>NC_032013.1:15215625-15292974 GCF_001865875.1 Lupinus angustifolius | reverse complement strand
CTCGAAATCCCACAATATGGCTACCCGTGCCAATTCTCTTCCCACAATACTGACTACCAGTGTCAGTACTCGAAATCCCACTTTGGCTGCCAGTGCCAATTCTCTTCCCACAATAATAACTACCAGTGTCAGTTCTCGAAATCCCACAATATGGCTACCTGTGCCAATTCTTTACCCACAATACTGACTACCAGTGTCAGTTCTCGAAATCCCACTATGGCTACTTGTGCCAATTCTTAAGTGCCACGGAAAGAAAGGGGGAGAAGTTTGCCGGAAATGCGTCGGCGGAATATTAGGGGGGAGAAAGTAAAGTTGAGAGGAAACGCCTTCAACTTAGTGCAAGTTAAACTGAAGGGTGAAAGCCTCTATTTATAACATGAGATTTTTCTCATGTTCCTCATTTCTCCAATGTGGGACTTGGGAGCTTAATTTTTTTATTTTTTCATAACTCTTCCATGTGGGACTTTGAGAGTTGTTTTTTCAAACTCTTCTATGTGGGACTTGGGTGTTTTTTATATTTCACACCCAAAAGTTCCCTCTCATGGTTTTCAACTCACCATGTTCCAAAAAATATGAATGATCATATTGTGTGTTATGTATAGGGATATTTTGAGTGGAATAAAGAAATATATGCTCATAAAATTGAGTATTCCTAGCTAAATCAAAGAGAATATAGCCCTTAGTGCGATGCTTGTAGTCAAGAAAACATCTAACTTTGTTTTATGTTGAGTGAGCGTGCTTCCATAGAATAGGCTACCAAACACATTTAAGACCATAATGAAGGAGTGATGTCAAGTAAGATTTCTAATGATGACTTAAGGTTTAGTACAAGTGTTGGAAGTCTATTAATTAGGTAAACTCCATGCTTCACAACATAGCTGCAGAAAGACATTGGCAAGTATGAATGAAATAGGAGTGATTTAGTCACATTCAACATGTGTTGCGCTTTCTCTCAACTATTGAGTTTCGTGGGGTATTTCAACACAAGAGGTTTGAGTGATGATTCCAACACTAGCATTAAACGTAGGTATTTGGAATTCTATCCCATTATCTATTCTAATGCTTTTAATTCTCTTATCAAATTGAACAATGTCGCACCTCGATTTTCACTTATCTAATATCTGCACTTTATCCCAAAGGGATGTTTGTAAATAATTATGATACTTTTTATAACACCCTTATTTAGAAAGTAATGTTTTTATTTGGTATGGAAGTAACATAACACGACCATTTGAAAATGATACGAAGATAAAAAGTGATATCACGATCAAACGATGATAAAAAATTACAGTGTGAAAGATATTTTCTAAGATAGTCATTTTTATTATAGAGTGAGTTGATAACTATCTATTTATTAATTACCTATCAATTCTAATAAAGTGAAGTGTAACCTTTTGTGTTAGATGTTACATCGAATCCTAAAGTATTACCTATCAATTCTAATAAAGTGAAGTGTAACCTTTTGTGTTAGATGTTACATCGAATCCTAAAGTTGTGGTAGATGTGATTTTCATATGATCAAATATAGGCCTAATTCACGTTTATTAATAATAATGTTGATTATATATTAGTTTATTAGTAACTTGCTATTCAGAGAGACATTTGAAATGGACATTATGTTAACATATTTATCATGTTTTGTTTTTTTTTTAAGTAGAAGATTCTATTGAAAATATTTCATCATCTAGAATAAGTGCATTTTTTCTTTTAGGATTCAACCATATGTCCTAGTTCATGAGTTTATGTAATATAAAAACAGCCACAATAAAATCGTGGGAGTGCATTGCCTTAGGTTGTGATGTATGAGCTATATATATAGAGGCTTATGCTTATTAATTTTATATTACTATAGACAATAAACAAGATGAGATGCCAATAATATGAAAATGGGAGAAAGTGGTAAAGTTGGACGTGGGGTCTGCATAGAGTGCTGGAATTCTCTAGGGGAAGAGCAAAGTGCAACTCCCCTCTGTTGTGCTGACCTGTCGCGGTTGGCTAATCTCCACACGTTGACAACAAGTCGACATATTGGGAGAGAGTCCCAACGGGTTATAGGAAAGGCTGAGGGGAAGAGATAAAATTCCCAAGCATGTACTTATGGCAGAACCTAACAAGCCAAGGCAACTTGTTCCACGCTGGAAACAATGATATACACTTTTACCAGGGTGTTTCTCTTTGAAGAGGTAAAGCTTACTACAACTTTTCTTTTTTCAGAGTCCTGAGACTGTGCAGACAGTGAATAAAGGAGGGTGAGAGAGTATGCTTTTTGTGATTTCTGGGTGGAGGATTTTCAGGTTTATGTTGATTAGAATGATTTAGAAGCTATTATATTTTTATTCATTAGACAATAAAGAGTTAATATAGTTGTTAGAAATATTTCAGCTATTATGTTAGAGCCTTTATGTGACTCATTATGCTATTCATGTAGTAATTTATTTTTTTTACATTAGTTTTCTTTTCTATGCTGTAAAAATTATGTGTTTTGTTGATAAATAAAATAAAGCATTCTATATAACACATTTCATCTCTGCATTTTTGTTTGTTACATAACTAACAAATGGGTATCTAGACCTATATCTTGAGCAATTTGTGAGAACAAACACAAACCAAACACAACCAAAATACTTTCTTTATTACTTTCTATTGCCTAAAATTATCAAAATGAATTAAGAAGCAGTGTCTACTGCATTTTCACCTGTCATGTTTACTGAAAAGAATTATCATGTATGAGTTGTTAGAATGAAAGTTTTCTTGGATGCTAATGATCTGTGAGAAGTCAATGAAAAAGATTATGTTATTCCAACTCTTCCACACAATCCAATTGTGCACAAATTAAAAATGAGAAGGAGATGAAGCAAAAAAAGTCCAAAGCAAGAACATGCATATATACATCACCTACCATTTTTAATTGAATAATGACATTGAAAACAGTGTGTAAAATCTGAAACTTTTTGAAGCAAGAATATGAGGGAGATGAAAGGGTCAAATGGATGCAAGTAATGAATTTGATCCGAAAATTTGAGATGCAAAGTAAGAGAAATTCAGAAACAATCAAGAAATACTTTGTTAAACTTCTATCTATTGCCAACAATGCAAGATTTCTTGGTACTGGATTTTCTAATTCTAGAATAACCAAATACAATAACCAAAGTAGCAACAATGAAGTCTTTCCACCTTGTTCTTACTGCAAAAAATCTAATCATCCACAAAATAGATGTTGGTGGAGGCATGATGCAAGATGTTGTAAGTGTGGTCAGTTAGGCATGTGAAAAATATGCATATTTCAACAACAACAAGGAGAAGCTAAGGCTGTTAATGATCAACCAGAAGAAAAGCAATTGTTCGCAGTATCATGCTTTGATGCCAACAATTCTACAGAAAGTTGGCTCATTGATAGTGGTTGTACAAACCACATGACTTATGATCGATAGCTCTCCAGAGAGCTTGACAAAACTGTTATTTCCAAAGTCAGAATTGGAAATGGAGCATATATTACAATAAAAACAAAAGGAACAATTACAATTAAAAGTTACACATGTTTGAAATTAATTCATGATTTCTTATATGTTCTTGAAATTAATCAAAATTTGTTAAGTGTTCCTCAATTGATAAGAAAGGCTATAAGGTTTTGTTTGAAAATAAAAACTGCATGATTAAAGATTCAGAAGGCATAGAGGTGTTCAAAGTTCAAATGAAAGGCAGAAACTTTGTCTTGGATTTGATGAAAGATGAGTAAGTTGCAGTACACAAAGAAGACATAGAAACAAAGTCTCATTCACGCATTGTCTGCCAATATGGGAAGCACACAAGACTTCTTTTTTCCGCAAAAAAAAGGACATAGTGTGAAGAAGATCTTACTCCTGACTTTGACACAATTTTTATGAAGACACCAAGATCACAAAAAGAAGAAAAGGAAGAAGACCATGAAGACATAGAAGACTCAATTTTCAAGAAAGTTATAGATTAAGTCTTCATATAGGTACTTATATCCCTAAACCCACTTTAAATATTTAGTTGCAATTCTCAAAGAATGAAAATCAATTTTAAAGAATTGGATATGTCTAAAATGCAAAGTCAAATTGCTAAGTAATGAGTTACTTGATCTAGTTAATAGGTTAACATAACTAGGTAACAGGTTACCTAAACTGTGAGGCAGTTTGTAATAGGTTACTAGAACTGCCCAATAGGTTACCTGACTGAGAAAATAGTTACAAAGTAATACTGATTGATGTAACCAATTAATTCAATGTAATAATTGATTACCACCTTGGACAGAACCTTTAAGTAATTGATTACCAGCCCGTGACAATCGATTACATAGAGCTGTTGAAACCAAATTTTCAAATTCAAATGAACAACTTTCATCCAAAGGGAATAGACTTCATTCCAATCATGTCTTCTCTTCATGGAAAGTTATCATGGCTGCTTGTAAGCTTATTTATAGGTATTAAAACATCCATATTCAATACACGATAACACATGAAAATTATTCACAATCGCACAAAACTTTCAAACACTTAGTGAACGAATTTTCTGGACATTTTTCTTAAGCAACTTTATTTCTAAACTTTCATACTTTCTAAAGTTGCTTGATAATGTGCAAAGTGTTCTAAGCTTTCAAAACATTAAAGAGCATTGTTTATACTTGAAGTGCTTCAATTTTCTTAAAAAATAGTTTGAGCATTACTACTATTGTATATTCGATAGTATAGGATAGAAGTACCTATTTAGACTTAGACTAATTTTTCTTGAAGCTTTGTCTTCATAAGTATTCTTCCTTTTCTTATTTTTGGTGATGTTGGTGTCTTCACCAAAATCGTGCCAAGGTCAGGAGTAAAGATCTTCTTCACAATCTTCCCCTTTTTGATGATGACAAACCAATATCTTCTTTAATAGTGTAGTTTTCCGAGAGCAGCATACTTTGAGATATATTGAGATGACGTGAGTATGCTCCCCTATTTTGTATGCTCCCCCTTTAATTTGGAGTTATGTGTCTCAAAGAAATTTGACAGAAAATACACTTCTTCCAACTTTTCTCCCCCTTTTGACTTCATCAAAAAGAAAAAGCCAAGAGTTTCCAGCATAATATATATATATACAACATATATATTCATATATAAGATATAAATCAAACATAGCAATGCATAGCATAGCATAAAACAAAAGATGTTCAAACATTTGTTCAGCAAACAGTAACAACAAAACAACATATAGCAATTTTTGTCCAAAAGCCATGAAAATATTACAACCATAAAATCCTAACAACAAAGATAATGTAAGACTCAGGCTTAGAGTTGTCTTCATCAATATCCATGCTACTCGTCTTATAAGAGAGACGATGAAGTTCAAACTGGATTTGTTGATTTTGAGCATCAAGAGCTTCCATCCGGTTAGTGATGTAGTCTCGAAGAGAAAACAACTCATCCATAATCATCTTATTTGAAGACATGGCAACAGATGAGGAAAATTGAGCATGAAACTTAGAAGGTTGAGGTTCAGGAGGGTTAGGAGGGGCAGCTTCTGATTGATCAGTAGGAGTAATCAGTTTATCAGTTTTATGCTTATAGGTGTGGTCATGAGGATTTAAGGAGAAGCTCATTTTGTGGATCACTTCCACATCAATTTGGCTTTCACGAAGATAAAGAGAGACCTTGGTTTCACCAACAGTAGAAACATCGAAATGTTCAATAATATTGGTTATAAAGATTACATAGGGCAAGGGGCTTTGAGTTCCTCGAACAGTCCATATTTGTCTCATTATCATCTTAGCCCAATTGATTTTGATGTTAGACTTCATAACATACATCAATTGAAGTTCTATGTCACTGATTTGAGAATGGTTTGAAAATTTAGGCAAAATGACATAGCTTAGAAAGTAATGAAGCAAATGGTCCTCAAGTTTGAGATGTCCAACAGATAGGATATCTCTATTCTTAATAGTCTCAACAAAGCCATGTTGCATACGCATTTCTATTTCCCCTTTTGAAATTATACATAGAGAATAGTAGAAATCATTTTGATCGTAGTTATCCCATTCACAAACAAGGGCGAAACTCATTATGCTACCTTGAGTGGGTATGTTACAGCATAATTAACTGAGAGTTTTTAAATCCAAAATAATTTTTTTTCCTTTCACGTAGAAAGTAAGGCAATTTTTCCGAAAGTTCAAGTTTTAGTTATATACTCTAACAAGTTCAGGATCAATATCATTTGTTTCACAGCAAAAATCGAAAAGGTTTTGTTGTCGTAAAAGATAAGGGAAAAGAAATTTTCAAACTCAAAGTTCTCGACATTACCAAATTTTGGAGTTAAGATGGTTCGTTCATGGAAGTGCCATCGTTTGTGAGAAGTCTTGCTAAATCCAGAGAGTTAGACTCCAAGGATGAAGTCCCTTGCTTCTTTTGAGTCACGTTAGTGTGTTGCTTCTTTGTTCTTGAAGAAGATGCCATGGATTGGGTTTTTGAAGGTTTTAGGTTTTTGGGTTTGGGAGATTTGGGAGATTTGGGTTTTTTTGATTTGGTCCACTAATCACGAAAATGATGGTACAGAAGTGTTTAAAATTGAAAATGTGATATGAATGGACACAAAAATGGATGAAAAATGAAGTTTTTAGAGATTGGGAAGGGTTTACACGAGTGAGAGAGAAAGAGGAAGATGAGTTTGAAAAAATGAAGAAAAACATATAAATACCTGCACAGAGTAATCGGTTACTCACTTTTGAATAATCGGTTACTCAGTTTAAAAAATTTAAAAATTTCAAACAACAACTTCGAGAAACTCCATGTTCAATCCTGTAATCAGTTACTCTCCAGAGTAATCGATTACTGACCCCAGAAAAAATTAATTTTAGTCATACTCATGCTATGAAAATGATTTTTGACCCAAAATTTGAAAGTTGTAAACATAAGTGAACACATTTAAGTACAAGTAGACATGAGATAAACATAATGAAGCACACATATAATCATATAAAGAATTAAGATAGGTAAGCTTCATCAAGAATGCCTAATTCATGTCTAATTTTATAAAAAAAGTTCTTTAGCCAAGAGTTTAGTGAAAATATCTACTAGTTGATTATGATGATCAACGAATTCTACCGTCACATCTTTCTTTTGGACATGGTCCCTAAGGAAGTGATGTCTTATATCTATGTGTTTGGTTCTAGAATGCATAACTAGATTTTTTGTAAGGTTTATAGCACGTATTGTCACATTTTAGAGGAGTGCATAAGTCTAAGTCATAATCTCGTAATTGTTGTATAAGCCACAACACTTGGGCACAACAACTACCTGCTGCTATATATTCAACTTCAGCAGTGCTTAGGACAACACATACTTGTTTCTTGCAAGACCAAGAGACTAAAGAATTTCCTAAAATATGACAAGTACCACTTGTACTTTTCCTCTCATATTTGCGTCCATCAAAATCTGAATATGAAGAACCAACCAAATCACATATACTTCCTTTTGGATAGTACAATCCAATGTTAGTTGTGCCTTTAAGATATTTCATGATTCTCTTAATAACAACTAAGTGTGATTCTTTTGGTTTAGATTGATAGCATGCACACAGACATACACAAAAGAGATCCAATCATACTCGTAGTTAAATATAAAAGAGATCCAATCATACCTCCATACTTTGATATTTCAATGCATTTTCCAGCTTCATCTGTATCAATGTAAGTACCAGATTCCATAGGAGTAGCTATTGGCTTGTGGTCATCCATATTAAATCTTTTCTGCAAATCTCTATAATACTTAGATTGACTTACAAAAATTCCATTATCAAGTTGTTTGATTAGTAATCCAAGGAAGTAATTCAACTTCCCCGTCATGGACATTTCAAACTCTCCTTGCATCATTTTTCCAAAATCCCTACACAAAACCTCATTAGTAGAACAAAAAATAATATCATCTACATAAATTTGAACAAGAAGAGTCTGATGATTTATTTTCTTTATAAAGAGTGTAGTGTCGACCTTTCCTTTGGTAAATCCCTTTTCAAGTAGAAAATTTGTTAGATGATCATACCATGCCATAGAGGGCTTTCTTTAATTTGTAAACTTGATATGGATGTTTGTAATCTTAAAAACTAGGAGGTTATTCTAAAAACACTTCTTCTTGAATATATTCATTGAGAAAAGCACTCTTTACGTCCATTTGATATAGTTGAAAGTTTAAAGAACATGCATATGCAAGTAATAGCCTAATAGCTTCAAGTCTAGCAACTGGAGCGAAGGTTTCATCAAAGTCTATACCTTCTTCCTGATTGTATCCTTGGACTACTAATCTCGCTTTATTTCTAACAATAATACTATTTTCATTAGATTTTTTACGAAATACCCAACGAGTTCCTATAACATGCCTATTTTTAGGTCTAGGAACAAGTTCCCAAACTTCATTTCTCTCAAACTGGTTTAATTCTTCTTGCATTGCAAGAATCCAGTGTTCATCCTCGATTGCATCATCAATCTTGGAGGGTTCTATTTGAGAGACGAAGGTCATGTTAAGACATGCATCTTCTAGCATTAAACGGGTAGTAATACCCTTGCTAATATCATCGATGATGTTGTCAATAGGATGATCTCGATGAGTTCTCCATTATTTTGGTAAATCAAAGTGAATATACTCTTCGTGAGAGGATAGATTATCATCCATTTTTAAATGCTCAGATTTAGTTGTAGAATCAATAATAGACTTTTCATTAGAAGAGGAACTTGGCAAGTCCTCTTCATCAAGAGTTAACCCATCATTTATTACAAGATTGGTTTCATCAAAAGATACATGAACAGATTCTTCCATGGCTAGAGTTCTTTTATTAAAAATTCAATAAGCTTTACTCGTAAGAGAGTAGCCTAGGAAGATACCTTCATCAGCTTTTGCATCAAACTTGCCTAAGTTTTCTTTACCATTATTTAAAACAAAGCATTTAAAACCAAATACATGCAAATGAGAAATATTTGGTTTTCTATCTTTAAAGAGTTCATAGGGGGGTTTTCTTAAGAATTGGTCTTATAAGAACTTGGTTTGAAACATTACATGCAGTACTTACTGCATCAGCCCAAAAATATTTTGGGAGGTTAGTTTCATTCAATATTGTACGAGTCAGTTCTTCTAAAGTCCGATTCTGTCTCTCTATAACACAATTTTGTTGTGGTGTTCTAGGAGCAGAAAAATTGTGATTGATGCCAAGATCATTACAAAATTCTTCAAATGAAGAGTTTTGAAATTCTACCCCATGATCACTTCTTATAGCAGCGATTTTTAGTGATTTTTTATTTTCAACTCTTTTAGCATAAATGCAAAAGGCTTTGAATGTCTCATTCTTATGAACTAAGAATAGAATCCAAGTATATCTCGAACAATCGTCTACTTTAACAAGAGCATAGTAGTTACCACCATAATTTTTTGTCCTTGAAGAGCCAAATAAGTCCATGTGTAGTAACTCCAATGGTATATCGGAAGAAATCATGTGCTTAGATTTAAAAGAAATCTTTGTTTGTTTACCCTTTTGACAAGCACTGCATAGTTCGTCTTTAACAAACTTCATTTTGGGTAAACCAACAACTAAATCTTTCTTTATGAGTTTATTCAAATGGTCCATATGAATATAAGCAATTCTCCTATGCCAAAGCCATGCATCATGATCATCATTAGCAACTAAACATGTTCTTGGTAAAGAGGAATCTATGTCAATCATATATATATAAATATATATATATATATATATATATATATATAACTTATTCGTATAGAATGCCACATGAAAGCCTTTGTCACATAATTGACTTATGTTTAGTAGGTCGTGCTTGAGTCCTTCAACATACAATACACCTTCTATAGTTGTTGAGGGTGGCTTGCCAATTCTACCAACTCCAAGTATTTTTCCTTTTTTGTTATAACCATATGTGACATAGAATTTTGTCCTTGGAGTAAGGACAGTGAACTTATTTCTATCGCTCATCATGTTCTTTGAGCAGCCGCTGTCCAAGTACCATAAGTTGTAGGCGGCTCTCAAATTATCTTGCAAAACATGTTAAGTTTTATTAGGTACCCAATATTCTTTAGGTCCTACATGGTTAATACCTTTCTCAACCCATCTATAATGACCTAGGGGTACACCATATTTTCCAATCATACAAGTATTTGGTGTATGCCCATGGTATTTACAATATGTACATGTGGGTTGATGGTTATGTATCCTAGATTTATCATTACTATGTTTAAATGCATGGATACTTTGTTTTTAAAGTTTATCTTTGTTGAGACACTTTGTTTCTTAGAAACATGGCTTTTTGAATAGCCAAGACCTCTTCGGTCTGTTGAGTGTCGTTTTTTTTGTTTCCCATAAGTATCCTCATACTAGAGGCAATCTTGTCTGAGCCGGGAACATCCACAGGTATGTGGGGCTAACTCTCCCAGCATGTCCCACTTGAACCAACATCTGTTGGTTCTGTTGAGTGTCTTTGATCATTAATGATCTTTTACTTAATGTTGAATCTTTATTTTCAAGAGTAATGTAGTTTTGTCATGAAGATGATGAGGGTTTATTTCTAAATGCATCTAACTCAGTTTTTTGTTTTAAAAACATTTTTCTGAGTTTGACATATTCATCATGCAAGTCATTAAATGCAGTTTGTAATTCAGAAGAATATAGTTTAGTGTTGTTTACCTCTTCATTAACAGAATAATGAGATGCCATTAAAGAGAGATGTGTTTATTCTTCATGTTCTTATTTAGAGGCGGAACTAATATCATTGTCTTCTCAAGAATATAGGCTCTTCATCTAGTCCTCATTTCATTCTTCCCTTTGAAAGAATTCTTTTTCAGGTTTGGACAATCCATCTTCATATGACCAGGCTTGCCATATTCAAAGCATGTGAAGTTTTGGTTTGAAGTAGAGGCGTCATTATTCTTGGTGAATTTCCTCATTTGTCCAGTTTTAGCACCCTTGTTTCTTTTAAGGAACTTGTTGAACTTCTTTAAAAGAAGACTCATGTCTACCATTTCTTCCTTCTCATATTCATTTTCTGATGATTTGTATTTGTCTACTTTCGCCTTGAGAGAGATATTCTTCTTTTTCTTTTCTTGCTCTTCATGTTGGTCAAGTTCTAATTCATGTTCCTGCAATTTACCAAACAAAGCAGCTAAGGACATTTTTTATAAACTTTTCTTTTCAGAAATGGTTGTTACCTTTGGTTGCCATGTTCTGGTGAGTGATCTTAGAACCTTCAAGTTCAAGTCACTATTCAATATTACCTTACCAAGTTCAATAAGGTGATTCGTGAGGTGAGTAAACCTCTTTTGAAGATCCATAATTTTCTCTCCAGGTTTCATACGAAACATTTCATATTCTTGGGATAGAGTGTTGAGTCTCGACCTTTTTACCTCCTCAATTCCTTCATGTGTAGTCTCTAGAGTATCCCACATTTCTTTTGGCGAATTTTCAGTTTGATATTCTAAAGAACTCATCAATGCCAAGTGTTGAAGTGAGGATGTTCTTTGCTTTGAGATCATATTGCACCTTCTTTTTATCTTCATCATTCTATGAAGATTTGGGCTTTACTTCCCTTACGTTGTTGACTACGGTGAAGGGTTCATATGGTCCTTCTTCAATTGTATTCCATATGTCCAAGTCTTGAGATTCTATGAAGATTTTCATTCTGATTTTCCAAAAGTCATAGCACTCTCCATCAAAGCTTAAAGGGCGGTTGATGTTGGAACCTTCTCCTATGAATGATCTTGAGGCCATCTTCGATATATGATCAGATTTGAGAATAACTTACTCAAAAATAGCTCTGGTGCCAATTGTAAGACTAAGATTGCAACTAAGAGGGGGTGAATTAGTTGACTTAAAAGTAGGGCCACTTTTTTTGCAAAATCAAGAGTTTAGTGCAGCGGAAAAAATTATGCAGAAAATTAACAAATAAAAATCAAGGCATAAAGGAGAAGAGAGTACACCGAGATTTTATATTGGTTCACCTTCTTGTCCACCGAAGCGTACGTCGAGTACTCTTGCAGCACAATTTCTTCACTAAATATTATGAGTTCTAATTACCATATCTCACCTCGAGACCTCTATGTACATTACTCACTCACTAATAATTATGTCACTCTTGGAAAACACCCTTTCTAAGTGATTCTATCCCATTTCTTATGACACCCTTGTGAAAGAAAGAATTATGCAATGTCAATGAAGAATTTACAACAATGACAAGATTGCCTTTACAAGTTTGGAATGTAATATCACTTGCAATCCGATAACTCTTTGTATACGAAGTAATAATGCTCTTATAAGTTTGTAAAACTTTGAAACACTTTACTTCAAGCAACTCAGAAAAATCACTTTGAAAGTTTAGGAACAAGTTGCAAAAAGTGCAGTAAATATTTCAGAGAATTTTCAGAATTATGTTTGAAAGTTTGTGAGAATATTGTGTAAGAGTTAAGATTTGATTCTGAGTTTCAATTCCTTTAAATAGGCTTTCCAACCAGCTATAACACCTCTTTGAAAGGGTAGGAATTGATTGGAATGAAACCATTTCGTTTGGGATGAAAGTCATTCATTTTGAAATCTGAAAACTAATGCAACAGCTCTTAGTAATCGATTACATCATTGAGTAATCAATTACCCAAACTCTCTATCCAACTGGGCATTTAAAATTTAATTAGAGTAATCGATTACAACCTTGAGTAATCGATTACTCAACTTTGCTAAAACTATGTAATCTGTTACTCACATACAATAATCGATTACCCTGCCCAGTTTTTATTGGGCAACTAGTTTTCTCACTTATATAACATGTTACTTAGATATAGTAACTTGTTACATACTATTTTTAAAAATTGTTTTGTTTATACATGAAGTGTTTCAATTTTCTTAAAAAATAGTTTGAGCATTACTACTATTGTATATTCGAGAGTATAAAATAGAGGTACATATTTAGACTTAGACTAATTTGTCTTGAAGCTTTGTCATCTTTGTCTTCTTTGTCTTCATAATTATTCTTCATTTTCTTCTTTTTGGTGATATTGGTATCCTCATCAAAACCGTGTTAAGGTCAGGAGTAAAGATCTTCTTCACATTAGCATATATATCTATTAGCAACATATATAACAATAGAATTCAAGATTAGTAACATACATAACAATTTAGTAACATATATATTAAATAGTAAATCATATAATAGTAACATATATAACATTACAATTCACAATTAATAACTTACATAATAATATATGCATAACAATTATGGTATAACATATATAATATTAACATAATAATAATTCAACAACATATATAACACTAAAATTCACACAAAATTGTTAATTTAAGCAACAAAATTGATTGAAGAATTTAAACAATAATATAAAATCATTCCATAATATTTATTTCTTTAATATGTGGTTCACTTTGGTTCCAACGGTTCTAAATTTTTAAAATCATGAACCGAACTGAACATAAATGGTTCCTTAAAAAATAATTGAACCAAACCATGAAATCGAACCGAACCATATTTTGTCGTTTGGTTTGGCTCAGTTCCATCGGTTTCGCGATTTAAAGCGGAACTGCTTACACTTCTACTACACCTTATGATCATTCGTTAAGTCTTTCGTGTACTTTAACTCAATTTCTAGGAGTGTGACTCCTATAACATGGTAGCTTGAGGGTGACAAATATGGTCCAAACTTTTCGACATCTCCAAGGATTTCACGGAAGCTGCCCAACTTTACCAAATTGAAAGGTAGACCAACTTGATACCAAATCTGAGCTATTAATTGGTGGACCCATTGCACAACTCATTTTTCTATTGCCTCCCAACACCACTATTAGTTATTTGTGACGTTTCTTCAAGTCCTTCATTTAGTGTGTGTTCTTCATCACTATCACTCAATACATCTCGAGCCTGTCGCACTACTGTTTGATATGCTTCAACATCTTTATGTTTTTCCATTCAGAATCGTCCAAAGCTCTTATCGAACTTCCTTGGGACACTCAGTACAGGTCTTAACATCACTAGTCCTCCCCATTTTTATGTTTTTTCGATATTTTTTTCAAAACAAACTACCAAGGAAAGCCCATTCACATCATTTTCGCCTTTATCGCCATCGGGTCTCTATTATCATACAACCTTGACGACTATTTCATTCAAATGGTGGACAAGGCCATTTGGTGAGATTTTTCAAATAGCTATTCGCGATAGGCTAAAAACTGCCACCGCTACAACAACTATTTAACAACAATGATATTCAGATTCAAAAAACATTAAAGAACAATTGAAATAACTTATGTAATTGTGCACACTTTTTCTATAATCCAAATGTAATTTTAGAAGCGATCAAAAAGAAAAAATAATATTAAAAATTAAAAAACATAACTCAAACACAAGTACACTACTTTAAATTGTTTATTAAAAAACCATTTTACTCAAATAAACATAATTCAAAAGGAAACTTGAGGCAATAATGCATATGAAACATATAAGATCGCTTCATCAACATCACTCTACGTGAGCAAGTCTGAGAGTAGTTAGAAAGTATGAAAGACTCTTAGGGAGCAAGGATTTCTAGGAATTAGGTTTGTGACTGTATATAGATACATACATATATATAATATATATATATATATATTTATATGTACATATAGACATATAAATAAACATAATTCAAAAGGAAACTTGAGGCAATAATGCATATGAAACATATAAGATCCCTTCATCAACATCACTCTACGTGAGCAAGTCTGAGAGTAGTTAGAAAGTATGAAAGACTCTTACGGAGCAAGGATTTCTAGGAATTAGGTTTGTGACTATGTATAGATACATATATATATATATATGTATATATATATATATATGTGTGTATATATATCTATATATACATATAGACATATGTATGAGATTTAGGAATTACCAGTGTGGTATCCCATTACATAAACGAGCCTCATTAAACATCAGGTTTTAAAATTTCCAGAATCAATTACTCATGGGTCTAGAATCCCAAACTTGGACCCGAAATGATGGACTCAAATCCTATTGGAGAACAAAGTTACCATGGAAACAAGACAACAACAATAATAGTTAATCGATTAACTGAGTATGTGTTAATCAATTAACATAATTGTTAATCGATTAACTGGTTAGAAATCAAGTAAAGCATTGGTTGAACAATTATTGTAATTGGCATATTTTACACGTTTTACACATTTAACACATGTTGAATTGTTTTACAACATGTGTTTATTAGCTTGTTAGAGAGTTAGTTAGGTTAGTTGTATTGCTTTCTTTACAAGGCATTGTATATAAACAATACTCTCTTGTATCATTTCAATTTTCAATGAGAAATATCCGCAAATTTCATTTTACGCTTTCGAACATTTTTGCAATATGGTATCAGAGCCTTCGTTTTGGAGGTTTTGATCACCACCGTTGCGTATTCTCTACAATAATTATTATCTTTCTCTTCCAAGATTCGACAATGAATCATTGTCAACAATTCAACATGAAGCGGAGAAGTTTGTAATGAGAGGAGAAGAAAGAAGAGACAAATGAGGAAGCTAAGAGATCTCTGGATTAACTTCCTTATCATCATCCTTAGATTCAGAAGCTCAATTTTCATATGGGCATGTGAATACTGATAATAAGGTACTTTCTTAAGGTATTAAGCTGAAAGAATATTTACCTAATCTGGAGCAAGATGGGAAGGGAAACACATATCACATCTTGTCAAAGAGAAAGAACAAAAGTTATGGTCAGTTGCTCAGAAAATTCATATAAAAAAAAGGTGAGGAAGAGCTTAAAGGTTCCAACTTCAAACTTCAGCTCTCACAAGAGGAGGTTATTAAGTTGAAGAATCAATTTAAAGAAAGTAAGGGTATCTTGATAATGTGCAGAAAGAACTAAAAGTGAAAGAGGATGATCATGAGTATGAAAAGGGACATGTACTAGAGTTGCAAAAACAGACAACCGATTTGGAAACTCACATTCAATATTGTAGCCACCAGATTGCGATGCAAGATTCAAATAAGGTATTAGTATCATGCAAGATTGTGATCATGCTTTGAAGATTGTTATAACCTGTTTTCAAAATCATATTTGTAAAGGGAAGATTAAAATGTTGTCAAGAAAATGTATGAAATTCACACCAAGAAAGTGAATAATATGATCAAGAGCAACCAAGGAAGCTTCAACAATGTAAAACCATGGAAAAACCATGGGAATATGGAAAGATTTTGACCCGGAAAATAATCAAGCGATTAAAAAAATCTAATCACATCAGGATCGAGATTCTGATCCATCACATTGTTATCAAATCAAATTATCAAGATGAAGTCATTAACATTTACCCTCCAGCTTGAG
The DNA here is from genome assembly GCF_001865875.1 of Lupinus angustifolius. Taxonomy (NCBI): domain Eukaryota; kingdom Viridiplantae; phylum Streptophyta; class Magnoliopsida; order Fabales; family Fabaceae; genus Lupinus; species Lupinus angustifolius. The sequence continues at coordinate 15,276,617 of NC_032013.1, read as the reverse complement.
GAGGGCTATTGGAAAACAAAATCACCATGAAAACAAGAAGCAGCAATAACAATTAATCAATTAACTGAGTAAGTATTAATCGATTAACACAACTGTTAATCGATTAACACAACTGTTAATCGATTAATTGGTTAGAAAATCAAGTGAAGCATTGGTTGAAAAATTATTGTAATTAACACGTTTGACATGTTTTACACATTTATGTTGAATTGTTTTACAACATGTATTTACTAGCTTGTTAGAGAGTTAGTTAGGTTAGTTGCATTGCTTGCTTTACAAGGCATTGTATATAAACAACACTCTCTTGTATCATTTCAATTTTCAATGAGAAATATCCACAAATTTCATTTTACGCTTTCGCAACATTTTCGCAATACACCTATTGAGGAGATTAGCCAAAGGTACCCACTGGGCACCAATTGTCATCCTTACTTGGCAATTGGGTGGCTCTAAGATTGAGCTATCAATACCTTCCTTTTGCTTATTGTTTAGCACAATCCATGTTTCTTAAGCATCAAGATATTGCTCCGTCATCACATTATCTACTAAGTTTAAGTATACTTCTACGAACAACACGTGAACATATTCCCCGCACACATCCACCTCAATACGGTTCCATTTTTTATAGTCGGAATATTGTAAGCCAAATTTGGCTTAGCCATACAAAGGATAGGAATTTGCATAAGCAAAAAGCAACTACTCAACCATTTTCATTCCAAATGTCAACATATTTGAAAAGTTCACCCTGATTGCTACAATGAGCAGAAAGTTCTTATGCCATTTAACATTTATTTGAAGGTGACATAAAATAAGATTGACCACCCATAGACACTCAAGGGTTTATCTGCGATTTGAGTTTTAGATGGGAAGAAAAGGAAAATGAAGGCTTCAAAGCCATAAATACACTTGTGAAATGACTATAAAACCTTCTTTTCCCCTTCCTCTCCTCCAAAACACAATGCACAAATAGACTCTCAAGGGTTTTGGCTGGTCAAACTCAAAGTCTCGCCTACCAATGGTCCATACAAACTACAAAGGCACTGCACCTTCTATGTAACAAAATTTACTTCATCAGAGATCTCATAATCTAGTTACCAAGTTGCAGCTCCAGCAAAGCTATCACTATGAGCTCAAAGTTTCATTCAACGAGGTTGTTGAATTCGTTGAAGTGCACGCTTAATGTTCGCATGCAATGCTGGCTTCTCAAGGTGCTTTGCAGACCCAACTGAAGACTTGGGATGCCTTTCCTTCGGTGATTTTGGTGTCAGCTTCTCCAGAAGTGCTTTAGCGTCCATGTGAACACCTTGTTCAGAAAACATGAGACAATTATATATACTCTGTTATGATAATGGTGAGCTGAAAAATGCAAGTCATAGAAAAGGAAAGGTCCATTCAATTGATATAATAAATCTAGAACTTCAATGCTACACACACTACTCAAAGCATTAGGAATGAAAATTATGCTAAGCCTAAAGGTTAAGGTTTGTTCTCCACAAACATGTAGATAAGTAATAAAAACACATAGACAAGGGGAATATAAATTTCACCATTGAATCTTTCAGATATGTCCATACAAATTTTAGATGTCTTATTTTCTAGTTTTCTTACTCAAACACAACTAACACCTTACAATTGAAACAAACTCACCTTTTCAAACATGAAACAAAAATGACCTCATATTAAATAGGTTAGTTAATCAGATGGATGTTAAGATATATAGAAACATTCAAAAAGTTTATATCATCCAATAAATTAGCTTCAATGATTACCACGAAGAGGCCCTTTTCCGTCATTAGGATCAGCCTGAACTTGGTAATCTTGAGCTTCAGAAAACAGCACCAAGTGCTCAAACTCATTTTCTAGAAAATTGAAATCTTCTTCAATCCCTAGATCAAAATTTTCCGGCAGCATATTCTCAATATCATCAACTGAAGTATTGTTAAAACTTCCTTCAAAATCTTCCACATTACGCTGGCTCAACCAATAGTCATGAAACCATGTCGAAGATTTCACTAGTTCCCACCACTGAGGCGAAAAGTCCTCCACCTGACGAAGAGCAGCAGGTATGAAGAGAGGGGCATTTGGATTCAATGCGGAACTTCTTCCAGATACTAATGCCATCGGATCTTGTGAGCCAATTATACTTTAGAATTGTGCACAGCACCTAAAATCAGTCAGTGTAAGACAATGTAGTCATGTACTACAAAAAAATTCATTACTACAATTAAACCCCATCTACATCATATCACACCATTTCCTCTTAGAGAAAAAAAGAAGAAGAGAAAGGGCGATGTCTTGAGCTAATTGATGAAAAATGTTATTATGTCATCTCATAAAACCTAAGCAATCAACTCAAGGACTAGATTATAGTACAGAGATCGAAGGTCCGGTTCAAGGGTCTAAGCCATTCTATCAATATAATCTCTAACTGTGTAGCTATTTCTATTCCTAAAATCTATCAAAGTGTTATCTATCCCATCATTAAGGCCTAACCACCACAAAAGAGAGACATAGAAAGTTGATATTCACCAATTCAAGAATATATAATATAATACTACAAAACCCTGATTCCAAATCTAAGCATGTTAGTTATTTAGAATTCTTCAGATCAATTTCTTGCAGGGAAGATCTAAATAACATCATAGCTTTATGAGCTTATGAAAGAAAATGGAATAACAAACAGACCACAAAATCAAATTCACCCAGTGAAACTCCACAATGATATATTCATACAACAAGTTGAGATTACAAGTATATGATCCATCCATGGCTTAGTAAAAGCAACATCTCCTTGATATAAAATACAAGCATTTCAACAAAAACAAACCCGTCAACAATGACACATCCAACCAAAACCATAAGATTAACACAGCATAGGAACTGGATCACTAAAGAAGCTTAAAAGGTAAGGTGGCAACATAAACTAAAATCAAGTAAAAAAATCTAATCTTTTTAGCCCTATCAACACACAAAAACATGATTCAACAACAGACGATTTAATCACTACAAAAAATCTATCGTCACTTTTACCCTTAAAAGTAAAAATAAAAAATAGAACTTCCCTATCCGCTAGTGGAAAAGATCCTAGTTCTAAGATCACATAGCAATTTATAAAGTTGACAAAGCCCAACATGAAAATGAACCATAGTCACCTCACCTATATCAGAGAGAATCAGCAAAGTTATGTTAAGCTTTTGCTTGCAAAGATCAGTATTGAGAATGAGTGAGTCAGTGAAATATGTGAAAGTGGAAAATGGAAAAAGGGAAAGGAACAGGTTCTTAGCTTCGGACTCCCGAGCCTGAGGTATGGATAGGAATTGGCATTGCCTTTTATGGAGGTGTGGACCCAACACGTGACTTGAATGAATGATCAATGGTTGATGAAGAGAGTGGGTGATCCAATGGTTTAGAAAGAAACAGGTGGAGAAGATATTTTAGGATAAAGGTCATAGATTGCATGATTAGGGCAGCTTGGGAAAATAACTAGCGGCCTGCAGCATAGACTTTTGCAAGAGATATCCAATAATTGGGGAAAATAATGTGTGATTGTATTATGTTGGTTTGGAAAAAATATATGATTGTAATTTCCAATTTACTCGTAAAAATTTATATACAATATATATTTCACTATTCATTTATATTTTTTTTTTAAAGAATCAATAATATTTAAACATGATTGATGAATAATATATAAAACTCATACATAATTAATATTATGTTCTTACATTACAACAAATATGTTCATGGATGATTTAGATATGAGTATATTATTTATATAATGTTAGTGTAAAAAATTTGTATGCGCTTAATATATTTTACACAATTTACTTGTATTATTTTTTAAGAAAAATCAATAATGATTAAAAATAAATAGATGTGGCAAAACGGGTCGACCACAAATGCTTACAAAATTGAAGTGGGCACGGGCATACTCACGTTGTTTTAACGGACAAAAGTGGTTGAAGAGATTTTTTTTTTTAAATGCTTTGATATTTTAATTGAACAAATTATATTACATCACAATTTTTTTAAGCAATAAATTACATCATATCATGTTTTTTAATTTTTCTTATTTTTTTACTTATGTCATGTCCGCGGACCGCCAGCATTGCCCAATAGAAATGTCCGGAGGCATGGGTGACACATGACTAAACATACATTTTTTGGGTACTATCAAGTGTATTTGTCACCTTTTTAATTAAGGAATTAATCCTTTTCGGAATTTGTGATTGTTTCTTTCAATAAGTATCGCTCTCAGGAATCGAACTATAGAATCCACAGGAGTCTTATACAACAAATAATATCAATATTCGTTTTGATATTGTTTAGGAAATGAATAACGAATTGCTATTTTAATATATTAATAAATATTGGTAGGAAAAATGTGTTTCTAACAAATCTTCATAGATGTGATGCTTAAAAATTAAGAGTGTAGAAAACAAAACCAGTCAAAAATGATCTAATAATCAATCCAAAAAACTACATTCCTAAAATTCGCTTAAATTTGGAAATGGAAACAAATCACTTTGGTTCTATTTCATTTTAGAATCAGACTAAATTGAGTATCTATAACTAACATATATGGGATGACAAACATATCATATCATTTGTACTAAGTGAAGCACCAATCCCTATTACAATATCACTTCTCTCCTCTCTCCATGGTAAACAAGATCTTAAAATATTCCTAGGGATTGAATAGTTGTAACATTACCACTATGTTTGGTTACATGGAAAACAAGGGGAAAGAAAAGGGGAGGAAAGAAAAATGGTGGAAAATATCATTTCACCCTTTAGTTCAACATTAAATAAGGAGGAAATAACAACTATGTGTGGGTCCCACAAAAAGTTTTCTCCATAGTTTGGGAAGAAAATAAAAGAAGGAAGAAAAATCACCTAAAATTCCAAATTTGCCCTTCCACCATGAAGTGAAAGAACAATAATCTAGGTGAATATAGACATAATTCAGTAAATTTCTTTGTTTATATATTTATTTTTATATGAAATTAGTTAACTTAATTTTATTTTCGATGTTTTTGAGCTCACAAATAAATAGTAATTATGTATGCTAAAGATGGATTGAAAAGAAAAAAGAAACATAATTACTTAAAATTATTAACAAAGTGACAAATAATAAATAAATTAGAAAGATAAAACACAACTTTGTGAAAGTGAGATGATTAGAAATATAAAAGTGATTGTCAAATATGAGTTATATTTTCTTTTAGACACATTAGTGAGAAAAAGATGTAGGATGTTAATGATTTTAATTGAATTTTATAAACAAATATTGTTATTTTAAACTTAGTTTATATGTTATTTAAAAAATATTAATATTAATAAAAATGAATTATTTAATTATGTAATATGAAGTTTAAAAAGTAGATATACTACATAATTATATATATAAGTAATGATGACACTTATGTCATTTTTAATACACTACGTATAAATGTGTATTTTCTTTCCTTTTATTTCCAATCATACCAAACAATAAAATTATCATCTCATTTTCTACTACTTTTCTTTCTTTCTAATTTCTTTCTAATTTCTTTCTTTCTATTTTCTTTCCTTCCACTTTCATTCCTGAACCAAACATATTTGTCTCTATTTCAAATGGCACACATTGGTTTCTCCTAGATAATCCATTATATAATAATTAATTTCATTCTTAATCAATTGCATATAATAGGAATAACTGAAAATTGATTGATAATTGATTACAGATAAATATAAGATGGTTTGATGGTTAGAATGAAGGAGGTTGAGAGAGGAGTCTTACCCAAATAATAATACAATAAAAAATGGTAAATCAAAATTAAAAATTAAATGGATAATGAAATTGAAACTTTGATTTTGTCCAAGTTCATGCTAATCAACCGACTCTATATCCAACCCCTCTTAATGATTTGAGGACTTTTCACTATGCAATCAAATGTTAAATATAACCACGTTTCCGGATTCAATTATAATTATACTTTACTTGGCCTCTACTTGAATTTTCTTTGTCTTGACTTGTAAGAAGATAACACATTTCTCACCCATTCCTATATATCATTTTGAATAGATAGATCTAAACTCTTTTGTTGTAGAAATAATACACCTTGTTATGCATAAATTACAACACTTTGCAAAGGGTATACTCTTCAATCAAACAATAATCACTTGACAATGAACACACAAAGATAATGTGGAAATGAGATGATAAAGGGAATCTCAAAATGAGAAATCACTTTCTTGAAGACGTGTAACATTATGTCATACTTGATTTTATGTTTTCAAAAGCTCATAATCGAATATCACTAATAGATAATCAATTATCTATTACAAAAATCATTCTCACAGTTAGAGTGACTCAAATAATTGGGTTATAATTGATGAATAATCGATTATTCCTTCTTAATTATTATATAATCGATTATCTAGAGAGAATAACTCAGAAAAACATCTCAATTATTAATCATTTTAAACATGTTGAATCAAAAGATGAGTGGCTAATGAAGACTTAGGACTGTACTCATTCATATTAAAGGATAAAATGCATTATAAAACTTATTCTAAGAGAATGTAAAAGTAAATCCTAGTGTTTTTGTTGTTTTCATGAAGTCTTGTTTGTTTTTTCTTCATCAAAATATATATTGCACGAATTTTTTGAATGCTTTCACTCATAGTCTTTCAATATAGTATTTTACTTCTCTCCATTTTTTATGACTACAAACCGTGTACCTTAATAATCCTTCAATATTTCAATGCATGACTTTTTCAATGTTCTATGAGTATGTTTGATTTGAGTGAGCGTGTTACCCCTCACGATAAGTTTATTTAAGTTATATGCAGAAGCAACTTTAGTTTTTATACAAACCTGAAAAGTTTAGCATACAGACACTATCTTTCTCCCCCATTGAAATGATCACAAAGTAACAATTTATTGTAAATATGTGAAATATTAGAGACTATCTATATCAAGATGTCATGTATGGTATAATAAGATATTTAAGAGGATGATATTTATATGAAATAAGTACTTTACAAATAATCAAAATATTAAAATTCATTGCAGACATATGTCATATAAACGGTGTATACAACATAATAACCAAACATAACCTACTCGACTATCACATGTTCATAAAATCAATACAACTTACAAATATTAGTCAAAAAAAATTACATAGAAATAATATAAGCTGATATGAACCAACCACATACAAATATTGTTATAAATTTATAATTTATAATTAAGTTGGACATCATATATTTGATACAATGATATCACCTATTTATTTCCGGGGTTATATTATAAGTGATCTAATTATTGACCCTCCTTAGATTTCTAAAAGCTGATAACAGATATGAGCTTAATGAGTGGATACCCATCAAGTTAACTCATAGGGGATAATGTGAACCCTATAAGTTAATGCATAAGGAAGGTTATGGTCCCCAACACACCAAATCAAATTCAGTTTTCTCCTCTCCCCATCAGAGTGAAAACACAAGTCCCAAGAGGAATCAGGGATTTGGTTGAGGAATGTCATCATACCACAAAACCTCTTTCAGAAATGTAGATCATAAGAGCACATTCAGGAACATGGATTCAGGTATGACACTGCATCTTTTGTTTCATATATGTGTGTGAGAATCATGAGATTCAAGATCCTAGGATTGATATTTCACCAATCATAAGGAATTCCAACAAGTGGTATCAGAGCATAGGTTCTGAATTTTTTATGATTCTCCATTAAGGTGTTTTCCCCAAATTTTGTATGAACCCTAATTTTAATTTAAGGATATTATGCTTCCGCTATCATGTCATAAAGATTTTGAATTTAGGGTTTAATTTGGGTATAAAAATCATTATATGCATTGTTGAATCTCATTATGTGATGATATGTTTATTTGGAATCATGTATACTGCATTACTATTATGTACACTGCACTATATATATTTGAGCATTTACGTGTTTCAGTGTCTCATTACTGTTATATGTATTTAAGCATTAATGTTATGAGTTAAAGTTCATTAGCCGCACTTGTATTTCACTGCCTCATTTACGTGTTTCCATGAATATACCCAAATGATCTCATTTATGTGTTTTTATGTATATACCCAAATGCACTTTTGTTTCACTACATCATGTGCACCTTTGTATGATGTTAAGTGTTTCCTTATATTATGGTATATGTATATTACAATTTCAGTATGTGCATATATGTTATATATATATAATCAAAAGTTACATACTTTTAGTGACTTATATTGCTATTACATAAGTGCAAGTGTTTTTATCCAAATGTTTTTTTTGCACTGTTTCTTTAAATAGCTTGCACTGTTTTAATTTGAAATTATATTGTGGGATTAGATTTGGTAATTATAAAAGATATCAAATATGAAGGTTTTAATTCCAAGATTAAACTTTTGCAATGGGCCCGTATTGTTTATTCTTTTGTCTGATAATTATTTTCAATTAATTGATGCAATATGTTGTCAAAGTAACATCTGTTGTGGAAATTAATTGAAATTGCACATATGAGTGTGAGATTATTTATGCGAATTATGTTCGGCCCAAAGGAAGACACAATTTGGCCAAATAATAACATACATGTCATGATAAATATGTAACAATTATAATGTTTTTTTTCCATGTGAATAATAGTCACTCCAAAGAAAGGCTATTGTTTGACATAATTAATTGTTAATATTTGATCATTACATTGAGAGTACCACTTACAATTAATTTATCTGTCCAAAGACTAGAAATTGATGTTGTGCTAGGTATCTTGTGATGAGTCTATTATGTGAACATGTCTTGTTTTTTTATATATTACATGACTTATTTGATTAGATTTGAACATGTTATTAATTCTTTGTTCTCTGGATTCAGTGTCTTCTACCACTGTTGCAAATTTTTCTGCTCAAATCATTAACATCCCATTCAGACAAACTTTAAGGTTTGGAAGGAAGCCGTAGAAATTATTATTGGCTGTATGGATTTGGATCTTGCACTTCGTGTGGAGAAATCCATTTCTACTACGGAAAACCTCGATGAGGCTAAAATTGAGAAATGGGAACGCTCTAACCGAATATGACTGATGATCATGAAGCGCTCTATTCCAGATGCGTTTCGGGGCTCTATATCTGAGGGTGAAAGTGCAAGGAAGTTCCTTGAATAAACAGAACAATTCTTTGCCAAGAATGAAAAGGCGGAGACGAGTAGCCTTTTGGCTAAGCTCATCTCCACGAAGTATAAAGGTAAATGGAACATAAGGGAGTACATTATGGAGATGTCTAATCTCACATCAAAACTTAAGTCACTTAAGTTAGAGCTTGGTAATGATCTGCTCGTGCACTTGGTTTTGATATCTCTTCATGCACACTTTGGGAAATTTAAAGTAAGTTATAACTCAGAAGGATAAATGATCCCTTAATGAGCTTATATATCCTTGTGTGCAAGAGGAAGAGAGGCTGCAGAGAGATAAGACTGAAATTGCTCACTTGGCTATGACCCATCAAAATAAGAAAAGGAAGAGTAATAAGGATGTTGCGAAAGGATCTTCTCAGCAAAAGAAATTGAAGAGTATGAGGAATTTACATGTTACTTTTGTAAGAAGCAATGATACATGAAGAAAGAGTGTCCTAAATATGCCTCATGGTGTATAAAGAAGGGTAAATTTCTAAATCTTGTTTGTTATGAAATTAATTTGACTTTTGTACCCAATGATACTTGGTGGATAGATTTGAGTGCTACTACTCACATTAGTATCACTACGCAGGGTTGCATGTGGAGCCGACAACCAAGTGATGATGAGAGATTCATCTTTGTCGGCAATGGGAAAAGGGTTGCAGTTGAGACTATTGGAACATTTAGATTAACATATTATATCATATTTGACATTTGTAACATGTAAACTTCACGTTCTAAACAATAGAAAAGTAGGTTGATAGGCACAAGAGTGCTTATCAACACACTAATAATAATAAATTGAATTATTGTTAATTAATGTGTATGATTTTGAGCTTGTATGAGACGAGTGTTCTATTGTTTTATGTGCTCGTTAGTTAAATAAATTGTGTAGTTTTTTAAAATATATTAGGATTTGAATAGCATAATTAATTAATTAAGAGAATAAAATAGATAGAGTTTTTACTTTATATTAAATAAGAGATCAGGTTAGTTTATATATAAGAGTAAGGAGATGAACCCATTATTTAAAAAAGAAAGAAAAGGAAACCCTAACAACCAAGAGGTGGACAAGAAAATAGGAAGGGAATGAACAAGGTTTCTCCATCAATCCATTATTAGGTAACACAAAAACTCAATCAAACTCCATAAAGAAATTACTAGAGAATTCATATATTGATATTTTGTCACTATTCAAATAACTTATTATCATCTTCAAACTGGAGATTCATTCTTACTGGTACTTAATGAATTGATAAACTCTGACTCATAGAAGATTCACACTAATACAACACAAATAACAACTCTATAAATATTGTTATACTGTAAATATATACCATTAAATAACAAAACAATTGATGATAATTGTGTTTCATGTTCAGTATTATTAGATAATTAATTATATATATTTATACTTTTAAATTATTTATTACATATATAAAGATTGGTTTGCTGTATGGTATAAAATCAGCTATGAATATCCTAACTACATTACTTCTTAATATGCTTTTTCAATTCTATATGCAATTGTGAGATGCACGGTGCCAATTCTATATGCAATTTATATGGCTATTTCAATTGTGAGATGCACGGTGCCAATTCTATATGCAACTTTGAGTAGTAATTAGGGATGACAATAAGTTTGGGTAATGCATTACCTAAAATCACCATGTTTTTGGGCTTAGACCCGCTCCAGATTCGTGCTGATACTCGCAGATTTATGGGTACCCACAAATTTAAAAGATAGTAAAAATTATTGTGATTAATTTAAGTAATTATGTGTTTGTTACCTAAAATCTCATATGTTATTTAGGTAATCAACAAGAGAAAAAAATAATAAAACATAATTTATAATTTTAACACATTTTAAATTGATAATTAAACACAACTTATTTTACTCAAACAAACATAAAAAACAAAGTCATTACTTGAACGTTACGATATAAAATTGATTTAGTAAGAATTATTGAATCAACATAATATTATATTACACATATGAATTAACGACATAAGATTACATCACTACTAACAATATAACATCACATCAATGCTTAACAATATAACATCACTATTTAACAACAAAACACTCACATTTATGAATTAATATGATATTACAATTATGAATTAACAATATAACACTATAATTATAATTAGAGTAAATTACACTAATACCCCTAAATTTTAGTAAAATTATACAAACTATATCTTCTTCTCACTATTCCTTTTTTTCTCTTCATATATGTGCTTATGGGTTGGACAAAATGTATAGGAGGATGGTTATCTCATTCAAGATTAATGGTTGAGTATAGGAGGGTTTTATTGTTTATTTATTTACGGGAAAAGACTATATCTTTTATAGCTAGACATCATAAACTATTTTTTCTTCATAATTAATTCTTAAACTTTACTTACTAGTGAAATTGGTCCCTACATACATGATAGGGCAAATTGCAAGTGCACGAGTATGTCGTCAAGTAATAAAATATCGTTCACACGAGGACTAGAAAACTCCTTTAATTATAACAATTAATTTATATTTAACTCAAATAAGGAATAAAATTGAATTTAGAACAATTGCCAAGAATAATTATGAAAATAATCAAAAGGGATTGAAATCTAATTTAGGAAGAGTTCTCAGGATAAGGGTTAACGTCTTTACACTCGCAAATCCTTGTTTTGATCCTTTTCATGAACTTTAAGTTATGAGGGTGAATTGCTCTTTGATATGTGTCATCCTCTCTCGAGCTACGACACATGTACTCAATTGAAGTCGCACCTACTCTTGTGGTACGATTATCAATCAAATCATTTACTTGGATCTTTCTATCCAATCGCTTCGTAGCAACCCAAGGTGAATTCCAGACACCCCCGAGAATCCTACTCTCGTGAATTAGGATTCTAGTTTGAATAACTGAATGGTCGAATAGTTGGGTTCACCTCACGGTCCTTCCCCAATGTATCTAAGAGGTGTAATTTGTTGGGCAGACAACTCACACGAATAAAACCCAGTGAGAACAAGTATTTATTGAATGTAAAAGGGCATAGCCCCAATCCTAGAAACAAAGGGAATTACTCACTCATGATGTAGAAGAGAATCCCAAATTCTAAATTAGAGAATTGTAATGTAAAAAATAGTGTAAAATCCTTGAGGGAGAACTCTTATTTATCCTAATTACAAAATACTGGGCTAATATAACACTTATGACTTCTTTTGGTCCATCAAATGTTCTTCGCATAGCCTCAACACTGAATTCAATCTTCTTGCACCCAATATCTACTCTTTTTTATTTTGATCCATCTAAACTGCACAACATAACTAAAAACACATGCTCAACCCAAACAAAGAGAAATAAAAGCTAAAAACAATCCTAAATCCTAATTATGTCCTAAAATGCAATGCAAATGTAGTATAATTTCACATTTATTAAATCCCCTCAAGCTTATCTCTTACTTGTCCTCAAGCAAGTATTATGTCTAACTTTCACAATCATGTGTGAATGACGATATAAAAACTATGACCCAAAATAGCAAGCAATCTCATGTTTATTTTGAAACAATCGAGACATCAAGAGAAGACAATCATAAACAAATTTAATTCAAGCTAAGTCCTTAAGTCATAACAATTGCCTGAATTAGGGTCACTCTTCTCTCATCACTCTCATGTGTTTAAGGGTCATAGTGTTTCGCTGAAAACATTTCTTGAAAGTAAATTACCATAGACTTGATTATAGACCAAATCTCCACTGACTGTATTTGAATGCATGCAAAAATCAAGAGGTCTTTAAATGGTTGTAATGGGGTCAAGGTGAATGATTTAATGTGGGATAGTCAAAGAAAGGATAATTCAAAAGGCTTACAAATGTTTCCTAAATTATTTAAATATTTTAGACATCTGATTGAAGCATTGAGATTATCTTGATAGGCCTTACTTTAACATATGACAGTTTTCCAATCAACCTTTCTCCTTACAACATACTTTTTTCCAATCCCTTCTCTTTTAGTATACTTTGTATTTCTTCTTTTTTTCTCCTTTTTTCCTGTTTTTCTTTCCTTTTTTCCTTTTGTTTTCTTTTTTTTGTTGAGATTTTCTAAAAGAGAAGGGATGAATTATTTATTTTCTTCTTCACCTTTTTATGTATTCTTTCATCATACATGACCTTTTTACCTTTCTCATTGCTTCAACCAAACATCATAAATTACCCCAAACCCCCATTTGAGTAGCTATAGAAAATCATTAAAGTTCAGGCTCAAAAGTGGACAATTAATGAGTTTTTGATGTTTATAGCAAGTGGTTGATGGTCAAAAGAAAAAGTCCTAATTGCCTCTATCATTTTAACGCATACATACAGACTTCAATCTTGCAACAATTACGAATTAATTTCTAGAATATACAATCATAGAAAATTATGCACTCATGAAAGAAAAAAAAAGGGTTTTTTTTTATGTAATTGTCAATTCCAATCAGAACCCTTACTGTGTTTGGCCCAAGATTCTCACATTTGGTACATTCAGCAAAAGTTATGAAACAAAGACCTTTATTTAACCAAATTTAATTCACAATTGTCAAATCTAATGTCTTTCATGTTATTATTCTATCAACAATTTTTTCTTCAATGAGGGTCATAGATCAACAATCATCATTCATGCATACTTTTTCATTTAAAGTAGATAGACAACACATAGAACAAACCAGAGGATAGATGATATATGAGACATCTGATAATGCATGATAATATGAATATTCAACCTAAAAAATTTAAAATCTATATGGTATATATGAAATGAATCAACTATCTAAATGCAAAACCCCTCAAGCTTAAAAATTTACATTGTCCCCAATGTAAAAATCTAAACAATAAGAGAAAGAAAAAGAAAACTCACGGGTTAGGCATGAAGTGTCCTTAACTCATGTGCCAATTATAAGTGGTTGGCTTCATTGGGTGTAGTAGAAGTACCTACAAAAGAACAGAAAAATGTCCTAAATGGCCATATGTCCTAAATGGACTAGGTGCAAATATCCTAGGCAACAACACCATTTTTTTGTGGCCGACACTATATACACCCCCTACAAAGGCTCCAAACTCAGGGAGGCACTAAAGTTGACACTAAAATTAATGAATTTAAAAATGTACCTCTAGCGTGGGTTGCCTCCCACAAAACGTCGTTTAACGTCATTAGCTTGACGGTTGATCTGTGTAGCTCATGTAGGATCCAAGATGGTTATGTTTGTTTGTTTCTCCAGTCGCTCATCTGCTAGATAATGCTTCAAACATTGGCCATTCACCTTGAAGTTTCCCCCTTCCTCATTCCATATCTCAACTATTCCATAAGGGTAAACCTTGGTGACTCTGAATGAACCTAACCATATAGACTTTAGCTTCCCTAGAAAGAGCCTCAATCTGGAGTTGAATAAGAGAACTAGTTCCCCTACTTGGAATTCTCAACGGAGTATGTGTTTGTCATGCCATCTTTTTGTTCTTTCTTTGTAAGTACGAGCATTCTCATAAGCATCCAACCTCAGTTCTTCCAACTCTTGTAGTTGGAATTTCCTCTTTTCTTCAGCAACTTTCAGATCAAAGTTTAGCAATTTGACTGCCCAATACGCCGTATGCTCTAGTTCCAATGGAAGGTGGCAATGCTTAACATAAATTAACCTGAATGGTGACATACCAATAGGTTTTTTATATGTTGTATGGTAAGCCCATAAAGCATCATCAAGCTTTGAGGACTAATCTTTCCTGCTCCTAGACACTGTCTTCTCCAATATGCTCTTAATCTCACGATTTGATACTTCCACTTGATCACTTGTTTGAGGGTGGTATGGGGTACCAACTCGATGAGAAACACCATACTTCTTCAAGAGGTTTTCAAAATGTCTTTCAATGAAGTGTGAGCCTCCATCACTAATAACCAGCCTCGGGACCCCAAACCTTGGAAATATGATATGGGTAAACAGTTTTATGACCGTTTTAGCATCATTATGTGGAGATGAAATTGCCTCCACCCACTTAGAAACATAATCGATTGCCACCAAGATATATTTGTTGTTGTTTGAAGTAGGAAAAGGTCCCATATAGTCAACTCCCTATACATCAAATATCTCCACCTCAAGGATGGAGTTCATTGGCATTTCATGCCTTTTTGATATGTTCTCCACCCTTTAGCAATAATCACATGGTAGAACAAAATTCCTTGCATATCTGAATATGTGTGGCCAAAAGAAATCACATTGGAATACATTTGCTATTGTTTTTGAAGTACTAGCATGACCTCCATAAGAGGTAGAGTGGCAACAACTCAGGATCTTTGACACTTCTTCTTCTAGAACACATCTTCTGTAAATACCATCAGCATAAAGTCGATAGAGGTAAGGATCATCCCAGATATACTTCTTCAAATCTGAGAAGAATTTCTTTTTTTGTTGCGGTGTCATTTCAGGTGGAAGAATCTTGCTGACCAAATAGTTTACAAATTCAGCATACCAAGGTGCCTCTATAGTGTGGAGGAGGAGGAATTTCTCACCAGGAAAGGAATCATCAATAGGTATGTCCTCCTCCCCTCCACTTGGATGTTCAAGCCGGGATAAGTGATCTACAACTGGATTATCCGTTCCCTTTCTATCAACAATCTCTAGATCAAATTCTTGCAGAAGGATAATTCATCGAATGAGACGTGGCTTGGCTTCTTTCTTACTCATCAAGTATCTCAAGGTTTAGTGATCAGTATGGACAATAACTTTAGAACCTACTAGGTAAGACCTAAATGTTTCGAAGGAAAACACAACGGCTAGTAGCTCCTTCTCTGTGGTGGCATAGTTGGCTTGAACTCCATCAAGTGTTTTGCTTGCATAGTAGATTGCATGCATCTTCTTGTCCTTCTTTTGGACCAACACTGCTCCCACAACATAGTCACTAGCATCACACATCACTTCAAAGGGAAAATTCCAGTCTGGTGATTGCAATATTGATGCAGTGACCAATGCCTCCTTCAACCTACAAAACGATTGTAGACAAGAAGCACTAAAATCAAATGCATTATCTTTCATTAAAAGGTTAGAAAGGGGTTTCGCAATTTTTGAAAAATCTATTATGAATCTCCGGTAAAATCCCGCATGGCCTAAGAAACTCCTAACACCTTTTATGTTAATTGGTGGTGGCATATGTTCTATTACTACAAGATTTGCCCTGTCCACCTCTATCCCTTCTCATGAAATTAAATGCCCCAACACAATACCCTCGCGCATCATGAAGTCACATTTTCCCCAATTTAATACAAGATTCACTTCCTCACATCTCTGTAATATTTTTGTCAAATTTGTTAAGCAATCATCAAATGAAAGTCCATAAACAGAAAAATCATTCATAAAAACTTCCATTATGTTTTCTATAAAATCAGAAATATTGCAGTCATGCATCTTTGAAAAGTGGTTAGGCATTACATAGCCCAAAAGACATTCTCCTATAGGCAAAGGTGCCATAAGGACATGTGAAAGTAGTTTTCTGTTGGTCTTTAGTGTGAATGGGGATTTGATGAAATCCCGAATACCCATCTAAATAGCAGAAATATTCATGTGTAGCAAGCCTTCCAAGCATTTGATCAATGAATGGGAGAGGGAAGTGATCTTTCCTTGTGGATGGGTTTAATTTTCTATAATCAATGCACATTCTCCAACCTGTGACTGTTCTAGTTGGTATTAATTCATTTTTCACAATAGTCAATCCTCCCTTTTTAGGAACCACATGAACTTGACTCACTCTTTCACTATTAGATATAGGATATATTATACCAGCATCTAAAAGTTTAGCACTTCTTTCCTAACAACTTCTTTCATATTAGGATTTAGTCTCCTCTGGTTTTTAATTGAATTTTTATGGTTAGGTTCCATGAAAATTCTATGCATGCAAAAAGAAGGGTTTATACCTTTTATATCATCCAATATCTATCCTATTACCTTTCTGTGCATTTTTAGAACCCTTAGCAATTTTTCAATTTCCAATTTATTTAGTTTAGCATTAACAACAACTGGATAAGATGAATTGGTCCAAGAAATTCATACCTGAGGGTGGAGGGGAGTATTTTTAATTCAATTTTAGGTGCTTTCCCTCCTCCCAATATTCAGATTTGGGCATTACCTTCAAGGTCTCATCTTGCGGGTTGTGAGGAAGTGTTGCGCTTCCATTCAAAAATTCAATAACCTCAACCACTTCCTCATCAACGTCTGAAGTATCACCATCTATTATGCATCTCTCTAAGGGATCCTTAGATTGCACTCTAGTTGCTTCCTCTTTCACAACTTGGTTCTGCATATCAACCCTAAAATATGAATCCTCAAGAGAAGGTTGTTTAATAGATTTCCATTCTTTACATCAATTATAGCACCAACAGTAGCAAAAAGGGGTCTACCTAATATGTTTGGGATTTGTGAATTCTCTTCCATATGTAGTATTACAAAATCTGCTGGAATGAAAAATTTCCCAACTTTGATAGGAACGTCCTCCAAGATGCCTATAGGGAATTTAACTGACCTATCTGCTAATTGAAGCGATATAGTAGTGGGTTTTAGTTCACCCACTTCCAACTTTTTAAACATAGATAAGGGCATGAGACTCACACTTGCCCCTAAGTCATATAAGGCGTGATCAAAACTAGTATTTCCAATTAAACATGGGAAAGAAAAACTACCATGATCTTTTAATTTATGAGGTAATTTATTTTTAATTAAAACACTAGACTCTTCAGTTAAAGCGATTGTTTCATAATCTCCTAATCTTCTTTTTTAGATAAAATATCCTTAAGAAATTTTGTGTATGCAGGCATCTTTTGCAGTGCCTCAATGAAGGGTAAGCTGATATATAATTTCTTAAGAATATCAAAAAATTTCCCAAATTTCTTTACTAATTTTGCCTTTGCTAATATTTAGGGAAAAGGAATTGGTGGTACATATGATGGTGGAGCTACATACTTAGACATCTTTTCAAAATTTTGCTCCTCTTCAGGGGGTTGTGTCTTAGTATGTTTCTCTTCCACTTGTGCATTTTTCCTAATTGGAGGAATATCACTTAGTTCCTTTCCACTCCTTAATTTGACAACTTTAGAATGTTCATTATTTGGATTTTTTTCTAGCTGTCCTGAAAACATCCCTATTTGTCTATTAGGACTACTAGCTTGTTGGGCAATTTGTGTTTCCAACATTATACCATGGATGGTCAGGCTTTATATTTTAGAATTCTAGTCATTGAGCATGTTTGAAAACTTTTATTAATCATGACTTGCTCTTCATGAAATTTATTTTGGTTAGCAAGCAATTTTTCTTGACCTTCCATTAATGTTTTAAGAGTAGGATCAATAGGAGAAGATTGTACCTGTGGAAACCTTGTTGGAGGTTTCCTGTTACTTGGTCCATCCTAGTATTGATGATTCAGAGTGTTGTTGCTCTTCAAAGAAAGGTTGGGATTGTTCTGCCTGTATGGTGGGTTGAATTTTTGCCCACTCCTCTCCTTGTAGTCATAGTAGTTGCATGATTCAGGTTGTTCATTAGTCAATGCTCCATGTTCAGGTTCAGTGAAGTGTTTGCATTCAGACCACTCATGTCCTTTTTCTCCACACCCCTCACATGTTGCAGTAGACCCAATAACATTAGCATGATACTTTTCTAGCTTTCTAAACCTTTGAGAAAGGTTCTCCAGCGTGGAAACTACCTTCTCCATTTGATTGCCTGAATATTGTGCACCAGAGTCTCTTCTTGGATGGTGTCTCCTCTCATTCACCCATTCGTGATGATTAGAAACCACATTCTCTATGATTTTTGAAGCAACATAAATTCATTTGCACATAAAGGCACCAGCTACTGAAGAGGCCAATAGTTGTTGTGATGGAAAGTCTAGCCCACTGTAAAAGTTCTGAACCAGCATCCAAGGTGGAATACCATGATGAGGGCAAGCTTCAATCAACTCATTTAATATTTTCCAAGCTTCAACAATTGACTCCCCATCCTTTTGACTGAAGTTCTGGATGAGGTGCCTATAGTGCACAGTTTTGGAAGGAGGAAAGTATTTGTTGAGAAAAGCCTCCTCCAAAGTTCGTCATGTTGCTTGAATTTCAGCATTTTGATTCCTTAGCCACATCTTAGCTTTGTCTCTAAGGGAATATGGAAACATGTGGAGACAAATAGCATCTTCAAAAGCCCCATTAATCCTCACTGTCTCACAGAATTCCAAGAACTGATCAATATGGGCATTAGGATCTTCATGAGCTCCACCTCCAAACTGGTTTTGCATTACCATTTGGATCAGAGCTTATGGCAAAGAAAAGTTCTCTACCTCAATAGCTGGGCGAGTTATTTTAGGACGTGAACTACGAGCATTAGGGCCTGCGTAGTCGCGAAGTGATTTTTCATCTAGTTCAGCCATTGTTTGTACACGCACACATCTTTCTCTTGCCCTTTCTCTTTGTTGACTCTGAATAGTAATTTGAACTTTGCATAAACCAAATGTGCAACCTGCAGACGTACCAAGAAAAAGGAAAACGCGTAATACACTAGAGTAAAGTAATGAATTAATTGAGAATTAAAGAAATTTTTACACAGTCCCCGACAGCGGCGCCGAAAACTTGATAGGGAGAATCGCAAGTGCACGAGTATGTCGTCAAGTAATAAAATATCGATCCCTTGAGGACTGGAAAACTCCTTTAATTATAACAATTAATTTACACTTAATTCAAATAAGGAATGAAATTGAATTTAGAACAATTGCCAAGAATAATTATGAAAATAATCAAAAGAGATTGAAATCTAATTTAGGAAGAGTTCCCAGGATAAGGGTTACCGCCTTTACACTCGCAAATCCTTGTTTTGCTCCTTTTCATGAACTTTAAGTTGTGAGGGTGAATTGCTCTTTGATATATGTCATCATCTCTCGAGCTCCGACACATGTACTCAATTGAAGTCGCACCTACTCTTGTGGTACGATTATCAATCAAATCCTTTACTTGGATCTTTCTATCCAATCGCTTTGTAGCAACCCGAGGTGAATTCCAGAAACCCCCGAGAATCCTAATACTGCTGTCGTGAATTAGGATTCTAGTTTGAATAACTGAATGGTCGGATAGTTGGGTTCACCCCTCGGTCATTCCCCAATGTATCTAAGAGGTGTAATTTGTTGGCCATACAACTAACACGTATAAAACCCAGTTTAATGATTCCAATCACAATACTCAATGAAATAGAAGAAGGAACAAGTATTTATTGAATGTAAAAGGGCATAGCCCCAATCCTAGAAACAAAGGGAATTACTCAATCATGATGTAGAAGAGAATCCCAAATTCTAAATTAGAGAATTGTAATGTAAAAAATAGTGTAAAATCCTTGAGGGAAAACTCTTATTTATCCTAATTACAAAATACTGGGCTAAACCTAACAAAACAAATCTAAAAAATAAGAATATAATATAACACTTATGACTTCTTTTGGTCCATCAAATGTTCTTCGCATAGCCTCAACACTGAATTCAATCTTCTTGCACCCAATCTCTATTCTTTTTTGCTTTAATCCATCCAAACTGCACAACATAGTTAAAAACACACGCTCAACCCGAACAAAGAGAAATAAAAGATAAAAGAAATCCTAAAGTCCTAATTATGTCCTAAAATGCAAGTTAAATTCAATACAAATGTAGTATAATTTCACACTTATCAATACATACAATCTTAAATTATTAACAATGAAAATGGAATTAACATATCAGATAGTGTAAGGTTAACTGGTACGAATTTATATGACGTTAGTTTCTCTTATTGCATAGTACAAGGCCTTGCAGAGAGCAACAATGGAAGGTTTTCCTAGATCTCAACATTGTATTAGGTGCAAGGCCTTGAAGAGCCTCATGTGATTCATTTATTGGTAGGAGAGTTCAGACAAAGTGGCCTGTTGACAATAACTTCCGTGAAATTGTTATTAGTGACTATAATCCAACTGATGTATACACCCCCATACTACACAGGAACTTGTTTCTCATTACTTAGTTGGTGGCTTGTTTACTTTTTTGGTTCCAACATAATCTAGTCTATGACATGGGGAGCACAAAAGAAACACGAGAATGGGTAATCTATCATAGGTATATCTGGTGCTCCATCCTGATTTATGTACTGAAATTCTTGCATTCTGCAAGAAGAGAAACTAACATCAAGTAAATTCACAACAGTCAACCTTACACTATTTAATGTATCAATTCAAATTTTATTGCTAGTAATTTAAAATTGTACGTATGTAGGGACCAATTTCACCTATAGTTAAAGTTTAAGGAGTAATCAGAAAGAAAAAATAATTTATGATGTCTACTTGCAAAAGTCATAAAGTTTAAATGGGTTTTTGTAAACTTTTCCCTTTATTTATTTATTCACACAACATTGTTTTGCTTTTTATGTAAAGGATATGGTGTTTTAAATTACGATTCTGGCCGCGATTGTGATAACAGTTGCAGTTACTTTGATTGCGATCGTTGTGGTCTTCGTTACAATCCGATTTGGCTACATCATTGTGATTCAGAGTCATACTACAATTGTGGTGTGGTGTAGTTGCAGCAGTCACTGCAACCGCAATATTGCAGCCACATGAGGTGATGCAGTCCATAATTTAAATAACTTGATTACCTCTCCAAATACTGGAAAGAATTCCTACTCATATATTGGGTAGCTTATGTGCTCATGCATGTTGAATGTATTTTTTATATATATTTTGGGTTATAAATTTAAGCTTTGTAAATTTGTTTTTGTGTGTGATTTAGTTTAACTAAATGTTATTTCATCAAAAACATAGTGACTAACTAGTTGTTACAAAGTATGATGAATAGTTAATGTCTTTTACTCCATAAATGTTAAATCCTTTTACTTGAGACTGTTTTTGTTAAAAATATTTTATGGGAAGTGTAAAAATAACATAAATATATTTGGTGCCTTAATTTTGTGGACCTGTTTCATAATTAGTGTCATTTGCCATATTCTATTATTAAAAAATAGAATAATCTCTCTCGGGACTTGTTTCTTGTTGGCTTATTTCAATTTTTTTATATAAATTATAAAATAAATAAAATAGTCTCTATGAGACCTTATGTCTTGACATATTTTTTTATACATCTTTTGCTATAAAAACTAAAATGTATAATATGGATAAAATGGTCTCTCTCAAAATGTGTCTTGTTAGACTATTTATTTTGATCTTTTTAATAAATTAGAGAGGAAATGAAATAATCTCCCTAAGATCTATGTCTTGACATATTATTTTATTTTTACATCTATTGACATCATTTATGCAAAAAATAATAAAAATTAACTTGTTCCTCTAAATGTTATTATGCTTTAGGTGATTTTTTTTTTTTATTTTGTTACTTTTTATTTGTAAAAATAAAGATAAATTTATTTCTTTGAGGGATGAATGTGCCTTGTTGGACTTTTTTTTATCTCAAATTAAATGAAATTAAAATCAAACGTTATAAAAATAAAAAAGTAATCAACCATTCAATCTTTTCTAGAAGAATTACATAGATTGATTTCCCTTTTAGAGCTAAGGATATTTAGGAGCAGACTAATTCCCTGTTAGGCACTAAAAAATAATTTTTTTCACTTTTAAATATAATAATCTATAAATGTAAAATTAATATTTTGAACGAATATCCACATAGTTGACTTAGGTACCACTTTTATAACGGGTAGTGTGGGGTGTCTAACACCTTCTCCATCCGTACGTGATTCCCGAACCTAAGTTTTCTCTTGACGTTGACTAATTCTTATCTCTTTAATTTGGTTTTTCATACTTTTTCACTAACAACATCGATGATAACTTTATTGTATTTATTTGTATTTTGCTCATCACACCTACGGAAGAGGGGCATCGACAATAATTCATATAGATTTTTATTAAAATAGATTTGGTATATATATATATATATATATATATATAAACAACTCCAGTCCAGAAGTGCTTATTAAAATAGTTTCCAAAATTTAATATTCTAGACATCTCTTAAAGAGATATGTTCTTCATCATATTATTTTGTTTTAGTGTTCTAGGGATTGAGAAGTTATGCACAATTCCATTGTCATCGCAAAACTTCATAAATAGCTCATTTTCAAACTCTCCCCATGATCACTCTTGATTCGAGTGACACACATGCCTTTTTTCCTTGCGTCCACATTTGAATAATATATGAAACACCTTGAATGACTCATCCTTGTGAGCTAAGAACATAACCCATGTTCATATTGTATCGCCATCTAAAATTACAAGACCATATTTCTTCCCACATAGAAGCAATTACTGTTGGACCCAAAATTATCATATGTAGCAACTATATTCGTTTTGAGGGAATAAAACTGTTCTTGGATTTGAAAGATCCTCTAACTTGCTTTCCCTTATAAATTAAATATAGAGAGTTATATCTTAACTTAAGATTTGATAATCCTCTCATGAGATTATGATTATTCAACTTTGAAATCAATTCCAAGCTTCCATTGCAAATGCATTTATGTCAAATGCATAACTTATCTTTAATTGTCACAAGATACACTTTGATTATAGAGGTCCTCTAAGTCAATCCAATATAAATTGTTTTGCCTCTTTGTAGTGAATAAGACTAATTCTTGGGATTTATTGACTTTACAAATGTCTTTGTTAAAAGAACATAAAATTCATTATTACTAAATTGATTTATGCTAAGTAGATTATGTTTCAATCTTTTAACATATAAAATATTATGAGTATAATATTCATGTACTGTTAGTGTAAAAATTTATACACAATCAACACGTCATTTTTCATTCATTTGTATTATTTTTTTGAAGAATCAATGATAAAAAATATGATTGGTGGATGATGCAGTAACAATGTATAAAACTTATACATGACCAGTGCATATATATTTTTCTCGTATTATATTGAGTTTTACCAAATTTACCTATACGAATGATCTTCCCTTCCTGATTTCCTAATGTAAACTAGCCACCATCCTTAGGTCTAAGGTCATAGGACATTAAACTTTCTCCCCTATGTGACATGAACAGCAAGTGTCTAAAAGGTCTTGGAAATGTATGCATAACATAAATGCTTGATCTGCATTTTTTTTTGTGTTTTTCTGTAAACATTTTAGACTTGGATTTTTGTTGTATAATGGATAGACCAGGTTGGGCGACTACAAGGATCGTGTCACTACGCTAGAGTAACAATTTAACAACGCTCATTTTAGGATATAAGAGTGTTTTCTGACGTTGTCTATTTGAGCACAGTAGAATATTGACATGCTTTAATAGCGCTTATGCGAGCGCTGTTGTATGCCATACATACAACAACCCTTCCTCCATCGACACTATTATATATTTGTCACATGTAACAACATAGGCAACATGGAGCATTGTTGTATTATTCTATTAGAACTAGACATGATCTAAAAGAGTTCTAAACCATAGCAAAAATGATTGAGATACCTCCCGCCATTGTTGCGTTTTCTAGCAAGGTTCTAAATGTGAGTAAGCTTAGGGACCCCAAAATATTTGAATTAATAGCCACATAACTATCAATGAGCAATATTACAATTAATAGTAGGAAACCATTTGCTTAATGGACCATATTAATGGAAATTATTTCCATTGATATCATAATTAATATGAAAATGATGGAGATTATTTCCATTGATATCATAATTAATATGGAAATATTCTTACATTCTTCCACTTGGTCCATATAACGAAGCATTCAACATAAAAGAAATAAAATGTATGAATCATGGTGATAAGTTTTCTATGAATGAGTATTATCTTCCATGTATTACAAAATATTAAGTATCCACTAATAGTCTTTATTCTTTTGTGAATAAAACATAAGTTTATTCTAGGTAAACACAAACGATATTTCTTAATAAATATAAATGAAATTGCAGAACTATATGATAAAATATCTAACTGAATGAGAGTTTATTAAAAAATAATGTACTCATACAACAAACAATTACATCATAGAACCAAGTCCCATGTTTTCTACATGATCCTTGAATTTCTTTGGTGGCATGTCTTTAGTTAAAGGATCGACAATCATCAAAGCAATGCTAATGTGTTAGGTGGCCACTTTACCATCCTTAACATGTTCTCTTATGGCTAGATACTTAATGTCGATGTACTTACTTCGACTTCAACTTTTGTTATTCTTAGTAATGAAAACAACTACTGAATTGTCATAGTACAACTTTAGTGGCCTAGAAATAGAGTCAACAACTCTAAGCCCTTATATGAAACTCTTTAACCTAACACCATGGGATGTGGTTTCACAACACAATACAATCTTAGCCTCCATTGTAAAAGTAGCAATCAATGTCTGCTTGAAGCTGCTCCAAGACACGGTTCCACTAGCTAGCATAAAAACGTATCCTGAAGTGGGTTTTCTTGAATCCATACAGCCAGTAAAGTCAGCATCAGAGTAGCCAACCACCTCCAATTCACTGGTCCGTTTGAACATAAGCATGCAGTTCTTTGTTCCTTAAAGGTATCTCATAACCTTCTTTGTAGCTTTCTAATGGTCAAGACCTGAGTTACTCTAATATCTACCCAATACTTCAACATCATATGCAATATTAGGTCTGGTTCAACCTGAGCATACATAAGGCTTCCTATAGCGGAAGCATGTGGAATATCCTCCATTCGTTCATGTTCAAGGTCATTCTTTAGACATTGATCCAAACTGAATTTTTCACCATTCACAATAGTTTCTACACTCTATGAACAATCTTTCATCCAAAATATCTCTAGATCTTTGTTGATATAGTTCTCTTGAGACAAACCCAAAATGCCTCATGATCTTTCCCTATGGATCTTAATCCTAATGACATAAGATGCCTCACCCATATCTTTCATATCAAAGTTCTTTGAAAGGAATTGTTTCACCTCATATAACATTCCATTATCATTAGTTGCTAACAAAATATCATCCACATATAAAACAAGTAAACATATCTTACTCCCACTAATCTTTTGCTATATACATTGATCCACGACGTTATCTTCAAAACTGAATGAAGTGTCGATATTCGTGAACTTTAAATACCATTAGCGGGGGGCTTGTTTCAAACCGTAAATGAATTTATTAAGTTTGCAGACTAAATGCTCACCATCTCTAGAGGAAAATCCTTCAGGTTGTTTCATGTAAATCTTCCCCTCTAGATCTCCATTAAGGAATGATGTTTAACATCCATTTAACCATAATCATGTGAAGAGAATATTTCTTTGATAGAGGAGAAAATGTATGTGTGTAATTGATTCCTTGTCTTTGACTAAACCTTTTGGCTAAAAGTCTTGCTTTATGTCTCTCAATGTTACCTTGTGAGCCTTTCTTTGATTCAAAATCCCATTTACACCTAATGGCTTTTACAACATCCTAAAACTCGACGAGATCCCAAACTTTATTAGTTGCCGTAAAGTTCATCTCCTCAATCATGGCCTTGTACCATAAGATAGATTTTTTAGAACTTACAGCTTGTGAAAATGTTTCGGGATCATTCTCGACTCCAATGTTGCATTCCATTTCTTGCAAGTACACTTCATATATACTAGGAATTGCTGGTCTCCTCACTCTAGTAGATCTTCTTAATGTTGCATCATTTTCTTGAAGAAATTTTTGTTCAACCAGTTACTCAATTGGTTGTTCAACATTATCTTGATTAACAACTTGATCTAAAGGATCAATATCATTTATTTTTGAAACTTCAATAACTGGTTGTCTTACAAACGTTTGAATTTGAGGTGTATGCATGACAATCAGTCTATCACTTAAACTAGAAGGTTGAGCTTCAATGTGATCCAACACAGAGTTGAGTCATGCAGCTAGTTACTTCAACTAATCAAGTCATCCTTAAGATATTTTGCATTTCATGATTCCACAAACCTAGTATTTTGAGATGGACACTATAACCTATAACCCGTGTACTTTTCGGCTTATCCAATGATATACCTACTAATAGTCCTAGGATCTAGTTTCTTTTCTTGTAGATTATATATTCTAACCTCAGACAGGCATCCCCAAACACGTATATATTTCAAACTAGGTTTCCAACCTTTGAATAACTCAAAATCCATCTTTAAAGCAACCTTGGTTGGAACTTGGTTCATTATATACAGAATCGTCTTTAGTGCTTCCATCCACCAGAATTGAGGAAGTTTACTATTACTCCTCATACTTCTCACCATGTCCATTAAGGTTTGGTTTCTTCTTTCTGATACACCATTCTGGTCTAGAGAACCAGGTATAATATATTGGGCAACAATCCCATGTTCTTGAAGAAACTTCGTAAATGGACTAGGTGCTTGTCCATTCTCGATGTATCTTCCATAATACTCACAACCTCTATCTGATCTCACTATTTTAATTTTCTTACCATATTTTTTCTCTACTTCAACCTTGAAAACCTTAAAGGCGTCTAAAGATTCGTCTTTAAAACGATGTAAATAGAAATCTATAAATCGTCAGAAACCATCTATGAAGGTGATAAAATATTTTGGATTACTTGCATCCATATCAGGACAACAAATATCTATATGTATGATTTCCAACAAATCAGTACTCCTTTTTGCACCCTTTTTAGACTTACTGGTTTGCTTTCCTTTAATGCAATCCACACAAGTCTCAAAATCATAAAAATCGAGAGCACTAAATACTCCTTCATTGACTAACATTTTTATTCTCAAAATGGAGATATGTTCCAATATTTGGTGCCACAATAAAGAGGAATTTTTGTTAATAATACAATGTTTTGATCCAACAGTAACATTCATAGAGTTATAAGCTACATTGTTTTGTAATGTAATTAAATAAAGTCCATCAGACAATGTACCATGACCACCAACTTCAGATTTATTAAATAATGTAAAACCATTATCTGAAAAGTAAAATCCATAACCATAGGACATAAGTCTTTTAACTGTAATTAAATTCCTCGAAAAACTAGGAACGTAAAATGTCTTTTCCAAATGTAAAATAAAGTCATTACTTAACACCAACTTGCATGAACCAATTGCCTCCATAAGTGAGCTCATCCTCCCTCCTGAATGGATGAAATGCTCATTTCCCATTGGCTTTCGAACATTTTATATACCCTGGAAGGTATTTGAGACATGGATTGTAGAACTAGAGTCAATCCACCAAGTATTATGACCAACATTTGTTATATTAGATTCATAACATACAAACAAAAGTTGTATATCTTTCTTATCAAGCCAATTTTTGAACTTAGAACATTCTTTCTTCATGTGTCCTTTCTTTTTACAAAAGAAAAACTTCAACTCTTTCTTAATGTCTGGCTTGATAGAGATCTTGCCTTTATCTTTGGCATGACCCTTTTTCTTCCTTTCAGAGAAGGTCCAGTTCACTTTCTCACCCTCTTCAATAGCCAACCTTCCCTCTTTTTGAACACACATGGTCATAAGTTCATTAATTGACCATTTATCCTTATGTGTGTTATAAGAAATCTTAAAAGCTAAGGGCCATACTGCTGGGGCAGAGAGCACAAAATGAATTGAACCAGAAAGGTTTCCGAAATATCAACTTCGAAGGCCTTCAATTGAGCCACAATATCCCTCATGTGCATGATATGATCATGCAACCTCCCAAAACGGTAAGCTTCATGGATGAGAATTGTATGATAAGGGTACTTGTCAAAGCCTTGTCTGAAGTGACAAATTATTTGTCTATTGCTTTCATTAAGAGATGAAAATTATCATATTGCTCAATAGAACCCCTAATCCCAACAAATACTTTGGTCTTTATGAACATAATAGAGAGGTGATTAGATAACTCACACTTTTCATAGAGAGCAACCTGATCTAGTGTACTATCCTTGGTGATTGCAGGTGGTTCTAATTTTCTTAAGGCATAATCAATGTCCATTCATCCAAAATGAAGGAGAACTTTTTCCTTCCAGATCTTAAAATTGTCACCCCTGAGTTCAGGAACATCAACTTTCACATCAGAAAAACTAACATGTTGACTAACTGCAAATTAAAAAAAAAATGAACAACATGCTTAGTAAATTTGTTTTGAAGAAAATAACTACATAATGTTTTACCAATGTAAATCATGTTTCCAATGAATATAGAGACATAAAACTTGTTTGTGGGCTAAAGTTAAAATTCCATTATATTCACACAATGATGATAAAACTATCGAAGTATGTTCCATTTCCTAATACATGTGGGTTGATTAGGAAATATAATTTGATATTTTAACCTAATTAAATATACAAAAATTTAATAAGATATCTTGAGGGATGAATTTTATTAGACCATGTATAACTAATCACAATAATGTTTTATGTGACTAACACATGGAAAAACATTCAAGCTGTATGTTCAAAACAACAACAATAATGACTAGTGTGTTGACAAGCACTCCCGTGCCTGTCAACCCGCTTTCCTATTGTTTGTAATATGTAGAAAAATAATAATAACATTATTTTGGCAGGAACTTAAGAGAAAGTAAGCAAATTATTTAATACATACTTGACATTTCTAAATAATCTCAAAAAATGGTTGAAAGAGGAACGAGTGGAAATTGAATGAGAGGAGCAAATGTTGGTTGAATACGGAAGCCAACTTTTATTTGCATTCTCTATGTACCATCCACATTGTCTACAAAATAAAAAGCTGCCTTACATCCATGTTCTATATTCAAAATGTAAATTGCTTCTCATCCACGTTCTACTTGCAAAATGGAAAACTATCGTGAGAAAATAAAATGAATGTAATGTACATTTGAGATCATCCATGTATTATGTCATGTTCAAGTTAATCGACTTATCGATGTTTCCTTAAAAATGAAAACACTGCATCAATTATAGAAAACGAAGCACTAATCTATATTAAGAACTGCAGCAGTTATCAATGTTCCTTCAAAATGATAAGTGGGAATGAGAGAAGGATTTAAAAAACAGCTCTGACAATTTTAAAAAGAAGCACTAATCAACATTGAAATGATTATATTTTATTGAAATATAACATTACAATTTTAAAGGGTAAAATAGACAAAACATAAATTACACCAAAAGTAGTCATTTTATGTTTTCCCTTTATCTATTAGTATAGATAGTATTGATATACATAAACTTAAGAAATTATTATCAACCATTCAACACATAACAAAACAATTAAAAATATTCATAAACTAATATGACTTAAATTAATTATTTCGTTTTTAGGTCAATAATCTACGATCAAATACTTTATGAGATACACCGAAAAGACAATATTATTTGCCTTATAGATTTTTTATTACTCCAAAAGAAATTAAGAGAATTGATATAAGGTTTGGATTGCAGAGAAAAGAATACTAGCATTTTGGTGTAACATATGAAAAAAACATTGTCCTCCAACGAAGAACAAAAAAGAAAATTTTAAACAACGTCAATCAAAGTGATAAAATTTATAAACAAGACATAGGTAAATCAAATAGTGCCTCTGATACCAAATGTTAGAACTAGACATGATCTAAAAGAGTTTTAAACTATACGAACACATAAAAGCCGAAGCAATAGGATCTAGTTACCTCCTGCCATTGTTGCATTATCTAGCAAGTTTCAGACTCCGACTCTAGAGAGTGATTTCAAGGTTCTTCTAAGCTCTTGCTCTCACCCTTAGATAGTGTTGGTTGTCTGAATGTGTGAGTAAGGTTAAGGGCCCCAAAATATTTGAATTAATAATCATATAACCATCAATAAGCAATATTACAATTAATAGTAATTGATTGATTCCAGCAATTAAATGTACGTTATATTTGGTATGAAACCATTTTCTTAATGTACCATATTAATGAAGATTATTTCCATTGATATCATAATTAATATGAAAATAATGGAGATTATTTCCACTGATATCATAACTAATATGAAAATATTATTTCACATTCATTTATAACATCACTGGTTAAAATGAACGTTATTGTATTATTCATCTATAACAACGCTGGTTAAATGAGCGATGTTGATTTAATCAAATATAACAACTTTCCTTACAACAAGTGATATTTTATTAAAATAAGCGTTGTTGTATTTCATACCTACAACAACTTTCCCTACAATGAGCATTGTTGTATGTAATATATACAATAACGCTTGCCAGAGATCACCTATATTCCAACAGTACAGACACACATTTTTACCTGTCAATTATGTTTGTATTATTAATTAACGTCAATACAATACAAATTACAAACAAATAATGCCATGTCAATTATGTTTTGGCACACACAATAAGTACATAAAATTACACACAAATAATATATGCAAATTACAAAAACAATTATGCTATAATTATACAAAGACATACATCTACTTTTTCTTTTTCTTTGATTGTTTTTGGCTTGTAATATCCTTGTTTGGAGGAACATATTGATTCACCAAATGCCCCTCATCATGACCATCTCTTGTATATAAATCATTATCCGTAGTTGGTCCGCCCTTACGCGACTGTGATATCTCAAAAAAAGATCATCTTCAACATCAATATCATCACATTCTTGGTCATCAATATTATTGACGATTATGGTTTAGTCAAAAGAACGATGTA
This sequence comes from Lupinus angustifolius, assembly GCF_001865875.1. Taxonomy (NCBI): domain Eukaryota; kingdom Viridiplantae; phylum Streptophyta; class Magnoliopsida; order Fabales; family Fabaceae; genus Lupinus; species Lupinus angustifolius. The sequence goes on along the minus strand of NC_032013.1, from coordinate 15,244,851 downwards.
CCATTTGATATTAACTAGGTCACTAACATAGAATACTTGTTGAGCATGTGATGCTAGAATAAATGACTCATCTTTATATCCTAACCTATTAAGATTTATCTTCATGAACCTTAACTCATCAACTCGAAAACCATTGTTGTTATCAACCCACATATAATATAAAATTTGCAATCGAAACATTATGTAATCTAATTCCCATATTTGTTCAATCCCCCAAAATATGACATATTCCTATATATTGGGTTTCTATCTTTGACACTTGCCATATGTAAACTTCGAACAATAGTAGTCACACCACTACTTTGCATTTTACTTTGATCATCTTTTTTTCCGTATAAAATGTGAAGCCATTAATTAGGTAACTAGTGTAGGATAAGACATGAATATTTGGACCATTGACTAACCATTTCAATCTTTCGGAAACCGAATGTGCATTTATATTCAACTCCTCAACAATGTGATTTTTTAGCCACTTTATGAATCACTGATTATGATCTTTAGAAATTCAATTTCCATTCTTACTTGTTTTAGAATTCCTAGATATCTCCTTGTGTCTTTCAACATATAGCTCAACCTCGTCGGCATTATGTAAAACATATAAGTGTGTTTGCTCAAATTCAGTTCTTTATATAGTCATTATATGATTCTCATTAATCTCATCACCAAATGTTCTTTCTACATACCAAGGCTTTGGAATACTTATGGAATCACCATCGGCAAGGTATCCGATAAAAAAATCAAGATCTTATTCAACAATATATCACTCAACAATACAACTCTCTGGTCTTGATCAGTTCTTCACATACCCTTTTAATGTCTTCATATAATACTCAAAAGGGTACATTCATCTCATATAGGAATGTCCATATAGTTATGTCTCTCGAATAACATGAATGCTTAGATGGACCATTATGTCAAAAAAGAAGGTGTGAAATACATCTCAAGCTCAAACAGTCAAAATAATTTGTCTTTGCAATGCAGGTAATTTCTCAGGGTCAATCACTTTGCTACAAATTGCATTGAGGAAGAAGAATAACTTAGTTATAGTTCCTCATACTTTTTCAAGTAGAATGGACTGTGTGTCGATAGGCAAGAAATGATCAATGAGTCATGACAATAATTAGAATTAAGACATTCTAACTTGAGGTCTTTCATTGATACGAGGTTCCGAATGTTGGAAGATTACCCCTCTAGAACTTTAACACTGTGAAGAAATTTACAAAATTCTATTTTGCTCCTTCCTCAACAAAGTATAAGCTACTGGAGGTAGATATGTACATTTTCCTTTCATTATCGGTCTCAATTCCTTTCTTATTCCCATACTAACCAAGTCCAATATTTCATTCAAGCCATCTTACGTCTTACGAGGGACATTGAGTAAGGTACCAAGGTGACTTTCAAATATATATTTTTTCAATATGCATAACATCGAGGAAACGTCTTACATATAATAAGCTCTAATATGGCAATTCAAAGAAGATTGACCATTTCTTCCACCCATTTGTGACCATTTCTTTTCAAAAAGGTTTAACAAAGTTATTATTCATACCCTTTAGAATTTGAAATAATTGGTCACCTGTCAACGACAAAGAAGCACAACCTTCTTCATTGTTTTTGTAAAATGTTTTTATCCATCATCGATAGTGATGATCTAAATGCAAAAATCTACAATGGCCAAGGAAGAGATTCTTCGTATACTGTTCCAACCTCATTGAATGAGTATTGTCTTCACATACAGGATATTGAAATGCCATTTTCTACTATATCCTGACAGATTACCATAGGCAGAGAAATCACTGATTGTGCCGAACAAAAAAGCCCTCAATTTGAATCTTTCATCCTTTTACGCATCATATACATCTATACATGTCTCCCAAATTTGTTTCATGTCTTAAATTAATGGATCCAAGTATATGCCTATGTCATTTCCGAGTTATTTAGGTCCAGAAATTAACATAGATAACATCACATATTTGCGCTTCATGCATATAGAAGGAGGTAGGTTGTATATCATGAACATCATTGACCATGTACTATGTGAGCTACTTTGAATACTATATGGTTAATTCCATCAGTTGATAAAGCAATGTGTAATTTTCTTGATTCTTGACCAAAACTAGGATAGTCATGATCAATTTTTCTCCTTTGAGGAGAATCTATAGGATGCCGAAGTCTGCCATCTTTAATCCTTTCATTAGCATCCATGTTAAATTCTTTACATCTTTCACATTACTGAACATACGCTTAAATCTTGACTGGATAGGAAAATACCATATAACCTTTTGGAAATTGAGTATTCCTTCTTATATCGTGATACATTACATTTATGATAAAACTTTAATGAAGCACACTCATTAAAAAATAAGATGCAATCATTTTCACAAGCATGTATCCTATTGTAGTCCATACCAATGGAACATAACATTTATTTAACATCATAGATTCGAGAAGAGAACACATTATCCCTTGGCAACATATTCTTCAAAAGTGCACGTAGGTATGTGAAACTCTTATCACTTTATCCCTTAACATATTTCAACCTATACAACCTTGACACCACTACTAATCTCATGAATTTAGCACAACCATCATATAATAGTTTCTCAGCATCACTTATCAACTATTGAAACATCTCATGACAATCTTGAAGATCCTCTTTCACCACATTTATCATTTCCTTGAAACGATCGCTTTCATATGCATTTGTGTTGTTTTCTTTCATATGCATCTCACAACAATCCTTAACATCTATTTTCTTACCATGCATTATCCAACATGTGTAACTCTGATGATACTGTGACACACTAAATGAACTTTAAACTCATTTGGAGTAACTCGATTGGAGTAACAACAATTTAAACAAAGACATACAATTCTATTAGGATTTTCAGCATTGATAATTGAAAACCTAACAAATGATTTAACTCCATCCTCATACTCATTCGTTAATCGATTGACACTCATTCATTTTCGATCAATACTTTCATCCATTTTAAATGAGTGTTGTATATTCAATGTTGATAAATTCAACATCACTTATTTAAATGAGCGTTGTTGAAGGTTATAATTCCTAATTCTACATAGTTAAGTACACATAACGCAACATCATCAGCACAACACCAACACACGGAAAATGCATTGAACAACATGAACATAAATGGTATTCAACACATACTTCACATAGAAGAACAATACATTGGATTAACATTGAACATATATTGAATTTATGTTAAACATATATTGAATTAACATTGAACATTACACCAAAACAGTATATGGAACATTGTAAGTACATATGCTATAGTATACATTGAACAGTACAAAATTTGACATGCTTTATAATATTCTATACCTATGTTACAATCTACATCTATGCTAAAATTATACATTGAATTCCATAAACTACTATCTAATAGTGAGTGCATAATTTGGCCAATTTTCTCTAAGCTGAGTGATTTGGTCATATGTGTATGACTCTACATCAAATTCAACTGATGTTGACCATTATTGAATGATCTCCTTGCATATAATAGCCCCAAACTTTCTCGTTGATTTGGTATGGAGTCTACAATTAAAATCAGATAAACATATAAGTACATATAAGTTTAACATTTACTTGACATATGAATACTACACATATATAATTGTTTGAGATGATTTGCGCCAATACCTTTACTTGAGTCCATTTGATGTTGTTCGATGTAGATTTAGAATGAATATGGGCTCTACAAATTTGCAGCCCCCTAAAAAACAAAAAAATGTACTTAATTACTAAACAAAGAAAGTGAAAATATACCTAAAATTAGAAAGTTTAAATGAGTTGCCGATGTACCTAATAAAAGTTTCCTTCATAATAGGGCACGTGTTTGGATCGTCATGTTTCAATGAATCAAAATAGTATATTCACTCTTCAATGTGATTGATGACAATCAAAAGCAAATTTTGCATAACAAAATATGTGTATACAGTTAGGAAATTTTAACACAAACATGCTAAATATAAATATATAAAAGACAATTAAATTATGTTTGTAAAAATACTCACCCGATATCAAAAGGTGCAAGGAATAAATTTGTAGCTTCTCTATTCTGGATAAGTATATCAGCTACAGGTTGTTCTGACTCCCCTCATTCTTCTTTCTCTCACTAGGTTTACTCATCACCGAACTGGCATAATGTGGGGACAAGAACATTATCTTTTTTTATCTTTCAAAACAAGATTGTCATGCAAGTACCTAACATATAATACAAATGTTAGTTAATTATAACACCAATGATTAAATGTAAAAGTGAGAGTTAAGAAAACAAAATTTACCTCATATATACACATATAACGGTTGCCCCTAACAAGGCATGTTCATATACTTCCTTCACTTCATTAAGGCTAATGAATTCTTGGGAGTTATACCTAAAGACTTAATAGGGAAATGATACCATTAATATAGAACCTGCTTCCAAGTTCTATACATGCTTCAACAGTTAAGTACATAAGTTGATCTTTATGGAGTTCACACTCCCCGAAGGTCCTTTAGACTTCACCACTTTGGCCTTTTTGCTAAGCTTAGGCTTCACCACTTTGACCATTTTAGGAACATTTTCTACTATGGGAGGGGTGTCATTGAGCCATCTAACTCCTTTTCATTAGGTATGGCGTGTTCATGTCCCCGAAATATTCAATACAAAACATATCAAGTACATATCAATGAATATAATAAGAATGAGCATAAGGTTAAAATCACACCTTAGGATCTACATCACAAGGTCTATTGGTTAAGACACATAAGTGCCACTAGCCCCTCCCACTGTCAAGGTATCTTCATTGAATGCAATTGACAATAATGCCTCACCATCGATTGCAACATCAATCACAACCTTCATAGAATTGGGTCAGATACGTGCATTATGCAGCTAAGCATTTGGTAAGTTATGTAATTTACTAACACCCACTACTTGCTTAAATGGGATATCGAGATATAGTTTGCAAGAATTGATTCCCATAATGTTAGTTAAAACATAGAAGTTTATGAGTATAATTAAACTAAATGGCCAAAAAATAAAAAATAGTCAATTAAATTAACTCAAGAATGTTGTGAGTAGCATGTGTTCAACATTCATTTATGTTAGAAAGAACATCATCTTGTTGATGCCCCTCGGGTTTGTTCTTTTTCATTGCACTTTCTGTTGCTGCAGCGGAAGCGATCGTTGCACAACGTTATCCACAAACAATCAAATAAAGGGCATAGAATAAATATAAGAGAAGAAACAAGAGAATTTGTTAACGGGGTTCGGCCAACTGTGCCTACATCCTTGGGAGTGCTGAGCGGATACCAATATATTATTAGAGAATAAGGATTACAAACCCTAGCACACCATGAGCCTACCTGTCCATGGGGTGTTTCTATTTGATGCTTATATCTAGTACACATTATAACAAGGGACTTGAGTCCAATATATAATATTGGCTACTCTACTCTATTCCAATACTAGACAATGTGGGACTAACACAATAACATATTTTAAGCATTCACAACAATCTCTACCTTGATTGAAATAGACGAATATATGACTCCACCTTGTTCAATGTCTTATTCTCTTTAACTTCTCCCCTAAAGCATAAACCTTCTGAGTATCCTTGACGATGTTACCAAGAGCCTAGCTCTCCAAACTTGTAGTGCAGCTTCCCGTATCGCAATCAAATGGAACATGCCGCCTAGCCACATATTGCTAGGGAGTCTTTCGATATATTGGAACCTCTACGCAAAAGTTCACCAAAAATCGTCCTCTTCAATATTCAGTCAAACTGAATCTTGGAGCTTACTTGGAAAGCCTCAATCGCTACCACCATTGTCTACTCCGAAAATCCACCATTGTCATACTCCATCATAAGGAGTATACCCACAACACGCACATTGCGTCAATGCTAACTAATATTTATGTCACATCCTTGCATCCAAGCCAATGCCCATGTCACACCCTTGCATCTCTACCAATGCTCGTGTTACAACTTGCATCCAAGCCAATGTCCATGTTACACCCTATATCAAAGTCAATCAGCACCTCTATGCTTTTGTGGATCTGCTAACAATTAATATCCTTCACTATGACGTCTCATACACACCATTAGGATATTCCATTTCTCATCTCAAATGAGAACGTTCTCTCAACATCTAGAGAGATATTGTCAGCACCTGTCTCTGGGTCAAACTCAAAACATGAGTCCCTATCTCGACCTTGATCCTAACCCAATACATGATCATCTCGGGTTCTCGATCAACATATATCACCCCCACCACAGTTTCGCCATGTTTTCTTCTCTTTAAACTCATCTACTCTATCTTTACCAATACCTTTGATGCAACTTGTCTAGCCATCACACCTTCACCCTCTTTAGCCATTATCTGAGATTTAGGTTGAGAGTCATCTACCATTTGGCTCTGATACCAATTGTTGGGAACAAGTGAACAATCAAATTGTAAAGAGTACATAGACATAGAATAACACAAGAAAAATTGGTTACAGGGTTCGGCCAATTGTGCCCACCTCCCTGGGAGCGCTGAGTGTCTACCAAGATATTATTATAGAATAAGGATTACAAACCCTAGCACACTGATGGGCCTACCTGCCCATGGGGTGTTTCTATTTGGTGCTTATATCTAGTGCACATTATAACAAGGGACTTGAGTCCAATATATAATATTGGCTACTCTACTCTATTCCAATACTAGACAATGTGGGACTAACACAATAACATATTTCAAGAATTCACAACACTTTCAAATTCATTGGACCTTTGCAAGAGGGTATCCAACTAGTTCTATATCCGATCCAAGTCAGCTTTAGTTGCACGCTTTTGAGGGTTAAATATTTTTGTTTTCTAACCCCAAATCCTGCATCCCGGATACGGCCAGAGTATTCAAGCAGTCTTAGTGACTTATCAAGTACATCCTGACTATCTAGGGTCTATAGCTCTCTTTCCTTTTCTTTTAGGAAAACTTAACACATCAAGAAAAACATAATTTTAATTAATCATGCACATTGATAAATAAAGTATGGAAATCAAGTTTAAATGATAAGCACTTACAACATGGTTTGCCACATCTTCAACTTTTTCATTATCGATGACATCGTCCTTATTCGTATGGGCATTCACCCGTAGAACATCGAGGTCTATTGCATATGCATTCAAAGGTGTATCACTTTGTTCCAACTACGAAAACATAACCAATAATAATGTAATTAGATATGGATACAAAATATAACCAATAATGTACTTATAAATTAGCAATATTTACTATTTTTTCGTCGATTCCTCTATACCCCGCTCAAGAAGCTCAGTATGGATAAAAATGCTTAGATGTCCTCTTGTGGTTTTCATCACTTATTTTATGCAAAAAAACAAACAACATTAAAATCAACAATCATGCATATATATAAAAGCATAAGTGTACATTCAATACAAAGAAGATGACTTTACCAAGATTAACAAGTCTTGTGTTCATGTAGTGACAAAAGCCTTCCAATCCTCATCTTTAATGATATTTGCATATTTGGTTGGAGGTTTGAGGTTGACATTGCCATCAACATCTCTGATACACTTGTCGTCATCGATTCTGAATTGTCGGGGATCCTTGCCAACAGATCTAAGGATGTAATCCTTGTGTTTCTCACCCACATCAAATGTTGACTAAAAACACATAAATATAACACGTAAATACATTGCATAGAAACACAGAAATACATATACATTGCATGAATACACAAAAATGCATATGCATTACATGAAAACTCATAAATACATATACATTGCAGAAAAATACATACACATTGCATTAAAACACATAAACACAAAGACAAAAATAGAAACTTACTATTATATCATTCCAAATACGCTCCTTCACGATATTCAAGCTCTTGTCATTCCAAGAGTTTATTGTTATCAACACATTCTGTCTAACCACAATTCTAATGTAGCTGAACAATGTGTTGCCACCCTTCATGTTTAGGAGTTGGTTGTATGTGTTTCATTCAATTGGTAACTTGACGTTCTTACTCCTTGCATGAATGACCCTCTTCATGGAAGTCGTTCCACATGGAGTACATTTCTGAATAACCAATTGTTTATCTTATGGAGTACGTGTAGCATCATCACCACTGTGAGAATCATGATAACCACTTTGGGAAGTCATTGATAATTTTTTTCGATTTGGTTATCTATTTTCTAAGTGTATGAGTTTCTGATCGAACAAGTTTAAAAGTGTAGAGGGAAGTGAATCAACATTAGATATTTATACGTCACAACATATCATTGACACTCATTTAAGAAAACGTTATTGATATGTCATCTTTAATATCGTTCTTTTACGAAAGCGTTGTTGATATGACATCTTCAACAATGCTCACTACATCAAGCGTTGTTGAATAGATGTAAATTAATAGCCCTTGCATAAAGAACCACTGTTAAACAACCATGAGGTGAATCAACTTTTGACATTTAAATGTCATAACATATCAACAACGCTCATTTAAGAAAGTGTTGATGATATTTACTCTTCAACAACGGTATTGTAAGTAAGTGATATTGAATAGATGTAAATTAGCAACACTTTCTTAAAGGAGCACTGTTAAATAAATCTCATTCAAGACAATGCTAATTCAACAGTGCTCATTCATGCCTGCGCTATTGAAGTTATATCTTCCTATCCAAATTGATAACATTTGCTTGATTGGGCACTCTTGATTATCTCCCGCCTTGAATTTAACAACATTTTTATAGAAAGTGTGGTTGAATAACCATTGTTAATTGAGATTTATGGCATAGTGTATGGATGCTTCACTGTTCGGAATGTATACATAACATTAATTCTTCATGCGCATTTTTTCAGTTATTTTTTTGTTAATTTTTTAGATCGATTTTTTGTTATATAATGGGATTATTAAGTTGTATCTAATGGCATTCGTGACATTAAGATTGCATTCCCGATGTTGTAAATTCTGGTAGTCATATTCTTCAGTGGTAGCAGGCCACCCACTAATGATATATGTATGCCTCACTCTCGTAACAGTAAGCGTAAAACAAATGCTTGAACTACATTTTTTTGATGATTCTTTTGTTTTCTTTTTTAGGTTCATTTTTTTATAGACACACTTCTAGATACAATGCTGATCGGTAAGAGACAACTTTGTTTGGTAGAAGTGATTTTAGAAAGAAAGAGAGAAGAAAGAGATAAGGAAGAGAGAAAGAAAAAAGAGTTAGGTCATTTCTCTCATTTGGTGGAGAAGGTAAAAAGGGAGGGAGGAAATAATGAGTGAGTCCCATACACAAAATTCTTTTCTCCCTGAAGAAAATGAATATTCCATGTGTTGTATTTTATTTTGATAAGTTTACCATCTTTCTTTCTATTTTGACATGTTTGTTCTCTTTCTTTTTTGTCTAGACATGTTTGCCATTTTTTTATTATCTTGACATGTTTGCACATTTTCTTTCACTACCATCTAACTATTATTATATTCATTATTTATCTCTAGACATATTTCCCTATACAAAGTTGTGAGTCACAAGTGGACCTAAAAATATTAATGTTATCATCACTTTTAAGGTTCGCTTTTATATATTAATCAATTTATTGAATTAAATATTTCAATTGTACTTGAATATTATTTTTAGACACTTTAATTAAATCTATGTATTTAATCATCTATATAAAATTATATATTTAGTATTAATATTATTTTTCTGAAATTTTTAACTAACATTATTTTTAATTTAGAATGAAAAATATTATTAATGTGAATAAGGGAATAATTGTTTATTACGTAGGTGGAGAGATAAAGTCATACTCTCTCTATCTTCTTTTTCTTTTCTTCTTATCTTTCTACCAAACAATCCACAATTCCAAACTTTTTCTCATCCTCTTTCTCACCTATTTTTTCTTAACCTCTTCTCAACAACCAAAGGAAGGCTAAGAGTTGAAGTGTGGGAGGAATAAATGTCAAAAAAGCAAACCAAACTAGTACTGTTCAGGAAAAAACCTAAACTGCTTCTATTTCAGTTTTGTTGAGCAAATTGTAATTCTCCCTGCTAGGCTCGTTAATTGATTAACAATATAAATAAATAATCGATTAACAATAGCGATAATCGATTTATGTGACTATTTGTTAGTTAGTAGTTAAGCTTCCTTATTTGGCAAGTTACTTGGGTTAATGAGAAACTATAAATAACACTTATACATTTTGAATTAAGTGTGTTGTATTTTTTATACTCAATATACGCTTTCAATAAAACTTGAATACATTTACTTTTCATATCCTTTTCTCACAAAAGTTATGTATATACTTGTTCTATTACTTGGTGTTATGCATTGAGTGTGCATGCTTATGGTCTTGGTTTAATAGTGGTATCAGAGCTTTGTGTAGGATTCTGTGTGAATCAAGATTCGAGGAGAAAGGACATGTGATAGTCAAGAAAAGGGAAGTGGATTCTATGTGAATCCAAGAACCAGAAGTACAAGGAGTGAAGCAGGAAAGTGAAGAAGTAACAAGACTATGATAAATAGCAATGGCTTTGCTATGACCCTGCCATTTCTTGATGGCAAGAACTATGCAGATGGAGGAACCAAATGAAAGCAATATTTGGTTTTCAAGAAGTCTATGAGATAGTGCAAAATGGATACCAAGAAATTGGCGAAAGTGCCATCAAGGCCCAAAAAGCAACCTATAAGGAAGCAAAGAAGATTGCAAAGCCTTGTTCCTCATTCATCAGTGTGTGGATGGAGTCAACTTTGAGAAGATAAGTGGAACAGAAACAACAAATCAAGCCCATGATAACTTGGAGAAGAGTTATGTGGATGCTACAAATATCAAGAAGGTGAGATTGTAGACCCTGCGCCGACAATATGAACTGCTTCAGATGGAAGAAAATGAATTAGTTGCTGAATACATGAACAAAATCTTTGCACTCATAAATCAGATGAAGTCATGTGGAAAGGCGGTAAAGGATCAAGATGTTGTTGAAAAGGTTCTTAGAACACTCACCTTTAAATTTGATCACATAGTAGTTGCAATAGTAGAATCCAAGAATCTTAAAGAATACAAGATTGAGGAATTACAAGAATCTCTTGAAGCTCATGAATTAAGGCTGAAAGAGAAGAATCCAGATAGATATGGTGAGAAGGGTTAGAACAGCATATGGAAGACAAGTGAATAAGGATCTTCATTTATAAGATATGACAACAATACTCTGAAGAATACTGCTGACTCTGATCATAACAAGAATTCTTACAAGAATTCTAAATTCATATGGAAACAAGACAAGAAGAAAGTGCATTTCTACAATTGTAGGAATTATGACCACTTTGTATCTAAGTTCAAGATCAACATATGACAAAATGATAGAGAAGAGGAAGCTAAATTGACACAAGGTGAAAACTCTAACGACGTTGATGAAGATCACTGTTTGTTGATGGCTACCACATAGAGTGATCAGGGAAATGATGGATGCACGACTTCTAGTACCTAGAGACATGCTTCTAAAACCACTTAACACGTAGAAGAGATTGGTTTGCAACACTTGATGAATCAGCCAAGAGCAAAGTGAAGTTTGCTAATCATAGTTGAGTCTCAGAAAAAGGGGTTGGCAAGGTGATGATTAAAAGACTAGATGGCAGAAAGTCTTACATATCTAGTATCATATATATGCCTAGAATGAATAACAACCTACTAAGTCTTGGCCAATTATTGGAGAAGGGATATAGGATGGTGATATAAAATGGTGAGTTGGTTGTTTTTGATAATGACCACGAAAAGGTGTTAAAGGCACCACTCTCATCAAATAGAACCTTCAAAATTCAGATTCAAGTTGCTGAGCAAAGATGTCTTAAGGCTGCTGCGGAACAAGACTCGTGGCTTTAGCACTAGAGATATGGACATCTAAATTTTAGAAGTTTAGAATTGCTAATTAAAAATGGACTTGTAGCAGATTACCACACATAATGTCACCTGAGACATTGTGTGATGAATGCCTGGTTAGCAAGAAAACAAGAAGCTCATTTGCCTCAAACATTCCTTCAAGGATAGAGAAGCCTATGGAGTTGGTCTATAATGATGTGTGTGGACCATTTGAAGTAGACTCAACTAGAGGGGACATATACTTCCTAACTTTCATAGATGATCACACAAAGAAAGTATGGACCTACCTATTGAAAAGGAAGAGTGAAGTATTTGAGAATTTTAGGAAAGTCAAAGCTCAAGTAGAAAGGGAGAGTGATTTGAAATTAAAACAACTCAGATCAAATGGTGGAGGTGAATACATGCCTGCTGAGTTTGATGAGTTTTGTAGCAAAGAAGGGATTCACCACAAGGTAATAGCTCCTTACACACTATAGCACAATGGCACAACTGAAAGGGAAAACATGACTATACTCAACATGGCTAGAAGTATGCTGAAAACAAAGAATTTTCCAAAGAAGTTTTAGGGTGAGGCTGTGTCAACATTAACATATATCATAAATAGAAGTCCAGCCAAAAGATTGTGCTACAAGACACCTGAGGAAGCTTGGTATGGCCTTAAACCAGTATCTAGGACTGAGACTATAAGGTTAGTGATTGCCTTAGCTAGCTACAATTGTTGGGAGGTATATCAAATGGATGTGAAGTATGCATTCTTGGATGGACCTCTAGACAAGGAAGTGTTTGTGACACAACCACCTGGATTTGAAGCAAAAGGTAGAGAAAATATGGTGTACAAAAGCACAAGGCTCTCTATGAACTTAAACAAGCTCCAAGAGCATGGAACAAGAGAATTGATGCATTCATGTAGCAACTAGGATTCACAAAATGAACAACTAAACATGGTGTGTCTGTGAGGGAAAACACATTGTAGATCTTCTCATACTTTGCCTCTATGTGGATGATCTTCTCATAACTGGTGGAGACATCAACAATATCCTAGCATTCAAGGAGGAGATGCAAGTTGAGTTTAAAATGACTGATCTAGTAGAATTATCCAATTTCCTAGGCATAGAATTCAAGAGGACTGAGCATGGAATTTTCATTCACCAAAGCAAGTACACTACTGATGTATTGAAGAGGTCTCAAATGATGAAGTGCAATACAGTTGAAACCCCTATGGAAGCTAGAGTCGGCTTATGTCAAGGGGAAACAAATCAAGAGGTTGATAAGACTCAGTATAGGTAAATCATAGGTTCATTGAGGTATGTGTGCAACTCAAGGCCTGATATTGCATATGGAGTTGGATGGTGAGCAGGGTCATGGAATCCCCTACGCAAAGTTATGTATGTGTAGTGAAAAGACTCCTAAGGTACTTGAGAGAAACTATTCGCTACAACCTCTTGTATCCAATAAACTCAACCATAAATTTTAGAAAGAAAGAGAGAAGAAAGAGATAAGGAAGAGAGAAAGAAAAAAGAGTTAGGTCATTTCTCTCATTTGGTGGAGAAGGTAAAAAGGGAGGGAGGAAATAATGAGTGAGTCCCATACACAAAATTCTTTTCTCCCTGAAGAAAATGAATATTCCATGTGTTGTATTTTATTTTGATAAGTTTACCATCTTTCTTTCTATTTTGACATGTTTGTTCTCTTTCTTTTTTGTCTAGACATGTTTGCCATTTTTTTATTATCTTGACATGTTTGCACATTTTCTTTCACTACCATCTAACTATTATTATATTCATTATTTATCTCTAGACATATTTCCCTATACAAAGTTGTGAGTCACAAGTGGACCTAAAAATATTAATGTTATCATCACTTTTAAGGTTCGCTTTTATATATTAATCAATTTATTGAATTAAATATTTCAATTGTACTTGAATATTATTTTTAGACACTTTAATTAAATCTATGTATTTAATCATCTATATAAAATTATATATTTAGTATTAATATTATTTTTCTGAAATTTTTAACTAACATTATTTTTAATTTAGAATGAAAAATATTATTAATGTGAATAAGGGAATAATTGTTTATTACGTAGGTGGAGAGATAAAGTCATACTCTCTCTATCTTCTTTTTCTTTTCTTCTTATCTTTCTACCAAACAATCCACAATTCCAAACTTTTTCTCATCCTCTTTCTCACCTATTTTTTCTTAACCTCTTCTCAACAACCAAAGGAAGGCTAAGAGTTGAAGTGTGGGAGGAATAAATGTCAAAAAAGCAAACCAAACTAGTACTGTTCAGGAAAAAACCTAAACTGCTTCTATTTCAGTTTTGTTGAGCAAATTGTAATTCTCCCTGCTAGGCTCGTTAATTGATTAACAATATAAATAAATAATCGATTAACAATAGCGATAATCGATTTATGTGACTATTTGTTAGTTAGTAGTTAAGCTTCCTTATTTGGCAAGTTACTTGGGTTAATGAGAAACTATAAATAACACTTATACATTTTGAATTAAGTGTGTTGTATTTTTTATACTCAATATACGCTTTCAATAAAACTTGAATACATTTACTTTTCATATCCTTTTCTCACAAAAGTTATGTATATACTTGTTCTATTACTTGGTGTTATGCATTGAGTGTGCATGCTTATGGTCTTGGTTTAATAGTGGTATCAGAGCTTTGTGTAGGATTCTGTGTGAATCAAGATTCGAGGAGAAAGGACATGTGATAGTCAAGAAAAGGGAAGTGGATTCTATGTGAATCCAAGAACCAGAAGTACAAGGAGTGAAGCAGGAAAGTGAAGAAGTAACAAGACTATGATAAATAGCAATGGCTTTGCTATGACCCTGCCATTTCTTGATGGCAAGAACTATGCAGATGGAGGAACCAAATGAAAGCAATATTTGGTTTTCAAGAAGTCTATGAGATAGTGCAAAATGGATACCAAGAAATTGGCGAAAGTGCCATCAAGGCCCAAAAAGCAACCTATAAGGAAGCAAAGAAGATTGCAAAGCCTTGTTCCTCATTCATCAGTGTGTGGATGGAGTCAACTTTGAGAAGATAAGTGGAACAGAAACAACAAATCAAGCCCATGATAACTTGGAGAAGAGTTATGTGGATGCTACAAATATCAAGAAGGTGAGATTGTAGACCCTGCGCCGACAATATGAACTGCTTCAGATGGAAGAAAATGAATTAGTTGCTGAATACATGAACAAAATCTTTGCACTCATAAATCAGATGAAGTCATGTGGAAAGGCGGTAAAGGATCAAGATGTTGTTGAAAAGGTTCTTAGAACACTCACCTTTAAATTTGATCACATAGTAGTTGCAATAGTAGAATCCAAGAATCTTAAAGAATACAAGATTGAGGAATTACAAGAATCTCTTGAAGCTCATGAATTAAGGCTGAAAGAGAAGAATCCAGATAGATATGGTGAGAAGGGTTAGAACAGCATATGGAAGACAAGTGAATAAGGATCTTCATTTATAAGATATGACAACAATACTCTGAAGAATACTGCTGACTCTGATCATAACAAGAATTCTTACAAGAATTCTAAATTCATATGGAAACAAGACAAGAAGAAAGTGCATTTCTACAATTGTAGGAATTATGACCACTTTGTATCTAAGTTCAAGATCAACATATGACAAAATGATAGAGAAGAGGAAGCTAAATTGACACAAGGTGAAAACTCTAACGACGTTGATGAAGATCACTGTTTGTTGATGGCTACCACATAGAGTGATCAGGGAAATGATGGATGCACGACTTCTAGTACCTAGAGACATGCTTCTAAAACCACTTAACACGTAGAAGAGATTGGTTTGCAACACTTGATGAATCAGCCAAGAGCAAAGTGAAGTTTGCTAATCATAGTTGAGTCTCAGAAAAAGGGGTTGGCAAGGTGATGATTAAAAGACTAGATGGCAGAAAGTCTTACATATCTAGTATCATATATATGCCTAGAATGAATAACAACCTACTAAGTCTTGGCCAATTATTGGAGAAGGGATATAGGATGGTGATATAAAATGGTGAGTTGGTTGTTTTTGATAATGACCACGAAAAGGTGTTAAAGGCACCACTCTCATCAAATAGAACCTTCAAAATTCAGATTCAAGTTGCTGAGCAAAGATGTCTTAAGGCTGCTGCGGAACAAGACTCGTGGCTTTAGCACTAGAGATATGGACATCTAAATTTTAGAAGTTTAGAATTGCTAATTAAAAATGGACTTGTAGCAGATTACCACACATAATGTCACCTGAGACATTGTGTGATGAATGCCTGGTTAGCAAGAAAACAAGAAGCTCATTTGCCTCAAACATTCCTTCAAGGATAGAGAAGCCTATGGAGTTGGTCTATAATGATGTGTGTGGACCATTTGAAGTAGACTCAACTAGAGGGGACATATACTTCCTAACTTTCATAGATGATCACACAAAGAAAGTATGGACCTACCTATTGAAAAGGAAGAGTGAAGTATTTGAGAATTTTAGGAAAGTCAAAGCTCAAGTAGAAAGGGAGAGTGATTTGAAATTAAAACAACTCAGATCAAATGGTGGAGGTGAATACATGCCTGCTGAGTTTGATGAGTTTTGTAGCAAAGAAGGGATTCACCACAAGGTAATAGCTCCTTACACACTATAGCACAATGGCACAACTGAAAGGGAAAACATGACTATACTCAACATGGCTAGAAGTATGCTGAAAACAAAGAATTTTCCAAAGAAGTTTTAGGGTGAGGCTGTGTCAACATTAACATATATCATAAATAGAAGTCCAGCCAAAAGATTGTGCTACAAGACACCTGAGGAAGCTTGGTATGGCCTTAAACCAGTATCTAGGACTGAGACTATAAGGTTAGTGATTGCCTTAGCTAGCTACAATTGTTGGGAGGTATATCAAATGGATGTGAAGTATGCATTCTTGGATGGACCTCTAGACAAGGAAGTGTTTGTGACACAACCACCTGGATTTGAAGCAAAAGGTAGAGAAAATATGGTGTACAAAAGCACAAGGCTCTCTATGAACTTAAACAAGCTCCAAGAGCATGGAACAAGAGAATTGATGCATTCATGTAGCAACTAGGATTCACAAAATGAACAACTAAACATGGTGTGTCTGTGAGGGAAAACACATTGTAGATCTTCTCATACTTTGCCTCTATGTGGATGATCTTCTCATAACTGGTGGAGACATCAACAATATCCTAGCATTCAAGGAGGAGATGCAAGTTGAGTTTAAAATGACTGATCTAGTAGAATTATCCAATTTCCTAGGCATAGAATTCAAGAGGACTGAGCATGGAATTTTCATTCACCAAAGCAAGTACACTACTGATGTATTGAAGAGGTCTCAAATGATGAAGTGCAATACAGTTGAAACCCCTATGGAAGCTAGAGTCGGCTTATGTCAAGGGGAAACAAATCAAGAGGTTGATAAGACTCAGTATAGGTAAATCATAGGTTCATTGAGGTATGTGTGCAACTCAAGGCCTGATATTGCATATGGAGTTGGATGGTGAGCAGGGTCATGGAATCCCCTACGCAAAGTTATGTATGTGTAGTGAAAAGACTCCTAAGGTACTTGAGAGAAACTATTGGCTATAACATCTTGTATCCAATAAACTCAAACATAAATTGCCAACTCAAGTTGATTGGTTTCTCTGATGCTGACTGATGTGGTGACAAGTCAGATAGGAAGATCACAATTGGTTACTTATTCCATCTAGGCAATGCTCTTGTGAGTTGGTGTTCCAAGAAGTAGGATGTAGTTGCCTTATCCTCTTATGAAGCTGAGTATATTGCAGCCAGCATGAGTATATTCCAAGCTGTGTGGTTAGATGGTTTAATGGAAGAACTTAGAATGAGAACAAAAGAAGGGATGCTGCTTATGATGGACAACAAATCTGCTATCAACTTGGCAATGAATCTTGGGGTGAAAATAGTATTCAGATAGAAAGGCATCCTATGTTGCATTTTGATGAAGCTTCACCAAGTGGTCAACTATTAATTGATGAACAATCAACTGTCAGTGAAGCACAGAATCAGAGAAGACCTCAGAGAGTTAGACAAGCTCCACCAAGGCTAAGTGGCTATGGAGTCTTCCCAGACTTAGAAATCACTACAAAGGGTGAGCTTGTTCACATGGCCTTACTAGTAGAGATGGAACCAGTTAGCTTTCATGAAGCAGTGAAAGAGAGCCATTGGTTGGATGCTATGAAGGATGAATTGAGATCTATTGAGAAGAATCAAACTTGGGAGCTCACTCAATTACCAAAAGGAAAGAAGGTAATCTCTGTTAGATGTGTGTATAAGGTGAAGATCAATCCAAGAGGAGAATTGATCAAATATAAGGCAACGCTTGTAGCAAAAGGGTTCCTACAAAAACAAGGTCTTGATTATGATGAAGTGTTTGCACATATTGCTAGATTAGATATTGTAAGGTTGGTGGTTTCTTTGGCAAGTTATGACATTGGCCAATCCATCAAATGGGTGTCAAATCAGCTTTCTTGAATGGACCTTTAGAAGAGGAATATTTTGTCAATCAACCACCTGGATTTGAAGTTGCATACAAAGAAGATCTGGTTTATAGGTTGCATAAGGCCTTGTATGGCCTCAAGCAGGCTCCAATGGCTTAGAATAGAAGAATTGATGTGTTCCTGGTGCAGTTGGGTTTTGTCAACTATAGTGCTAAGTATGGAGTATACTTAAGAGGGTCAGATATAGAAGAGTTACTCATAGTATGTCTTTATGTTGATGATCTATTGGTAACTGGGAGAAGCATTGCAGAGATTGAGGAATTCAAACAAAACATGAAAGTTGAGTTTGAGATGAGTGACTTCGGAAACCTATCCTACTTTCTTGGGATAGAATTTTCAAGAACTAAGGCTGGAACCCTTATGCATAAGAAGAAATATGCATCAGATGTGTTGAAAAGATTTTAACTTGAAGACTACAACTCTATTTCTACACCCAGTGAAGTTGGAAACATAGTTGATGCACTTGAAGGAGATTCAATGGTGGACAAAACGTTTTATAGGCAGATACTAGGATGCCTAAGGTATGTATGCAATACAAGGCTAGACATAGAATACGGAGTAGGGGTTGTGAGTAGGCATATGGAGTCACCAAAGAAGTCTGATCTACTGGCAACCAATAGATTACTCAGATATGTGAAGGGAACCATTGATTTTGGCTTGAT
Organism: Lupinus angustifolius; assembly: GCF_001865875.1. Taxonomy (NCBI): domain Eukaryota; kingdom Viridiplantae; phylum Streptophyta; class Magnoliopsida; order Fabales; family Fabaceae; genus Lupinus; species Lupinus angustifolius. The sequence continues at coordinate 15,225,740 of NC_032013.1, read as the reverse complement.
GCTATCCAACAAACTATGCAGTCTCAATCAAACTATGCTTGGATTCAGTGATGCAGACTAGTATGGAGCCAAGAGTGATAGAAAGAGCACAACAAGGTATATGTTCATGTTTGGAGGTGCTCCAATCTCTTGGTGCTCAAATAAACAAGATGTAGTTGTCTTGTCTTCATGTGAAGCAGAATATATTGCTGCTTGTATGGCTGCTTGCCAAGCTTTATGACTCGAGAAATTACTTGATGAATTAAAGCTAAAGGGTGAAGAGGATAGTATGCAACTGATGGTTGATAACAAATCAGCAATAAACTTGGCTAAAAATCTAGTAGCACGTGGGAGAAGCAAGCACATTGAGACAATATTCCACTTCCTTAGAGATCAAGTGAGTAGAGGGAAATTAAAATTGGAATTTTGCAGATCTGCAGGTCAACTTGCAGATATACTCATGAAGCCATTGAAGAAGGGAAGGTTTGAAGAACTTAGACATAATCTTGGAGTCTATAGTCTAGCTAGTATGAATTAAGGGAGAGTATTGAGAACAATGTAATTCATTTAGCTAGTTAATCAATTATAAGTAATTTTGTTAATGAATTAATAGTTTATATAATCGATTAAACAAACTGTTATTTCTGTTATAAAAGGCATTGTGCCTGAAATGAAAGTTAGTTCAGTGTTAACCATTTTCTCTCATTCCCCGATAATCGATTACCCATTGTCTTAATTGATTAATTCTTTCTTTTCAAGAATCATTTCTTTCTTTACTCTAACATAAGTGATTAATCAAAATAAGTTAGTCATAAGTTCTGAAAATCATTGCCCTTTCACTTTCATATCTTTAGAGATATTTTCAAAGCGTTCTTTTGAAAAAGAGAAAAAAAAGAGAACATTTTTCAAAGAGCTTAATTGTCATATCCTTTTTAAAGAAACCTTGCATCTCACATTTTTTATATTTTGAGTTGTGAGATTTGTAGAAGGGTTCTTAGATTCTAGAAGAGTGAATACTTTGTACACAAAGGTGCATCAATAACTTGAAGATTTAGACAAGGCATAAACATATTCTCTTGGTGTGTTTAGTATCACCATTGAAAGAGAATTGGTTTGGGAAAACCATTGTCGTGGTTAGGTATTAGTGTTTGTCTTCACAAGGCAATAAATCTTGGGTAGAGCGAGAAATCGGTCGAGGCCAGAATCGTGAACGTTGTGGTATCGTAGTAGGCAAGTTGAGTGGTCAAATCGGGTTTAGGGCTCAACGGATCCAAGAAGGAAGTTCTTGCATGTTGTATTGGAATTGTGTTTGTAAGAAACAATTGATTTCCAATTGTGAAGAAAAATCTCCCAAGATCATAAGGGGAGGCCTGAATGTAGTTTGCAAGTAGACCCACAAACGAACTAGGATAAAAGCCGTGTCTCATTCTTGTCAATCCTTAACTCCTTACATTTTCGTATTATATGATGTACTTAACTTGACATGCATATCATTATGAGTTATTTGCATATCCTGTTCTGTGCATTTACTGTTCTTAATCATCTTTAAAAGTACATATAAGTTTAGTTAAATCTTGATAATCTTGGAGATCAAAGAAAACTGTTTTTCATAGAACAAGAATTGAATAATCGATTAGGTTCTTTAGTTAATCGATTATCTACAGAACGAGTTAATCGATTATAGTTGGTGTTAATCGATTAAACAACGAGTGAATATGTAAAATCTGTTTGTAAATCGATGAACGGTAATTATGTACCATATCACTTATTCACTCTCCTCTAGGTGAGTTACAGAGCTCTATGACATCCAACAACATCTCCATCAATTAGATTACTACATTCTTCCATAGTGATCTGGACAAAAATGTTTATATGAAAGTACCATGGTATGCAAGTTACAATATAATCTTAGACATCTAATCCTTGTTTCTACTTCCTCTAAGATTGTAGACATTTTTACTAAAGCATTGGCTCCTACTCATTTCACTACACTTCATTTCAAACTAGGTATGTTTGTTAAATTTGGATGCATACAAAGCTGCCAAAACAACTGATTTTCTTATACTTTGACTTCAGTTTTGCAGATCAATGAAATTCAGCCTTATTTCTCAAGTTCCACAATTGTTTTCATGAGTTTTATTCTCTTCTTTCGATAGCTTGTTGAACAAGCATGTTCATTTCCAATTTCTCGAAGAGGAGATGGTGATGATCTAGACATCAAATTTAGGAAAGGAAAAAATAAGGCTGTCAGTATAAGTACTTGCAAATAGGTGTAGGTATGGACACACAAAAACACTACAAATCCCGCCCCATGGCAATCCTTAATTTAGTATCTCTATATACTAAATCTAAAAATATTTTCAACACACAAGTACTTATTTAAACAACAACAAAAAATGTTTTACCACAACAATATATAAAAAATAAGTTGAAAACATTGTTAAATAATTAATGTTTTATATTTTAATCACAACAAAATGCACCGTATATAAACGTATATGGTTTTTTTAGTTAATTAAAAGAAGAAGGTGGACCCAGTTTGTGAGCATAAAGTGGGATGAAAACTTGGATCACTTTTCCATTTACTTTCACAAAAGACTTTTAAGAAAAATTAAAAATAACAACAATTAAACTTTAGTGTGGTGTCAACTTAAGAAAAAAAATTGAAAGTACCATAACAGTTTTAGGCATGTAAAAAATTATTGACTCCTTGATCTAACCAAGACCTGACTAGTTACTAATTTTATGCCTGACAAAATCCAACTAATCTAGACCAATTTTAGTACATGGCTAATCATATGGATGTGCTAGTCTGAAGTAAGTTTAATAAGTCTGACTTGAACACTAAAAAGCAATAATAAACAACACAATTTCATTAACCATAAAAATGTATTAAAATAAAAGAAAATATGATAAGTACATTATCAATTCCTGATACACTTGGCTAAGCAAAGCACAAAAAGATACTTGGCTAAGCAAAGCTACTTATTTACACGCAACACACCCTCATAGTTTCTTTGTCCTCTCAAAATTTCAGGGATGATACACAGTAATATTATACTCAACAATAAAATGTTCTTGCGTAGAAATGGAAGTAACACTATTTGCTATAGCATAGCCCCTGGCAAATCTAAACACACCAGTCCCACCAACTATTGGCATTTCCCTATTTTGCTCAGAAATTGGATTTCTCCCTAACATGCTCAAGGTACTCCCTGCATATATGCCCTCAGTGAAAGCAAAATTTGTCAACATAGCCATTCCAAGATCTTGAAGAGAAGCCAAAGCAAACAACCCTTGTGCTCTTCCAACCTCCTTTGAACTCAACTCTGACCCTTCGGTCATTGCATCATCCATCACAAAAGTTGTGCCAAACCCATTAGGGACATTTTTGGGCGTGTTAATGATTTGGACAACTGTGGGGTTTTTGTTGTTTCTGATGTCGTGGTAATAGAAGTGGAGGTGGGTTAGCTTCTCTGAGGGTAACATAATATGGGATTGTTCTGAGAACGCTGCATTGGTGGTGGTGAGGTAGGTGGAGATGAGAATTAGGGAGATGAGAAGGGAGATGCTAAGAGGAGCTGACATTGTGAGAGTGGGTGTAAACTTTGGAAATAATAACACTTGTTTATAGGATTTTTGGAATTAAATAATGTGTTATGAATTTTTTATTCCCCACGGCAACCACGAGGGATCACTTTGACACGCAAATTTATTTTCTGTCTATTACTATATTATTATTGTCCAAGGGATGACAACGAAGGTGGGGGCAAGTAGTTTTTTATTATTCCCAAACTCATAATATTTACGTGTATTTATGTGGGTATCAAATATTTACATGTACTTAATATATTCTTAAATTTAATTATATATTTACATATTTTATAATAATTAATATATAAAAATAATTATTAGATGAATAATATCATACTTATATAATAACTTTGTGATTTTAGTAGGGTAATTTATTATGAAATAATAATAAAGTATATATATAATATTAAAATAATACTAAAATACTATAATATTTATAAAAAAATTAATTAAAAACTAAATTTATAAATTGGAGATAAAAAACTATAATATATATAAAAAATTATTTTAAAACTAAATTTATAAGTTTGAGGTAACTACAGGGTGGATATCATAAAATCTGTTTTCACCCTTAAACTACTATTGTGGGTACCTGTTGTGAGTTTTCAAATACTCAAAGGTCAGATTTTTTTGACATCCTCAATTCACATATTAATCTTTTAAGAGAAAAATGTATACAATGATAATGTAAATTTTTTTATACATGTGAATCTTATTTAATAATGATTGATCTAAAAAAGTGATATAAATCAATAATAATTGATATATTGACCGTGTATAGATTTTTACATCAATAAATATTAAGATTGTACAATGTTTTGATTAATAAATGTAGGAATGGTAATGTGACAGATGAGTTTATATATACCAAAAACCGAACTCGAGTTCAACGTGGTTGCAAATAAAGATATCATCCCCAAATTCATTGAGTTCAGATAACCTGAACCCAATAACAAACCTGAAAATAATAAATGTACTATGAAAAATATGATATCATTTTTGTTTCATTTTTCTCAAACATTTCTATTTTCTCTTGTATTATTTAATTTCTTTTATATATGAAAAGTCAATACTATGTCAAGTAAATTAAAAATTAAAAATAATTGGTACAAGAGGGAACTTTCAATTAAAAATTGAATTACATTACTTCGGGACAAGTTTATGGTAGGGTCTTTTATCTACCAAACCTGAACCTGAAAATTAAACTCATGTTAAATCTAAACCTGAATCCAATCGCATCGAGTTTTCCCTATTAGATTCAGGTTGGGTTTAAACGGATACTCACGTGTTCGATTTTTATTGTCATCCCTAAATAAGTAATTTATATTTATCGTAAAAGTATATATATATATATAATTGATATTGATTTAATATAATAATTATATTTATTCCTCACATCCGATGTAATTGATATAGATTAAATAAAATATACATTAACAGATCAACATTTTCCATATATTTCCCATCATTGTATGATGCTAACAGCACCCACTAAAATTACAAAATCTACTTAAAATTTGATGTGAGTTGTTAATGGAGTCTAATATTTTTTTTTTAAAATAAATATATAGCCCATTTTTATTTACGTAATTTATTTGAACTCATATTTATCAACATCAACTTAATAAAGTTTTCTACTTTTCTTAAATAAATATGAATAAAAAAGGGTAAAAATGTTAAATACATAAATTACAATAGGTATATAAGTTGAGAAGATGTATATGTTGTCTCATCTTCTTATTATTTGTTCTAATTGATTTGAAAAATATCATTTCATTAAACCTTTTATCCAATCACAATAAACAACACATCAAATAATACATTCTTATATTCAGGTAAGCTATATATGTATTCCATTATCCAATAAACAACACATGAAATAACACATTCTTATGAGATTACTATATATCTATTCCATTATACTAAAGTAAATATATAGTTAATGTTGGAGAATTTCTCTAACCATAATCCATAGATTAAACGCGGAAGTCCTTATGACCATGGCTTTGTTCCCATAACCTAATGTTTATGCCCATACATAAACCCAAATGGAACATTCATAGTCCAGACCGAAGAAACCCCAAATGAGTTCATGGTGAAGATGAAGAACATACCTTGTTGAGCCATTTCCGGAATCTCGAAGGTATGAGGGTGCGATGATCTTCCAGATGTTAGAGCCCGAACGATTTTTCTTAGTTTCTCTCTAGAGGGGAATGAGAGAGTTTCTTAGTTCTTGAGTGTTTGCCTTATGGTGAGTTAGAGGGGAATGAAAAGCCAAGGAGAGTATGAACTGATAGAATTTTGATGGGTTTTGTAACCCTTATCGACAACTCCTCATCAATCAATCTTTTATCTCACCAGTTACTCATGAAAACCTGTTGCTCTACAAATGGGGACCATAAACCATAAAAGTAACCTCGTAGTGGTTACTACTTTAGTTGCAATAATTCTGATTCAGTCCCTTCATCAAATCAGAAATTGCCCGAAGGTATCTACACTTATTATTATTTCATGACACATATGCCCTTAGCCACCAAATCAATAACTGAAGATCATTTTATATTTTGACTAATTACAAAACGACCATAACATAATTACATAATTATATTTGTGACCCATAAATTGTCAGAAATTCCAACAATCTCCCACTGGTCACACATATGATTCTCCGTACGTGTTATCCTTATTGTGCGCTTAAATATTGCCATTATGACTTAGGCATACCCAAATTATCCCGTCCATTAGTCCTGTCTCCATATCGAACCACAGTGAACTTCGCCATATCAATCATGGCTAATTCAACAATGACCACCAACATTGACACAACCAAATGACACAGATACATCATGAAATGTGTAGCATGAAAATTACATGAATATGATCTGTACATGTCAATTTTCAACTGGTCCTACTTAACTTTAGTGAGATCCTTAATAATAACATAAAACCTTATTGTACAAAGTATAATGACAGAATACCAAACTGAATGATTAATCAACTGAAGTTTGAATACAAAGTATTCATACAAAATACTGAAATTACATAGAACATAACAAAATGTGTGCACTTTCTATATGCACATTCTAACTCCCACTAAACCAAATTATCCTCACATTGCAAAACACCCATGTGAGCAGTATGCTCATGAAAGACCTTGGGTGTGATAGCTTTTGTAAGAGGATCCGCAATCATGGAGTTAGTGCCTAAGTGTTATATGGAAAGTTGTCAACTTTGTACCTTCTCCTTAATAACTAGGAACTTAATGTCGATGTGTTTCGACTTTGCCGAACTCCTATTGTTGATGGAGAACAAAACGGCTGATTTATTGTCACAGTATAACTTTAGTGGTCTTTCAATCATTTCCACAATCCGCAGCCCAGTGACAAAATTTCTCAACCATGATGACTGAAGTGATGCCTCATAACATGCTATATACTCTGCTGCCATGGTGGATGAAGCTACAAGGTTTTGCTTGGCAGAACGCCAAGAAACCGCACCACCAGCTAACAGAAAAACATAGCCTGAAGTAGATCGTCTACTATCTTGGCATCCCGCAAAATCGGAGTCAGAATACCCAATGATCTCTAATTGGTCTGATCTCCTATATGTGAGCATATAGTCTTTTGTTCTCTTTAAGTACCTCATGACCCCTTTGGCTGCTTTCCAATGGTCCATTCCTGGATTACTCATATATCTGCCTAAAACCCCAACTATGAACGCTATATCCGGACGCGTACATACTTGAGCATACATAAGACTCCCTACAGCTGATGCATAAGGGATCTTTTTCATTTCTTGAATTTCCAGATTTCCTTTAGGGCACTGATTGAGACTAAATTTGTCTCCCTTAGCAACTGGAGTATCCATTACTTTACAGTCCTGCATGCCATACCTTTTGAGCACCTTTTCTATATAGCTCTTTTGTGATAATCCAACATACCCCGAGATCTGTCTCGGTGTATCTGAATACCTAATACAAATGAAGCTTCACCAAGGTCCTTCATTTCAAAATTATTGGATAGAAATGTCTTGGTTTCTAACAAGGTACCCACATCATTAGTGGCAAGCAGTATGTCATCCACATACAAGAGCAAGAAAATATACTTGATCCCACTGAACTTGTGATACACACAATCTTCAACTGAATTCATCTCAAAACCAAAAGAGAGAATCACCTCATGAAATTTGTGGTACCATTGACGAGACGCCTGTTTTAGCCCATAGATGGATTTTGTCAATTTGCAAACCATATTCTTTCGGTCTCCCGTTACAAAGTGTTCTGGTTGCACCATATAAATCTTTTCATTAATGTTTCCATTTAGAAAAGCTGTTTTGACATCCATCTGATGAAGCTCCAAATCATAATGTGCTGCAAGAGCCATGATTGTCTTAAGAGAGTCTTTCGTCGAAACTGGAGAGAAAGTCTCTTTATAGTCAATCCCTTCCTTTTGAGTAAAACCCTTTGCTACAAGATGTGCCTTATACCTATCCATATTACCATTAGAATCCCGCTTGGTCTTAAAAATCCATTTGCAACCAATGGGTTTCTTACCTTCTGGTAATGGGACAAGTTCCCAAACTTTATTGTCTTGCATGGATTTATACTCCTCTTTCATTGCTTCAATCCACTTTTCCGAATTGGAACTTTGGATGGCTTCACGAACGTTTAATGGATCATTGTCCATTAAGCCATCACCCTCATGTTCCAGGAGAAAGCAAATGTAATCATCCGGAATTGCATTTCTCCTTTCTCTAGTGGATCTACGCAAAGCTATAGGCTCTTGCACCTCTTGTCCATGTTCCTGAGGGTTTTGAGTTTGTCCTTCATGAATTACTAACTCACCTTGAGCAGGGAAGGTTTCATCAACTATGTCCTGAGGAGGTTCCAAATTTGCTTCTTCAAAAGATCAAACAACCATATGAATCGCATCTAGAATAGATACAGATGCTTCCTCTAAGACAAAGTTTCTAACCTTATCTTCCCCCTCAAACTCAATATCCTTAAAGAACGTGGTTGTACCCGTCTCAAATATTGATTTCATACTTGGGTCATAGAATTTGTAGCCCCTTGATTTTTCAGAGTAACCAATAAAGTAACTGCTTACCGTACGGGAGTCCAATTTCTTTTCATGAGGCCTATAATGCCTTGCCTCAGCTGGACATCCCCACACATGAAAATGCTTTAGACTTGGCTTTCGCCCAGTCCAATGCTCATAAGGTGTTTTAGCAGTCGCCTTAGTTGACACCCTATTAAGAATATAAGCTGATGTCTTAAGTGCCTCTCCCTAGAGTGACTCTGGTAAGGTAGAATGACATATCATACTCCTTACCATGTCCTTAAGAGTCCAGTTTCGTCTTTCAGACACACCATTCATGCTAGGCGATCCCGGCATGATGTACTGTGGGACTATACCACATTTCTCTAGGTATTTGGTAAAAGGCCCTGGACGTTGTTCACCTGAACCGTCATATCTATCGTAATATTCACCACCACGGTCAGATCTGACGCACTTAATCCTTTTGCCGAGTTGATTTTCAACCTCAGCCTTAAAAGTTTTGAACACGTCCACCGATTGGGACTTTTCATGAATTAGAAAAATGTATGCATAACGAGAATAATCGTCTATAAATGATATGAAATATCGTTGACCATTCCAGGAAGCCGTAGGGAATGGCCCACAGATATCCGTATGTATCAATTCTAAGACGTCCGAAACGCTATATGCACCATATTTCGATTGTTTGGTCTGTTTTCCTTTTATGCATTTAACGCAAACTTTAAGGTTTGTGAAGTCAATGGAATCTAAAATCCCATCTGACACAAGACGCTCAATTCTCTTTTGAGAAATGTGACCTAGGCGCTTGTGCCATAATGCGTCTGAATTATTATTTTCAGTTTTACGCTTAGTACCACGTGATTCCACATTCAGGGTTTCGCTATAATCAGTTATGATATTCAGCATATAAAGGTTGTCATTCAACATAAGTGAACCAGTTCCAATAACATTTGAATTTAAAGACAATTGAACTGAGTTGTTTCCAAATGAAAAACAATAACCAAATTTGTCCTAATAAGAAATAGAAATTAAATTCTGTCTAAAAGACGGTACAACAAAAGTGTCTTTCAAATCGAAATAGAAACCAGTACACATTAACAACCTAAAATGCCCTATAGCTTCCACTTCTACCAATTTCCCATCGCCAACATATATGTATCTTTCAACATGATTAGGCTTTCGGTAGCTCAGGCAACCCTGCATTGAAACACTGATGTTAGAAGTTGAACCAGAGTCTAACCACCAGGTGTTTCCAGGTACTGAAGTTAAATTGACCTCAGAACAAACCAAAGCAAGAAATGTACCTTTCTTAGCACGCCAGGCGTGATACTTTACACATTTCTTCTTTTGATGTCCATTTGCTTTGCAAAAGAATTAGACATCATCCTGCTTCTGTTTCTTTTGCACTGAACCCTTAGCAGCTTCATTCTTGGGCTCTGAAGTGATTTTCCTTTTGCCCTTGTCTTTAGAAGTAGTAACATAATG
>NC_032013.1:15215094-15215525 GCF_001865875.1 Lupinus angustifolius | reverse complement strand
AGGATGAGTATGAGGATAGGACGAGGATGAGAATGAGGATGAGGATGAGGATAGGATGAGGATGAGGATGAGCATGAGGATGAGCATAGGATGAGGATGAGGCCGAGGATAGGATGAGGACGAGAATGAGGATGAGGATGAGGATAGGAAGAGGAAGAGGAAGAGGATGAGGTTAGGAGGAGGATGAGAATGGGGATGGGGATAGGATGAGGATGAGGATGAGGACGAGGATGAGGATAGGATGAGGATGAGGATGAGGATGAGGATAGGATATGGATGAGGAGGAAGAGGAGAATGTGGAAGAGGATGAGGATGAGGAAGAGGATGAGGATGAGGACGAGGATAGGATGAGGATGAGAATGAGGATGAGGATGAGGATAAGATGAGGAAGAGGAAAAGGATGAGAATGTGGAAGAGTATGAGGTTGAGGA
>NC_032013.1:15214329-15214994 GCF_001865875.1 Lupinus angustifolius | reverse complement strand
AGGATGCGGATGAGCATAGGATGAGGATGAGGATAAGGATACGGATGAGGATGAGGATGGCATGAGGATGAGGATGATGATGCGGATGCGGATGAGGATAGCATGAGGATGAGGATGAGGATAGGATAAGAATAGGATGAGGGTGAAGAGGAGGATCATGATGAGGACGAGGATGAGGATAGGAGGAGGATGAGGATGAGGAGGAGGAGGAGGATGAGGAGGAGGATGAAGAGGAGGAGGATGAGGATGAAAACGAGGATGAGGATGAGGACGAGGAGGTGGATAGGATGAGGATGAGGACGAAGATTTGGATGAAGAAGAGGATGAGGATAGGATGAGGACGAAGATGAGGATAGGATGAGGACGAGGATGACGATCATAATAGGATGAGGATGAGGATAGGATCGGGAATAGGATGAGGATGAGGATAAGGATGATGATGAGGACGAGGATGAGGACGAAGAGGAGGATGAGGATAGGTTGAGGACGAGAACGAGGATGAGGACAGGATGAGGACAAGAATGAGAATGAGGATAGGATGAGGACGAGAATGAGGATGAGGATGAGGAAAGGATGAGGAAGAGGAAGAGGATGAGGATGAGGATAGGATGAAGACGAGAATGAGGATGAGGAGTAGAATAAGGATGAGGAAGTGGATGAGGATA
>NC_032013.1:15213935-15214229 GCF_001865875.1 Lupinus angustifolius | reverse complement strand
GAGGAAGAGGATGAGGATGAGGATAGGATGAGGATGAGAATGAGGATGAGGATAGGATGTGGAGGATGATGAGGTTAGGATGGAGATAGTATGAGGATAGGATGAGGATGAGAATAGGATGAGGATGAGGATGAGGATAAGGATGAGGATGAGGATGATGATGAGGATGAGGATCAGGATGAGGTTAGGATGAGGATGACGATGAGGATGAGATTGAGGATAGGATGAAGAGGAGGATGAGGATGAGGAAGAGGAAAGGATGAGGACGAGAATGAGAATGAGGATGAGGATGAG
>NC_032013.1:15213525-15213835 GCF_001865875.1 Lupinus angustifolius | reverse complement strand
GAAAGGATGAGGACGAGAATGAGAATGAGGATAGGATGAGGAGGAGGATGAGGATGGGATGAGGATGAGGACAAGGATGAGGATAGGATGAGGATGAGGATGAGGACGAGTATGAGAATGAGGATAGGATGAGGATGAAGATGAGGATAGGATGAGGACGAGCATGAGGATGAGGATGAGGATGAGGATAGGAGGATGAGGATAGGAGGATGATGAGAATGTGAAAGAGGATGAGGATAACGAGAAGGATAGGACGAGGAAGAGGATGAGGAAGCGGATACGACGAGGACGAGAATGAGGATGAGGATAG
>NC_032013.1:15203578-15213425 GCF_001865875.1 Lupinus angustifolius | reverse complement strand
GAATTGAGGAAGAGGAAATACCCTAGCTTTGGAGTTAGCCACTAGGAGTTGCTTATCATTTTGTGACCTTTGAAACAAGGACGGCTTCAGCTTGTTCATGTCTTTGTTTAATGTCTGTTGGCGATGATTAGTATTTCCGCCCTTTCTATTGGGTTTTGTATATGTTAGTGGCGATGTAGTTTCCACCTTTGTTGATTTAGTTTGTAAGAACTAAAGATGACTTAACCGTGTATATGCATTGTGTTATTCAGGAAATTGTGAATCAGGTTAAGTTATCATTCGATAACGATAAGTTGATTTTCTGCATTTGAGTTACTTAAAGTGATGTCCCGGAAAAGGAAGGTTTTTAAAAGGAAACAATTGTATACAATCTCTTTATCCAAAGAAAAAAAAAATTACCCATTTTTCCGCAATATTTTTGATAAGTATTTTTCGGGGCGTTACAACCCTAGTTCATGCACTATTATGATTCAAAGACTTAGCTTAAAGTGAATTTATGTATGATTAACTTGTCTTGATACCTGAACTGTTTCAAAAATATTATGAGAATGTTTGTTATTTTGGGTCAAGACTACTATCATTCATACATGATAGTGAGGGTTAGCCAAAATACTTGCTTGAGGACAAGCAAGAGATAAGATTGAGGGGATTTGATGAGTTTTAAATTATGCATCATTTGCTTTGCATTTAACTTACACTCTATGATATAATTAGGACTTTATGATAGTTTTCAGACTTTATTTCTCTTTGTTCGGGCTGAGCAAGGGTTTTTGGTTGTGTTGTGCAAGATAAATCAATTTGGGCTTAAAAAAGTAGAGATTTAATGCAAGAATAAATGAATTTGTTGATAGGACAATGGGAATGCCAATTGAAAGACTGAAGGAAGTTCACGACATGCAATCGGACATAAGGAAGGGCATCATTGAACCCAAAATGAAGAAAAGCGGGTTAAGGCACATGACACAGCCAGGCTGTGCATGGGCTCACAACCGTGTGGAAATTGACAACATTCATCATATGCTCAGAAGGTGATACGTCCAGGACATGCCTCTCACCGACGGGCGTGTACCCAGGTCGTACCTATCACCCACGAGCGTGTACCCAGGTCGTACCTATCACCCACGGTCGTGGGTCGTCCACATGCTGAAGAGCACTCAAGGTGGCCACAATCCATGGCCTGGCCGTGTCCCACGCCCTTGGTCGTGGATGGTAGATTCTATTCCTAAATTTCAGATTTTTCAAATTTGTTTTATTTGGCTTAGCCTAATCTCATGTAACTAGGATAAATGAGGGTTCTCCCTTAGAGATTGAACACGCATTACATTGCTTAGGATTAACATTACTGATTTCTCTATTCTCTAATTTTGAATTTTGTAATCTCATCTCCATCATGAATGAGTAATTTCCTTTATTTCTAGGATTGGGATCATGCCCTTTTACAATCAATAAAAACATGTTTCTACTTCTATTTCATTGTGTGTTTAAATTTGAATCATTAAACTGAGTTTTATTTGTGTGAGTTATCTGGCCAACAAATTACACCTCTTAGATACATTGGGGAAGGACCAAGAGGTGAACCCAACTATCTGATCATTCCATTATTCAAACTAGAATCCTAAGTCACGGGAGTAGTCTTAGGATTCTCGGGGTTTTCTGGAATTCACTATAGATTGCTATGAAGCGATTAGATAGAAAGATCCAAGTAAAGGATTCGCTTGACAATTGTACTATGAGAATAAGTATGACTTCAATTGAGTACATGTATCGGGGCTCGAGATAGGATGATTGTTGCACCCTGATTTTCGGCTACACGACCTCTTTCGGAGTCGCCACCATGTTTTTTATGTTAAAACATAGAAAATTATATTTTAAGCCCATTTTGGAATTGAATGGTCTTTGAGTAGGATATTTGAGTATGTGAGTCGATTACGGATAGGGGAAAGTATTAACACCTCGTTCGTTATTGAAAGCAGATTTCACACAACCCAATTCAGGTTGTATCAAGTTTATTGATTTAATTTGGAGTGATGAATGATGAAAATTTTATTTAATTAGTAACTTTATTTATTTACTCATGTTTTAGATTTCTTTTAACCATACCATAAAGGTCGGACTCATTTTATTAAGTTAATCATACCATTTCATACGTAATGTTGGTATCAAAGAACATTAAAAAGAACAAAAGAATAGAGTTAGCAGTTAATCGTACCACTTCATTCGATAATATAAAGAATAAAAGAATAAAGCAATAAAAAATGTTAGTTGCGGAAAAGTAAATGACAAAAAGTAAATGTTAGTTGTGGAAAATAAAAGACAGAAAGTAAATGTTAGTTACGGAAAGTAAATGACATAAAATAAATGTTAGTGGTTAGATTATTAATTCATCATTTTTTTATTGTCAAGTAACAATCCATTGATTGAATTGTCATTCTTGTATGTTATTCCTATGTACAAAGTTACTAACCATGAATTGGTTTGAACGTATGTTTTTAGAAATCTTTTATCAACATATAAAATTTATAAGTTAACATTTTATTATTTTACACTTGCATCTCTTTCAAAATTCAATTGTAGTATAGTATAGGGTTATGTCGAACCAAAGGGAATTGCATTAATAGAAGATAATCATATAGGCATATTATATCAAAAATAATGATTAACAACTTTTTGATGTTTTTATGTTGTGTTGTTGCATAAAAATTAACAAGGAAACATAAACTAATATTCACAAATTCTTGAGGAGAAAATTGGTTTGAAATATGGAATTATCTATAAACTCAAATGAACTTGAAAACATTAAACAAGTTATGTATTATACTTTGGTTAATTCCAAACATCATATCTTTAACTTTCCATCTAGTGTCCTAGTATGGAAAAGATGATTTTTAAATCTTGTATAATACACTAAATAATAATTAACTGTCACTCGTCGGAATAGGTTGTCACAGCCTACTTCAGGCTCCGCTAACTTTATATAGCCTTGAACACAAGTTGCTTAAAATAGATGCTTTGATATGGCAAGTGAACTAAGGTGTAAGTTATACTTTTTAGTTCACTTGTCAATACCTTAAGAAAAAACATTTTTGGAGCTTTAAATCAAGTTTTAGGTGGTCAAGCTAAAACTGCATTAAAAACTTCTTAAAGAATAAAAAATAACGAATAATAACTTGAATATATCGAAATCAAAGATAATACAAATGAAGAAAAAAATAACATTACACCATAGTTCAAATCTATATATAGGAGCATGAGCCATCTATCCAAGGATGAGATGCTTTTGGAACCAAATGAGATTACAAAATTAATTTTTCTATCACATTTGCCAACTCATTTCTCCTTTGCAATTCTAAGAGAAAATTATAAGAAATTACCTAAGTACTAGCTTGGAATCGTGGCTCCAAGATGAAAGAATTCTAGAGAGAAGTTTTTGTGGAGAGAAAAATGACAAATGGAATGCATTAATGAATGTGGAAGAGGGCCTTTATTTATAGGTACCCTGGACATTGCCAGGCCCTCTTGGTCCACGCCAGGCGCACTAATCTAACCCTTCAACATGGGTTTGGTCCTTCTCCAAGCAGCTTAGTCAACTGCTTCTTGTTGACTCACCCAAGCAATGTGTGAGCTACTTGACAAGGCTATTATGTGCTATTCTGAAAAGTGCTCAGGGGCAATGTCAAGTGAGGTCATGCATGATGTAATCTTTGCTTGGTGGCCAAGTCAAGTTGACCATTTGCTGGGTCCAAACCACCAGGCTCCTAGTTGGCACCACTAAGCTAGTTCTTTGAACAAAATAATACTCCTTTATAAACCTAAATGTTTTAGGGAATCAAGACTACATAGTTCTTTGAATAAAATATTTTAGTAGTTGATATTATAAAAAAATAAATTGTATTTTATCTCCATTAAGAATGGTGAAGTAGCATAAACTAATGTTCGCATTGAATCTTATCTCATAGAGGTTTCAAAATAGTAAGATATTGTTCCTTAAGATGAGTGAAGTAGCAGAAACTAATGGTTGTATCGCTTCTCATCTTAAAAGATAATTGGAAATACATTCTTATTTAAAAGTATTTTTGTTGTTAATTTAAGAATTGATCGAAGAAATAGAAGTATCATAACACGAACATTCGAAAATGCTATGAGGACGAGAAGTGTTAATACCAGTGTTATTAGGACCGGACTGGACGGTCCGACCGGTCCAACCGTTGACCGGCACCACAAGCGGCCCCGTTTCACCTAATAACCCACCCTCCCTTTCAGACCGTTTCTAGCCGTTCAAAATCCGGTCAAACCGGGTAAGGCCGGGTTAACTCGGAACAACCCGGTTAGTTAGCCTGGCCGGCTCAAAACTGCAAAATAAAATAAAAACTTAAATTAGAAACAGACCCACACAACATCATAGAGGAAGAAAAATGGTCATTGTAGAGCAGAACCACCATCACCACAAGAGGTTATACATGCAAGAAGTCACACGCAAGAAGCTTCGTCACCGTCATCGTCTCCATTGCAGTATGATTTCTCACTTTTTGCCCCTTAATTTTCTTGGTTTCTAGCATTTGGGTTTAGTTTTCCTTGTTTATGGCATTTGGGTTCATTTTTCTTTGTTTCACGTGATAAGGGATAACATTTGGTTATAAGAAAAGCATACTTTAAACTTATGAGGTGTGTGCCACTATATATATATAATATAAAACTAATATGTTAATTAGTTTATGAGCTGTGTACCACACTACCACTACATAATATAAAAATAATATGCCAGTTCTAAAAGTAGCAAATAAATTTTTATTTTGACTAATTTATATTCTAATAGAGTAACAGGTAAATTTATATGTTGAAGCGTTGAACAATATATACTCAATGATCTAATTATAATATATATATATATATATATATATATATATATAATATTATGATGTCATCCGGTCTGACAAGACGATCTAACCGGTTAGAACCTATACGAGATGTCTTCCGAGTTGATGTCCGGCTCGGGTTTCATAACACTGGTTAATACAACTCTCCTTCATATTAATCAATTCCCAAAAGTTACATACTTTTTATGAATATTAATAAACATTAATAACAATAATTGTCATGTGAAAGTATTTTCTATAAAAACAGATAACTCTTGTTAATGATTATCTTTCATTATTCTCTTTATTTATTAAAAAAAGACAAATATATTTATTAACTCGAATCATGTTGTTGTGTATTCAAGATTATTTTCGTTTTATAAGAAAGATATTATTTAAATCATTGTAATCACATTGACCAACTAATAATATATCTATTATTACTATTGGTTTAAATTTAGATTTTATTATAGTCGTTATGATCATCATAACAATAGTGGTAAAGTTGATAATGTAGAATTTACATGACTTGAATAACGTTCACAGCACCAATGTACGTTTAATGGCCTCATCGTGTAAGAATGAATTAAATAATATAAAAAGATCTGCACATGACGGGATAACCTGCGAGAAGGCTCACTCCGAAAGCCTGCTCCTGCAGTTGTCGCGTCTGGATTGGCTAACGAGTAATGATGAAGCGGAGCACTGTGACATAGACCACGTTTGCGCTCCTGATTTTTGGTAATTAAGGGAGCACATCGTTGAAATATACGCTGGATCGCAGATGATCCCTTGCTCACATGGAGAGGGAGATTCGCAGTGGTAGGGCGCGTAGGGATCGTACCACGTTTCAGAAAACGATTAACCCACGTGGGTAGTCAACGAAGAGGTTAAGATGAGTCACTCACAAGGACAATGTGGATTGGCTGAGGGTGGAGGAGGCAGCGTTGAATCGTAATCTGGCTGTTGTGCATAATTCCCACCGCTACACAGTTGATTTTATTTAGCTTTTGGCAGGCTTTTATTCACAGAATATTTTCAGAAAATTCAGCGTAAGCAGTGAACCGTGAATACATTTATAGTTTGTGAGAGTGTGTCTCTATTTGGGGTTTGGGGATGTATTTTTTTTAAGTTGTCATGTTGCTTTCTCTAGTTAGTTTGTGGTGCGAGAATAACCTTACTAATTATAACCTTACTAATTATAACATTTTAAATTATCATGTGTCAAATTTCTTATTTAATTTATTGGAGAGAAAAAAGAATGAAACTTGATTTTTTGCCTTAAAACTGATTTTAAGATTATGACACATAATTCAAAATTGAAAATTTAGAAATTAATTAACTAAAAAAACGGAATTACATTAATTTTTATAATGAGACACTTAAAAATGTTATTTTTATTAGAAAAAGTGAAAATAATTTTCTTAAAAAATCTAAAAATGATTTTAACCTACATGAATGTAGAATAATAATTTTTTATTATACAATTAGGGATGGTCATGGGTCTCGATGAGTTTGGGTAGTACATTACCCGGACCCGCTTTGTTGCTTTATTTTTAGATCTAGGCTCGTACAGATACATGGTGGGCCCACTACCCATGGGTCCTTGGTACTTAATGGATATGCGGGTACCCACAAATTTAGAAAACATTAAAAATAATTGCGAATAATTTATGTAATTGTGTGTTTGTTTCCTACAATCTCATGTTATTTAGGTAAACAATAAAAGAAAATATTAAAATATTTAGAGTCTTAAACGCATTTTAAATTGATTATTTCAACTTTATGACGTAAATTGATTTAGAAATAATTGTTCAATCAACAAAATATTAGATTATACATATCAATTAACAACATAACATCACATCACTACTTAATAATATAACTGTATAACAATATAACAATCACATTTCTGAATTAACAATATAACATTATAAATTAACAATATATATACATGTTTAGGAAGGAATAGTGGGTTCGGGTACCGGTGGGTCTGGTATCTCATTCACTGGACCCAGACTCATCCAACAGCGGGCCTAAAAATCTCGGGTCTCAATTTCCTGTGCATCGAAAAACACAGACCTAGACCCAACTCATTATGAGTATTTTTGCAGGTACGCACGGCTCCGTGTACCCATTGCCATCCCTATCTACAATACTTAAAAGTAATTAAAAAATCTTGATTTGGGTTGGATTTTGGTAAAGCTTTTTATAAAAGCATTGTTTTATTTTTGTAAAAGCATTGTTTTATTTTTGTAAAATCATTGTTTTATTTTTAAAAATTCAAGTTGAGATTCCTTTTTAATTTATTGCGCCATTAAGGCTACTAACCCTTATTATTTAAAATAATATTTTTATTTGTTATTATTATTTTTGAAGATGTATTTGGGTTAGATAAAATTGGGTATGTGACAACTACTCATCTATACTTGTTGCTTATTGGATTATACACAAACTCAGGTTTGAGTGTTGTCACGATAAGTAACTAGTAAAGAAATGAATGCAGATTTTGTCAAGGTACAAAAGACCTTTATGTTGGTGAGATAGGGAGTGAGGTTTAACCAAGAATGCAAGTTGGTGTACAGCCTAAACTTGGAAATTAATTTTACAAAAGGCTCGAGATCCTGGAACGATTGATTTCAAGGTCGTCAAGCACGGGGTTCTTGGAAGTATAATTTGATGTCGTCAAACATAGTGCATCGAAATTATAATGTTAAAAATACATCATGTACGGAGCTTGGAAAGATTGATTTCGAGGTTATCAAACATGATATCCTCGGAAGCATAACTTGAGGTCATCAAGTAGAGGCCCCTCAAAATTATAATTTTGAAAATACACCAGGCACGGGGCCAGGAAACATTGATTTCAAGGTCGTCAAGTACGGGGTCCTCGAAAGTATAATTTGAAATATATGTCAGTCACGAGGTCCTAAAATGTATAATTTGAGGTCGTCAAGCATGAGACTCTCAAAAACATAATTTTAAAACGTCAGTCATGGGGCCTAAAAAGATTGATTTTGAGGTTATCAAGCACGAGGTCCTCAAAAGTGTAATTTGAGGTATAGGACCCGTAAAGTTTGATTTTGATTGCTCATCGAGGTACAAGACCCAGAAAGCTTGAGTTAAATGCTCATCGAGGTACAAGACCCGAAAAGCTTGATTTTGATTACTCACCGAGCTACAAGACCCAAGAAGAAGCTTGAATTGAATGCTCATCGAGGTACAAGACCCTGAAAGCTTGAATAGAATGTTTATCGAGGTACATGACCCAGGAAGTTTTAGATTTCACGTCTAGTTAGAGGACCAAGAAAGTTTGAATTTGACTTCGAGGTACAAGACCTAGAAAGTTTAAAGTTCTCATAACGTACATGACATGGAAAGTTTGAATTTCATGTTGAGGTACAGGACCTAAAAAGTTTTACATTTTTACATCGAGGTAGAGGACCGGGGAAGTTTACATTTCACGTCGAGGTAAAGGACCTAGAAAGTTTGAATTTCACGTCGAGGTATAAGACTTGAAAAGTTTGAATTTCATGTCGAGGTACAGGACCCGAAAATATTTATATTTCATGTCAAGGTAAAGGACCCATAAATTTTAGATTTCATGATGAGGTATTGTTCCCGAAAAGTTTAGATTGCATATCAAGGTACAAGACTTGGAAAGCAAGTGTTTTGATGAATGTAAAGTTAAGAGTGAGTGTTTGAGATGTGTGATGTTTGTCATTGTTAGGTATCAATGACAGAATACACCTAGAAGGGGGATGGGATTGAATAGGTGTCGCGGTTCCCACTTACCGCTATTTGCACCAAAGCCCTATTCTAGAAAACCACCTAGTTAATCGTGCTATGACTTAATCGATTAAGTCACACAGAATTAGCAGTTGCTGACTGACTCAATTACATAGCCAATTACAGATTATACACAAATGATATAGCAGATATATTTGAACACAAATGATCTTTATTTGGCAGTAATACTATATTCAAAATATCAGCTACAATATGCAATTAAAAGCTACTTAAAATAGCAAAGAGATAAGGGAAAGAAACAGCCTGCAACAAGATTTTTATACTAGTTCGTTTTGCAGTCCACTACAAAACTACATCCAGTCCTCCCCTGTGATCCGGGAGATTTTCTTCACTAAAATTGAAGCCAATGTATCTTACATACACACTTCCAATTACAAGACCTTGAATGCTACCTTCTTGAGTTCCCAGAACCTCTACCTTGGTTTGACCTTTCCCAATCGCCTAGGAAAACCTTTCCTACGACCCAGCCCCAGCCAAGAGTATGCTCTAAATTCAAGACCTCTAAGTCTTGGTGAAGACTCTCTGATCTCATTGGTGGTACGACACCAAGAGACGACTTTCCTTGTTACACAAACAACACAAAAAACAGAGTAATGTGAAGGACAAAATAGCTCAAATATTACAAGAAAGAACAAGCTATAAACCCTATACAAATCTTACAATTACTAGAGAATATGTATAGGATCAGAATCATGAAGAACATGTAATTTCTACCCTTAAGAAATCTCTAAACAGTAATGAAAGAATCATGCAAGAACAAGATAGGATGGTGAACACATTTGATAATATGCAATGGATGACATGTTAATCCCTAAGCATAATACTATCTCACTCTATTCTCACATGCAATTCTCTCTGCCTATATGACATACATTGAACATGAAAATATGCAACTTAGCAATTCTAAACTGAGTGAATGAAAGATCTAAAATCGTATGTCAAATCTGTTGAAAATATAGTTTGTATAGAAAAGTTGTTTTGCACCCAGTTAATCGATTATGCTGCCTGTTAATCAATTAACGGGCTGTTAGAGAGTAACTGAAATCTGTTTTTCAGT
The DNA here is from genome assembly GCF_001865875.1 of Lupinus angustifolius. Taxonomy (NCBI): domain Eukaryota; kingdom Viridiplantae; phylum Streptophyta; class Magnoliopsida; order Fabales; family Fabaceae; genus Lupinus; species Lupinus angustifolius. Next base: position 15,203,705 of record NC_032013.1, on the reverse strand, counting down.
TATATGTTGAAACTGTTCAAAATTGTTTTCACGTTAATCGATTAAAGCTTCACCTAATCGATTAACTGGCATATTTTCAGTTAAGATGTTAATTGGTAAACTACCTATATGTTATGCTTATCAACTA
>NC_032013.1:15130897-15203478 GCF_001865875.1 Lupinus angustifolius | reverse complement strand
CTTTATGTTATGCCTCAAATGCACAAATGACATGTATGATTAATGCATGAACATATAATAAACTAGATGGCATGTCTCATATAAATGATATGATAGTTTTTAGACTTTGTGAGATTTGCATCTAGGTTTACCTAACCTAGACACAATAACTAAGACACATCTAAGACTCTAGTCTAGACATGAAGCTCTTGAATCTTTGGCATGTTGATTTGTTGAGTTGTCTTTAAGCTTTCACTAAGTCCTTTGTCTTCATCAAAACATAGGCAAGCTTAAGTGCTCTCTTGACACATTGCACTTTCAGTCATGATGTCATGTATGATTTGTGAATGTAATGTAATTAAAAGTAGAATTCGTGCACCAATGTTTTAGTGCGTCATGTTTTTTCTTTGGATATATCAACTTGTTTCTTTTTATTGAGCTTGGTTGAAATGTGAACCCATTTTTTACCACTACTAACGGAGATGATCCGTTGTTGACATGCTACCCCAATGTCGTATTGAGAAGAACAATTAATTCTAATAATGATGCCTAATATAAGTTGTTTGGAACTTCACACTCGAGATATGACAGTGTGATTGCCCGTTTTCCTCAGAGAAAATACTTTGATTGCCCTAGTTTGCATAAAATATGATAGACATGTGTATAAGGGTGTTCATTTAACTTTTCCTAATTTTTGCCCAAAAAACACACTCTATTTATCTGTCAGGATCTCTCTCTCTTTTTGTAAGGACACTAAGTCGCCTTTTCAGGTCTTTGACTTAGCATCGCTCTCCTTTTATTAGGTTGCCCTTGTGGTTTGTCAACCACGCATTCTTTTTTTGTGTTTTTTTTTTTTTACTTTGTTTAACACCCCTAAGTAAAATTGCCCCAGTTTTGGACTTCATGAAACTTTTTTATTCAAGAAAAATGGGACCCACCCAAAAATTGCTCTAGTGTGAGATATCGAGATTATTCTTCTATTCAATTTGTCTTGATAGGCTTTAATTTAAGAGGCCTTTTACAAGAATCATCCCAAAAAACTGCCCCAGTTTGAGGGTGAAAGTACAAAGAGTCAAACCTGCACATTTACGGCTAACCGGAGTTTTGATGAAGCAAACACACATACAAAAAAGCTTGAAGATCGTACAAAGAATAATGAGCCGAAGACTCATAGGTTGCATCTACATATTCATGACTTTATTATATTTACTTGTAATTAGAAGTCTTAAGATAATTGTCTTAGTTTGAATCTGGGTTAGGTAAACCTAGGTGGAAAGTCTCACAAGAACTAATATAGAAAAAGATTAAAATTGAGACATATCATCTAGATATCTTATGATAAATACACATCGTTTCATGCATTAAAGGTAATATATTTTGAAAAGCTATGGAAAGCATGTGCGTATCATATAAGTAGTTTACCATACATTCCTTACATCAAAGAAAAACATTTTTAACTCGGTATAATCAATTAAGTAGTTAGTGTAATCGATTATCTAGAATTCAGTTAACTGATCTGATATTGTTAGCACGTTAATCGATTAAGACACCATATAATCGATTAAGACATAAATGAAAACTTCTTTTTAACATCTCGTTAATCGATTAAATGGAAGATAATCGATTAATATCAATATCAGTATGATTAGTATAAATTATGTATTTCTTGCAATGTGGCATAACTTGCATATTTTCGAAAATTGTTAGAGAGCATACATTTTCATAGATTGCATTACAGTGAGAAAGTGCATTTAGAAAACCTATGGAGTGAAAGCATTCTGATTTAGGCTTAGAGATTAATATTATTCCATCTAGGCTCTAATTTTCTATGCCTCAAATTCTTGCATGTTGTTCTTGATTTCTTTGAAAGATTTGTGAGGAAAATCTTTTTCTAAAAAGAGTGTGAATCATTTTTAGAAAACCTAATGCATTAATTTCATTTAGAATTAGGTTCTTTTGGATTTTCTAATTTATGTTTTAGATTGAGTTTTCAATTGTTGAATCCGAGTATTAAGTACTCAAGTCAACTCAATACATTCTGTTGCAACAAGGAAGTTGATCTCTTTGTGAATTGTTTCACTACGAGAGAGGTCTTGGTAATCTTCTCAGAGGCTAAAAGGTCTTAGTTCGAGCGATACCAAGGCTGAGGCCGATCGCGAAAGAATAGGAGATCCTAGTAGGCGATTTAGTTAGGTCAAACCTAGGTTGTCAAGCTCATATAGGCTAAGTAAGGATCGGCTTAGTTTTTCTGATTTTGTAAATGGAAGTGTGTTTGTAAAACTCACAAATTGCAATAGTTGAAGAAAAATCTCCCGAGATCAGAAGGAAAGGTCTGTATGTAGTTTGCAGTGGACCACAAATGAACCAGGATAAAATTCTTTGTGAACCTCTTTCTAATCCCTAATCTCCTTACTTTTCGTCTTTACTTTGTTGATTAATTGTGTTAATATGAGTTGCATGCTATCATTTGTGTACTGTCTTTCTGTAATATCATCTTATCATTCTAAGACACTAGATGAAGAATTTAAAATTGATGTATGGAATTAACCGAAAGTATAACACATAACTTGTAATATTTTCAAAATCAATTAAGTAGAGAAATAATTCGATATTTCCAACCAATTTTTTCCTCAAGAATTTGTGCATATTAGTTGTTTATGTTTACTTACTTGTTAATATTTCATAAAAAAAATCAAACAAAAAGATGTTTAAACATTATTAGTAGTATAGCATGTTTATAATAAAGATCTATTAGGTAATTCCTTGTGGTTCGATATAATCCTATACTATACTACAATTGAATATTGAAAGAGATGCAAATGTAAAATAGTAAAGAATTAACTTATAAATTTTATTTGTTGAAAAAGAAAGAAACCTTGAATCAAAGTGCAATTTAATTCATAAATTGTATCTTTGAGAAAAGGACAAATACGCAGTTATAATAAGTGATTTGACTACTAACTTTTACTTTCTGTCATTTATTTCCGCAACTAACATTTATTTTTTGTCATTTAAATTTAGAAACTAACATTTATTAATTGCTTTATTTATTCTTTACCAACCTTCCATAAGGAAGTAGTTTGGTTAATAAAGGAAAACGAAAATAAATATCACTCATTATTACTTGTATTAAATTGCTAAATTCATACCATTATATCGGTGTTGGAATTAATCCAACAAAGCCGAGATGATATGATATTGTTAATAATTCAATAAAGCTAAGTTTTTGATCAATGGAACATTCTTGAAACCATTGTACCAGCGTTGGAATTTATTCCAACAAAGCCGAGATGGCGTGCAAAGAATCGATTTGTCATTAAATAAATTAATCAGAAACTTGCCTCACCAACAAGAAAAAGTCTTTCAACAAATTGGCGCCGCTGCCGGCGAATTGCTAAATAATACAAATTATTTTTTATTATGCTATATTATTAATAATCTTGCACAAAAATCTTTCTCTTCACTTTTGTACAAATTAATTTGATTTTTTCTAAAAATATAAGTTACAAACTTATTAAATTCATGTCTTTTTCTTAGTAATCTTACTTCGGAAATATACAAATTTCCTTTTTATTGTTTTATTTCAGGAAAATGGATAAACATATCAACATCCACATTGAAGTAGACAATTTCATAAAGGATTTTCAACAGAAGCTCAACAAATTAAACCAAAAGTTACAAAAACTACCAAAACAATAGGAGGAACAACACTTGTGGTGTCATGGTTGTGCCAATTGGCAGTCCGTCTGTTTCATCAATAACCACTTCACATCTCACTAGTCTCAAAATAAACTGGAGGAAATACTAAAACAATTCAAGCAGACAACCATCAAGCATCAACAATTCACAGACGATGTTATTAAGAATATGGGGAATCAAATCAGACGCATAACTAAACATCACTCAGCTATTTCAGAGCATTGTAAAGGTATCACAACCAGAAGTGGAAAAACGGTGGGAGGGGATATTGAAAAAGAAAAATTAAAAAATGAAAGAAATGTACATAAAAAATAAATGTACTAGAAACTAGCAGGGAAAAGTAGGAAGCAAAACAATACCCGCTAGTTCAGAAAAAATACCCTACCCCATAGCTCCATCAAAAGCCAAGAAGGAAGAGCAGTTTGCTCGGTTTGTAGAAATATTCAAATTGTTACAAATCGTTATTCCATTCTCCGAAGCCTTGGAACAAATGCCTACCTATTCCAAGTTCATGGAAGAACTGTTATCAAAGAAGAGGATCCATTAGGAGAAAGAAGGTGTCCAACTCAATGCAACTTGCAGTGCAATCCTTCAAATTGACATCCCTCATAAGCTGAAAGATCTAGGAAGTGTGACTATTCCAGACACAATTGGGGAAGTTTTCATAGGTAAATCACTTGTTGATATCGTGGCAAGTGTTAGCCTAATGCCACTTTCAATGATGAGGAGATATTAATCGATTAAACAGAACCAGTAAGCAATTACAGAAACGATTAAATGCGAAACAAATAACCGATAACAGAACGAATACAGAGCTTACAAATTTGTATATCAGAATAGCTTGCAATACAACAAAAGAACAGAATGTATTAGTTGAATCAAATATACAAATTAAATCGATTGAAAACAGTAAAGAGAGAGAGAGAAACAAATCCTGCAACTCGAATTTTTATCCTGGTTCGTTTGCTGTCCACTGCAAACTACATCCAGGCCTCCCGGCTGACTTGGGAGATTTCCTTCACTATAATCGAATCAATGTAATTTACAAACACATTATCCAATTACAACACTTAGCAAATGACAAGAAATCAAAGAAACTATCCAATGGTTTGACTCCCTTCCTACCGATAAAGAAAACGTTTCTTTCGGCGTAGCCCCAGCCAAAGAATCTCTCGTTCTTTCCTTTTCTTACACTCTAAGCTATGAAGAAACACACAATCTCTACTGGTGATACGACACCAAGAGATTCCCTTTCACAACAATTATACAAGAATTACAAGAGTAATATTAAGCTATACCTAAGCTCAAATACAACATGAAGGCTTTACTCTAATGCACATTTAACACAAACACATGTGAAATGACAAGTATTAGTTATGAAAACAGAAGTTACAGAATCATAAAATTCATGAAAAAACGCATCAAAATATGCATGAACATGTGAGGGAAAACGTGAGAGATTATAACATGAAATGCACTCAATCCTAAAGCAAGGAATCTCTCATTTCTAAACTCACTAATGCAATTAACAAATAGATGCAGCAATTAACACGTAGAATGCTCTAACTCTCTAATAAATGCAACATGCAACTTATGAGATTAATTCTGAAAACGCAGTTTATAAAGAATCAGTCCAGAACCCCAGATAATCGATTAAATACCTTCTTAATCGATTAACGGGACTAAAAATCATAACTGATTCTGTTTTTCAGTTTTTCAGTTTCAACAACTTAAAAATCAGTTAGGTTAATCGATTAACGTAAACCTTTAATCGATTAACTGCATTACAAAAACGTGTTCCAGTGGCAACCACTTTACACAGCAGTTGGGTTAATCGATTAAAGGTATGGTTAATCGATTAACACTAAATAAAATATGTATTTTCAAATAGAAAACATCAAATATGTTATGCACTTAGATAATACATGTTTGACACTTAGTTTTATGCCTAGAATGCATATATACATGTATTTATGTAATGCATGAACATATTATCAAATGAACATATCTCATGGATGAAATGATTTAAAGATAAATGCATATGAGACATGTTTTAGGTGCCCTAAGCCTTCGACTCAACTTAAACTAGAAACTAGTCTAAGCCTAGTACCAAATAAAAGACTTAAGCACGTTGGATTGTTGGTTATCTTCAAGCACTTTTAGGCACACGTTGTCCTCATCAAAACCATGACGTTCAAGGAGAGCTTTCCAAAGTGTTCCTCTTGACATGCACACTTTCAATCTCCCCCTTTTTGATGATGACAAACTCTACATCAAGTTCATCAATTTTAAAGTAACAATTGCTTGATGAATAAGCTTGAAGATTGTGTTGGCAAGGTTGATGGAATGCGCACATTTATCGGAAGCTGTTATAACGATCAACCTGCACAATTGAGAAGCAACAAAACAACCTTTCTCCCCCTTTTGACATTATCAAAAAGATAACCCAGGTCAAAAAAGCTAGGAAGAGATATTAGTTAATCATAAAACAATGTTAATGAATTAATTTGGGTTTTAACAAATTAACCTGTTTCATTTATGGGTAAATTGAACAAATGCGCTTTATTGGACAAAAAATAGCTAATAAGAAGTGAGAATGGCATGCAAGATTTAATCAAATATTAAGCATTGTAAGCATTATTAAATCTCAAATGATCAAGATCCATTCACTAAGGCAAATAAGCTATTTTGACATAATTATAGCAAAAACACAAACATTTGCATAGCATAAAGAGTAAAGAAAGTCATGAAATAGTACAGGCCATAAAGTCAAATAAAAGACAAATAGCAAAATACGAATCAGTTCTGAAAGCAACAACGATAACTAAATCCAGAAGGTGCCACAAGATAAAAATAAACCTAAGGATAGGATAACCTAGGTCTAAGGTCAGCTAAACTAAGGTTGAGGCGGAGGATAGACAGGCTGATCATCAGGCACAGCAGTGTTCTGATTTCCCTGGATAAGCATAGACAGCTTCTGAAATTCTGAGCAGAACATGGCATTCTGAGCCTCAGCGGTAGACTGAATCATAGTCCTCAGCTCCTGAATTTTGTTATCGGTGTAGGCATTCTGACGTTCCTCGTATTGCTCCATACCTGCAAAATAAGAGTCCTTCAGCCCTTGGAAGTGCAGATCCATGCGGTTGTTAAGTCGTTGTTCCATGGCTTCCATCTGAGCTAAACCAAACACAGAGCTCTGAGGTGCTGTTCCAGACGACTCCCCCTGATTAGTTGCATTCTGATTACCCAAATCCTCCTGATGCTCATTATCCGACAAGTCCAGATCAAAGGTGGTATAGTCCTCCTGATACTGCCATGTAGTACCATACTTGTAAATTCCCATCTTATGAATGAGACTCTCACCCACCAAGTGATCTTTATCAGTGTACTCAGTAATGATGGTATCAGAAATGTCAATGCGCAAATAATCAACAATGCGGGATATGAAAATGCTATACGGGAGCAGCTTGGACTGAGACAATGAAACGCTGTTCATGATTTTCAGAATCTCCTCAGGCCAATTGATCATCACGTTATTCTTTACAGCGTACATGAAACGCAAATCATTCACAGTAGGCTGTGCATGATTAGTGTTCCGCTGCACTAATATGTAAGCAATAACATAATGCAATAACCTGTTCTCAACAGAAAGTGACCCTGCCTTGGTCAGTTGACCCTGAATATACAGATGAGGGCCCCGAAGGAATGACTTGTACACATCAACGGGATCAAAATTGTCCTTGACCCAAGAACAGTCCCCTATTCCAAAACCAGACGACGATAAACCTCCAACATTCAGAAATAAATCCTCACTCATCTCAAACAGATTACCGGAAATCATGGACCAATATTTGCCATCCTTGTATCTAAAATTAGCGTAAAATTCCCTAACTAGAGCAGGGTATACGCGTCCCTTCAATTCCAAAAACTGAACGGCTCCTTGAGCCTCCATGTCATGCGGAAAACTAAAGTTTTGTTCCGCTAACCAGGTTAAGTCGGCATACCTGATGTATGTAGGCTTGCGGCCTTGAAATTTTGCCAACCGGGTCTCTTGCAAAATGAGGGAATAATAGGGGTCACCGCGGTCCCGAGTGGAGGGTGAGCCGGTTTCCCTTCTTCGAATGCGCGTTGCTGTAGTCTTGACCCGCTTTGGACGACTCTGCTCCATTGAAGATGATGAACTCGAAACTGAGATTGATGAACAGAGGGGCAAAGCCTAACCTAGGGTTTGGATTGGATGATTCGGAATTGGGTGGATTTCGGATGAAATAGAGCGATTTCGGAAGGTTTGAGAGGTTTAGGGTGAGGTTTACTTAATCCTATTGCACCTGGATTAGTATTGTTGCTGTTTCAGAAAATCAAGGCGCAAAGAGGTTGCGAAAAGGTCAGAAAAAGTGCAAGACCGAGACACTGTTTGCCTTTAACGTACTGGTTTTAATCGATTAACGGGATGGTTTAATCGATTAAAACAGTGTACAATTTGAATTTTCAAAAAAAATTGCCCAGTTAATCGATTATCGGGATGTTTAATCGATTAAATTTTAAACAGTGTAAAATTTGAATTTTCAAAAAAAATTGCCCAGGTAATCGATTAACGGGCTGTTTAATCGATTAAGTTTTAGAAAATTTGAATTTTCCAGAAATGAAGCCCAGGTAATCGATTAACTATTGGCATAATCGATTAAATCAGAGAAAATTTCGTTTTTAGGCAGCAGAGTGGTTTCGACTTTTTAGGACACACGTATGCATTATTACAGATTTATCGAGACATATATAATCACATTAAGAAGTTAATCAAGAGATATATTTTTGCATTTTTAACATATATCATTCAAACATGAAACACATAGGCATAGAGAAGCAAGACAATTTATGCAAACAGCTAAACAATTTTTAAACAAGATATTGTTCATCAAGAATTCCTAGTTCTCTCCTTAGAACATAGAAGGTATCCCTGGGAAGGGGCTTGGTGAAAATATCTGCTAACTGTTTAGATGTTTCCACAAATTCAAGAACACAGTCACCTTTTTGTACATGGTCACGCAAAAAATGATGTCTAATTTCTATATGCTTTGTTCTAGAATGCAAAACGGGATTCTTGGATAGGTTAATGGCACTTGTATTATCGCATTTTATTGGGATCTTTTCAAGTTTAAGACCAAAGTCCTTAAGTTGCTGCTTCATCCAAAGGATTTGAGCGCAACACACACCAGCGGCAATGTATTCCGCTTCAGCGGTGGACAAAGCAACACAGGCTTGCTTCTTGCTGTGCCATGCTACTAATGAACTGCCCAATAGGTGGCAAGTACCACTAGTGCTTTTCCGATCCAACTTACATCCGGCGAAATCGGAATCGGAATAACCCACCAAGGATAGTGAGGCATCCCGAGGATACCATAATCCCATGTTAATAGTTCCTTTTAGATATCTCATGATTCTTTTAACAGTTATATAGTGTGATTCTCTAGGTGATGATTGATATCTCGCACACATGCATACACTGAACATGATATCAGGTCTACTTGCAGTTAAGTAAAGTAAAGACCCAATCATACCACGATACTTCGTTACCTCGATTGCTTTTCCTTTCTCATCTTTGTCTAAGTAGCAAGCAGATGCCATAGGTGTGGAAGCTTCCTTACATTTGTCCATTTCAAATTTCTTGAGTAGCTCTTTGCAGTATTTCGCCTGATGGATGAATATCCCACTTTCTAGCTGCTTTATCTGCAATCCTAGAAAGAATGTGAGTTCTCCCATCATAGACATTTCGAACTCCCCCTGCATCATCTCAGAAAATTCTCTACACAAGATATCATTAGTAGATCCAAATATTATGTCATCTACATAGATTTGTACAAGCAGAACATGATTTTCTGATTTTCTAATAAAAAGCGTTGTGTCAACCAAGCCTCTCTCGAACCCTTTTTCTAAAAGAAAGGTACTAAGTCTGTCATACCAAGCTCTAGGAGCTTGTTTGAGACCATATAGTGCCTTTTTAAGTTTGTAAACATGGTTCGGATATTTAAAATTTTCAAAACCAGGCGGTTGGTCAACATAAACTTCTTCTTGAATGTATCCATTCAGGAAGGCGCTTTTTACATCCATTTGAAAAAGTTTGAAATTCATTAAAGATGCAAAGGAAAGAAGCATTCTGATGGCCGTATTGAACCTTTTTGGGTTCACCATTGGTCCATAAATTATTGGGTATTTCTTTCGGTTCATCGTCCACTAGATGCATTGAGACGAAAGGCCCGTTGACTACGAATTCCCAAATATCCGAGTCAATGGCTTCAATGAATATTTTCATCCGGGCTTTCTAGTAGGCGCGTCCTTCGCCACTAAATACGGGAGGGTGGTTAATGGATGTGCCATTACTGCCAAAAGTGTTGGTGGAACCCATTTGTTTTCCCTTAAGGATCACGCGTATGCGGTTGAGCTAGCACATTGTACTAGTTCTGATACCACTTGTTAGGTATCAGTGGACAGAACACACCTAGAAGGGGAGGGTGGAATAGGTGTCTTGGTTACAAATTACCGTTTTTTGCACCGAAACCCTATTCTAGAAAAAGTCCTAGTTAATCAATTAACACCCTGTCTTAGTCGATTAACTCACAAAAAAACAGCAAGTTGCAGAATGGCTTATTGCACAGCCACTCACTAATATTCAATAACAAATAAAGTAGATATTTTTTAATTGAATTAAACTAGATATAGCAAATTAACAGTATCCAAAATATCAGCTAATATTAGGCAATAATACAACTTGAAATGTAAAGAGATTAGGGATAGAAAAAGCCTTCAAAAAGGAATTTTATCCTTCTTCGTTTGCGGGTCCACTTGCAAACTACATCCCGGCCTCCCCTTTTGATCTCGGAATATTTTCTTCACTAATATTGAATTGAATGTATTGTTACATGCAAACTTCTAATAAAAACACTTAGACGCTCCCTTCTTGAATCCAAGAACCCACTTTCTTGGTTTGACTATTCTAATCGCCTAAGAAAACATTTCTTGTGATCTAGCCCCAACCAAGAACTCGTTCTAAACTCAAGACCTCTAAGTCTTGGTGAAGACTCACTAAATCTCTTAGGTGGTAAGACACCAAGAGACAACTTCCCTTATTACAAAAAAAAACAGTACAAAAGTAGAGTATTATAAAGCACAATGGTGCTCAAAATATTACAATTGAAACTCAGCTAAAAACCTATACAAAACTCACAAGTTAACATGAATATGTATGAGTTCATTAATATGCAGAAACATAGAATTTCTACCCTAAAAATTCTCCTAAAGTTATGCAAGAATCGTGCAAGAAAAGATAGGAATGTTTAACATATTAAACCACATGCAATAACATGACAATTGAAGCCTAAGCATGATACTATCTCTCACTATCTCACAATACATTTCACTCTACCTATATGTCACATTTAAGCACGAACATATGCAACTAGCATTCTAAAAATGAATGATATGATGTATGGTACATGATCTAAAAACACAATTTATATAGAAAACCTTTCTGAGACCTAGTTAATCGATTAAGTGCCCTTTTAATCGATTAACGACTGTTAAGAATAACTGTTTTCACGTTTTTTGTTATCAGTTAAAACCATATTCACGTTAATCGATTAACACCTTTCTTAATCGATTAACTGCCACATTTTTCAGCTAAATAATTAAATGGTAAACAACCTATGTATTATAGGTTGTTTCAAAATTAATTTTTATTCGGAGAAATTTTTTGTGGGGTAACAAAAGAAATGGTGAAGGTATTTCCTAGGTTGCTTGGTCTGAGGAAGTGGAGGTGGAGAAGGCTATTGAATTCTGAGGCTCTTTGGTTTAAAGTGATTAAGTCCAAATATAGCAATGAAGGAGGTCTTTACTCTTCTACTTCAACTTCAAAATGGTGGAGAGATTTGGTGAAGATTGGTTCTTCTTAGGGTGGTGAATCTAATTGGCTAGAAGGGAATCTCTAGAAGGAAATAGATGGTTGTATTCACACTCTTTTCTAGGAGGATTTGTGTATTGGTCAACATACTATGAAAGATATGTTTCAGAGATTGTTTTTGATTGCTCTGGACAAGAAGGTTGTGGTCGCTGATTGTGGGGTGTGGTCTAATGAGAAGTGGACATGGAATGTTCAGTGGATGAGAGTTTTATTTGACTAGGAGGAAGATTTGGCTAGAAGACTTCATGTTCTGATTCAACACCATTTGTGTGTCAATGGAGTTAGTGATAGGTTGAAGTGGAACCTCCATAACTGTAGACGATACATGGTTAAAACAACTTATCATGCTTAGGTTAATGATACTCCAACAAGTTTAGGTAATATTCTTAACTTGAGTTGTATTAAGATTGTTCATTCAAAGGTTTGTTGTTTTATTTGGAAAGTTATTAGAGAAAGAGTCGCTACAAAGTTAGAATTGTTTAATAGGAATATTTTGGGGTAGCTGATATCAAATGTAGTTTCTTCTTACTGAATGAGGAGAATATAGAGCATTTTTTTTTGTTGAGCCCCTTTGCGGCTAATGTGTGGCAGAGTTTCTATTCATGGCTACGAATCCAGGTTCATGTCCCGGATACTATCGTGGATTTCTTTCTGCTTCACAGCTCTTTTTGTAATGTTCACAATGGAGTATCTATCTGGAGAACGTTATAGTTTATTGTAATTTAGTGTATTGGAAATATGAGAAGTAATATATTTTAATTTTCAGGGGTTAGTTATCTCCAGGTTATGGATATGATTTAGATTAGATATTAGGTTTGGTTTTCAAATTCTGTTGGTTGTAATTCGTTCTCTTTTGCACAATGGTACATTGATCCTATTACTTGTATTAACCTGTATTGCAAGCTATAAATAGATTTACACCCCTTTGTACCTTTTAATTATATTTGCTTATAAAAAAATTATAACTATATTACTTTTTATGATGGATTTAGAAAGGATAAAGAAACATACACAAAAAATTAGCGTGTGATGTGTAGACAACTATAACTAAAACATGCTTGAAAAAAACATGATAATAAAGGACAACGACCCCTTTTGAAAAGAAATATCAATAAAATAGAACTTTAGGTCAGCCTAACGTTGACATGCACGGTTTGTATAAACATTGGGAGATTGGATAAGATTGTCCAGCAACATTTGCAAACCACTTTCACTGACATATCAACATTGAGATTTGGAACAATGAAAATAAACAGAAACACATGGAGACATGGTACTCAATGACTAGGAGACCTAGACAAAATCTAATGAATTGAAACAACAGAAGTATTGATTTGTGTAAAACAATGATCCACGAACAAATAAAATTAAAATGTCTCTAGCCACTTCCACCTAGAACACTCTTAAGCTTCTTCACTTGTTCAGGATCAAGGAAAGTAGTCTGTGTAATCAAGGAAGACGAGAAATTACTGGCAAATAGTGCAAAATCAAGGATTTGAAGGCCAGGATTTGAGCTACTGAAAACAGCATAAGCAACAGCCTTTCTCTTACCATAAGATAATTGAAAATGCAATAACCCTTGTGGCAAAATGAAAAGTTGTCCCTTTGACAATTTTTTCACATAAACTGAGTTATCTGATGCTATAAACCCAGCAGTGACAAGACCCTCAGTCACTATTAGTAATTCAGAAGCACCTGGATGAGTATGGAGAGGGATTACACCACCAGGAGCAAGGTCTAACCGTGCTGCAGAAAGACCAAGACCATTAAGGCCTGGAAATTGAGCAACAAATGCAGGGGTTACAGCAGCATTGATTATATTTGCGGTGCTTCCTTCTGCAGCTAAACCAGCATACACAAAGTCATGTGTGGTTACTTTGGCAGGAGGCTTGCAGGGATAGCCTGAAGGACCATCTGGACCCTTGAGGTCTGCTACACAGAAGTCATTGACTGATGCATGGGAAGCGGATAAGAGAAGTGGAAGGAGGAAAAAAATGTGAAGCATCTTGGTTGAAGGAATATTTTTTGAATGAGGATGTGTAAGTAGGTAGTTACGTAGTGCTATTACATATAGGAGCTTTTCTTGCAAGCTGGAGCCAGGGACAGAAAAGGAATATTTTGTTTCTTTCAACCATGACTATCCTTCCATGTGGGCAATCATGTTGTAGCTGCCAAATCATAGGGAACCACCATGATTATAAAATTATGCATAAACTTTGTTTTACAATAATGATTAAAGCCTGAATAATAGTTCAAAAAACAGAGTGATAATAAGTATAATGTAAGTATATAAATTATAAGTAACTTTTATAGGTGCAAATAAGAAAGAGTGGTTTGTATAATTTCACTCAAACTATGAGTGTAATTTACTCTATTATTAATTATATATAAAATAAAAATGATAATAAGCTACTACTATAATGATGGTAAATATTCTTCCAATCTAACCCTTTGATTAAAATAACAATCAATTTTCCTGTTAGCATATAGTGATTTTCTTGAGGCGATTAATATCATATGTAGCAACCAATTTTATAGTTAGTAGAGAGCGGTTTTTTTTGAGGCAATTAATATCAGGGCTTGCAGATTGGTATCAACCATATTGCTCATGTGGTTAATAACATTTGTCTTTTGTTTAGGGAACACCCCCAAATATTGATTCAAGATGTGTTGAAAGAGGGTAATAGTTTGGCGGACTTTATTTCATGGATTAGGTAACCCTCTTAAGATAGCTTGTAGGTTTAGGACTCCGTCCCTTCAGAAGCAACATAAATCTTAGAGGTAGATCTTTCTCCATTGGTCTAGTTTTTATCTTACCAAAAAAAACTAATGTTAGATAATCAAATTTTTTACTTAAAAATGATGTTAGAGATTCGATTAACATGTCATATGTACAAATAAGTTTTGTGGTAATAAGTATTGTATTATGCATCATTCACAAAAACTTATGGGATTGTGAAGCACATTCATGGAGATAAGGTCATCCTACCTTAAGCATCAGCAATAGAAAGAGGGAAATATAGAAACGAAAACGCACCATTTCCATAGTTATACCATTTGGTGGAGCAAAGAAGGCACCAATTATTGATCGGCATTTTAGGTCTCTGCCTGAACGGCTATACATTTTGGTCGGATAAAGCCCTAATTAATCAAAGTAACTAACTGTCTTACGAAAACAGTATTTAATATATTTAACTTAAATGTATCAATTATATACTATTAATACAATTTAAATATAATTTTTAAAACCATGACTGTATATGATTAAATAATAATATAAAAACTTATAGTTTAAATCATATTAAATTAAATCCTATTCTTTGCGTCTCATAATGGTCCTACTATATTCAAGCGCAACCCCTTTGGAGTTTGGATGATGGAGAATACTTATCTGTAGGACAAAAATTTATGGACGAATATCTTTGTATATATGGAATGAATGTCAAGTCAAGCAAATAATTATTAAAAACTTCACTGAAAAAGAATTGTCTTCCTAAATTTTGAAGTCTGAGATATTTTCAGAGTTCTAAAGCAAGACTATAATAGAATGAGAAGAATTGAAAACAAATTAGGAGATGGTCCAAATTCACGTGGGAAGAAGAGGAAGCACATAAACAGACATTTTGACAGCTAAATGCATCGCTGTTGGTTCAATAGCAACCAAGTGAATGTGTGGATAAGCGGAAAGACAGTTTGTCTTTTAGTGTTAGATTTTGACCAGAAAAGGTTTTACATTACAAGTAACTTTGAGAAAAAAATGGAAATATCTGAACGGTCAGGTGATAATGTTCTTTATAGTGGAAATGGTTGATTGGAATTCGTTAGGAGCCCATCTTGAATTGCCTTGGACCGCCTTACTTGGTTATCTAAAAATAGTGAGGAATTCAAGACTTGAGACATGGTGTGTAAGTTGTGTGTTATTAAATTCGGCTCAAATCAACTGTGCAGACCTAGAATAGATACGTAATCGGTCTTAGTCATTCATCCATTCGACCATGAATTATAATAAGTATGAATGACTGACTCAACTATTTTACACATAAAATTAGTTTCTTGCTCGATCGAACCTGAAATGGCAAATAGTCAAATGATGTCATTATAACCGACATACGAAGTTCTAATGAAGACAAAGTCTTATATGGAAGCTTGAAGATTTGGACATCTCAATAAACAACACATCAAGAACTCAAGGTCAAAATCATAGAGTCTAGGATTGATTTTTACATTCTCGAGTTCTAAGTTGATTGCTTAGTATTGAGTCTTAGGTTAGGTAAACCCAAGATGGAAGTGCCTCACAAAAAGTCTAAAGTGAAAATCATATAGAATGAGGCATAACATCATCATACATATATATAATAAATGACACTCATGCATTTGCATTCATACATACATGGTTTTGTGCATAAAGGCTCTATTCTTTCAAAAAATCATGATGCCTGCTCATTCATCATATAGGATATTTATGGCATAAATAGAAAACTCATTTTAAGCGATTTTAATCGATTAACCCGTTTGGTAATCAATTAAGTCCTAGAGAAATCCTCAATCGATTAAGGAAAGTCATAATCGATTAAATGGAGTTACATAATGTAGCCTCCCAAGATTTCTGTCTATTAATCGATTAAGAACATTTTTAATCGATTGAGCCAGAACTAAAAATATGTTTTTAATGAAACCATTAATCGATTAACGTGACCATTTAATCGATTAACATTTGTTGTATCAGTTATGAGCTAATTATGTTATTTGAAACAGAATTGAATTCGTTTTTAAAACAGCTTTTCTCCTTTATTGAGCAAGAATCGAGAAATTATATGAGAGAGAGAAAACTAAAGATTCATGGTGCTAAAAAGTTTCAAAGTTTTCTTGTTGTTTCTTTGAGGTTTTCTTGCATAAGCTTCAAGAGTGAAAAGAGAGAGAAAATCCTTTTCATTGTGCCAAAACGTTTATCATTCAATTGAAAACACCTTGCATGATTTCATAATTAGGACTTAGGGTTTTTTTGTGAGATCTTTCTGTCAATGGTGATTTGAGCCGAATTAAGAGTCGTTATCCACACAATCTAGTATGCTAAGTAACTCGACGAAAAATCTGTAACTTGAGGAGAATTCTCGTGATGTGTGGCGTCATCACATGTTGAGAATTAGGAGTCTTCATTAGACAGGAAGTCTTGATTCAAGCAAGTGTTTCATCTGGGCCAAATTGCACGAACGGTGTGGTATCCAAGTAGGCGTAGATAAGGGGTCAAACCGAGCTTAATGGCTCATCGGTTTCAAGAAGGAAGTTTATGTCTCATTGTATTGGAAGTGTGGTTGTAAATTACATTTCTGATAAGTGAAGAAAAATATCCCAAAACAACCGGAGGCCTGGATGTAGTTTGTAGTGGACCGCAAACGAACCAGGATAAAAATCATCGAGTGCAATTTCTCTATCCCTATCTCTTTACAATTCTGTCTTTACTGCTTTCTGTTTTGATTGGCTTTTTGTGATTAATTGCTTACTGTGTTAATCTGATTTCTCTATCCCTAAAACTGATTTTCAAAGTATAACAATCAGGATAATCGATTAACGTACTGATAAAAATCGATTAATTGAACTGTCCTTAATCGATTAGCCCTATTGATAATCGATTAACTGCAACAGCTTTGTATTCTGCGCAAATATCGGAAAAGCGGGACTGGTGATTCGCGGCACCTATTCACCCCCCTCTAGGTGTAATCTTACCTTACTGGTGCCCAATAAGTGGTATCAGAGCTAGTACGAAAGTGCTAGCTTGGCCGCTAATTTCATTGATCCGAGGGATTAATAACTATGGGTTCCACAAACCCCTTCGATGGTGATGGCGCATCCATCAACCGCCCTCCAATTTTTAGTAGCAAAGGGTACGCCTACTGGAAGGTGCGCATGCAAATATTTATAGAGGAAATAGACGCGAAGATTTGAGACTCTGTTGTCAATGAGCCTTTCACTCCACTTAACTTAGTGATGGTGAACCCAAAGAAAAACCAAAGGGATTGTGGATTGACGATGAAAGACGTAAAGTCTAGCACAATCTTAAGACAAAGAACATTATAACGTCTACTTTATCATACGACGAATTCTTTCGGGTGTCACAGTGCCTAATTGCAAAGGAAATATGGGATACTTTGCAAGTGACCCACGAAGGCACAAGTGAGGTTAAGCGTGCTTGATTAAATGCTTTGACACATGAATATGAGTTTTTTAGAATGTTAACTAATGAATGGATAAATGAAATGCAAAAAAATGATTCACTCATATTGTAAATCATTTAATTGCTTTAAATAAGAATTTTGCTAGTGGTGAACTTAGTAACAAAATGTTGCATTGTCTTGATAGGAAATGATTGCCCATGGTAATAGCAATTATTCAGTCGAAAGACTTAGACATTATGCCACTAGAAACTCTCTTTGGCAAACTCCAAGAACACGAAATGGAGTTTGGCTGCTTAACAATGCATGAAGATTCAGACCGAAAGAAAAAGGGCACCTCTCTGAAAGCTACATCTTCACAATCACAAGAAGAGAGAGACGATGATGATTCAAGGTCTGAATTAGATGATGAAACTTTAAATCTTCCGGTTAGAAAGTTTGGCAAGTTTCTCAAGAAGAAAGGAGTATTTGAAAGATTTCAAAAGAAGGAGGCAACTGATTCAACCAGACTAGGCAAAACTCCCAAAGATCGCCTCATTTGCATTGAGTGTGGCAAACCAGACCATATGAAATTCCAATGCCCGAGTCACCTCAAGAAGGTTGAAGACAATAAAAGCAACCCCCGAGACTTCAAATCCATGAAGACTTACATTGTATGAGATGTTCCAGAGGACTAGACAATGAGTAGCACATCCAATGAAGAGGAGACTGTCAAATTGTGCTTAATGGCAAACACTCACGAAATTGGCAGCGCAAGCAATCCGGATGACACGAGTGAGGTACATTTTTCTGACTCTTCTTCGTGTTTGGATGAGTCTTCTACTTACAATGACTTATATGGTGCATTTGTTGAGTTGCATGAGGAACTTAAGAAACTAGAAAAAATAAATGTACATAGAAAACGAGTCATTTTGTTGCATGAAAGTAAAATAACTAAGATGCAAGAAGAATTAAATGAATTGAAACTAGAAAATGAAACTCTAGATCTCATCTACCTCATGTAGTTTCACCACTAAATTAATTGAACCCCCTATATGTGATAATTGTGATGTATTAAATGCTGAAATTTCTGACTTAAAAGATAAATTGGCAAAATTTACGTATAGTAGTTATAACTTGAACAATCTACTTGCTACATTTAGAAATATAGGTAATCATGGAGGTCTTGGCTTATATAGGATACAAGTAGATTACATGCATAATAAGACTAATTAGTGGTGGCAAAATTATCCACAATCCATCCAAATTAAATTCATCCAAATCCATCCGTTAGAGGTAATGGATTTAAATGGATGTAATCCAATGGTTAGTATTGATAATGGATGGATTCAAATCCATCCATTATATCCAATGGATATCCAATTCATCCAAAAATAAAAATATTTTTTTTTTTACATTTTCATTTTCATTTATATTTAAGAAAACTAAATTCAAGCAAATCTATCCATGATTCTCACTCTCACTTTTAATATTTTATTAAATTGATGTCAATTATAGGAAATGTGTATGTAGTTAATATTAGTGTTGTTAAAACTGCTTCGTATCGGCCGGTTGAACCGGTACACTAGTGAACTGGTTCTAATACCGGTACGGTATAATAATTATATCGGTCATGCAATCATACCGGTCAAAACGGCTGGTTTTCAATTGAACCGTACCGGTAATACCAGCCAGATTTTATATAAATTAATTTTTTAATGAAAATAATTTTTTTTGGGTTTTTATTGATTTTTCAACATTAATGTTAATATATTATATATGTATATCTAATTTCACCGATATGCGATTTAACTAATGAACTACCGGTTGAACCACTATACTAGTACGACAGTACCCTGACTGGTTTGATGACCGATACGGTATTAATAACACTAATTAATATTAAAATTTTATTTTTAAGTACATAACATATAGATGTATGATAAAAATGTATGTAGTGACCAATATATGAGTTTTATACACTATCACTGCATCATCTACCATTTATATTTAAATTATCATTGAGTATTCAAAAAAATAATCCCAACAAATAGTGAATGATATAATGATTATGTATAAATTTTGTACTAACAATGCATAAGTATTACACTCTAAAAGTATTTTTTAAATAATTTATACTTAGAACCTTAAATGACACATTTTCATAGAATTTTGAAAAACAATATTTTCCATAAAAGTTCAAAAAAGCACTTTTTAAAAAAATTGATTTCTAAAATATTTTAGAAGTGTTTTTTTTAAAAGGTGATTTTAAAAAATGTTTAGTTGAAATAGTAGTTTTTAAGATAATGATTATCTTCAATAGATTTTTCTAGTTCCAATAAAAAAAATCAAATGGATTGGATATCCAGCCATCCAAATCCATGAAGAAGGAGACATGGATAAATTGGATGGATTGGAATCCATTGGATATGGATGGATTGAATAACCTAAAATTTAGTTTAAATGAATTTATATGGATTAATGGATAGCTTTCCATCCATCCATTAGCATCCAAATCCAAATCCATCAATTTGCCACCCCTACGACTAATAAAAAATTGCCTACTTGTTGTTATTGTGGTAAACATGGTCATACATCTATATCATGCTACATTAGGAAATATGGAATACCTAGTGGTAAATATGTACGGATGCAAAAAGGGCAAGAGTCCTTGATTACTAACAAGAAAGGACCCAACATAACTTGGGTACCAAATCAATGAAAGTAACCTTTTTTTTGCAGGTATGCATTCGAACTCAGGGATAACACAGGTACATAGACAGTGGATGTTCAATGCATATGATAGGTGACAGATTGAATTTCCTGGATCTCTCACTAAACGATAAAGGTTATGTCACTTATGGACACAACAACAAAGGAAAAATACTAGGAGTTGGACGAATTGGAAATGCTTCACAAGCCGTAATAAAAAAGATGCTATATGTCGAAGGACTAGAGCACAACCTGCTAAGCATTAGCCAACTGTGTGATACAGGAAATAAGGTATCTCTTGACTCAAACTGTTGCATCATTCGTAATGGGGTAAATAATAATGTTAAGTTTATAGGGCAGCGAGTAAATAACATTTATATGATCAACTTAGATGATGTCACCACTCTGTTTTCAAATTGTTTTATCACTAAAGAGAGTGACATCTGGTTGTGGCATAGACGATTAATGCATGTCCATCTAAAACATCTAGCTAAGTTATCATCACATGATTTAATAGTCGGATTACCAAAGCTTGATTTCAAATCAAAAGACTCTTGTGACACTTGTCAAAAGTGTAAACAAGTGAAGAGTTCATTTTCAACTGAGAATGTGATATCCACAACTAGACCCTTGAAGTTACTCCATATGGATTTGTTTGGACCATCACAAGTAATGAGCTTTGGTTGTAGCTACTATACACTAGTAATTGTTTATGATTTCTCTAGATATACATGGAATTTGTTTCTCACTCTAAAAAGCGATGCTTTGAAGTATTTTAAATTATGGCCAAATAGCTACAAAACCAATTTGACCATAAAATTTTCTATACTCGCACCGATCATGGTGTAGAATTTGAAAATCACCTATTTGATAAGTTTTGCGAAAAGCATGGGATCTTACATCAATTGTTGGCTACTCGAAACCCTCAACAAAATGGATTTGTTGAGAGGAAAAATCGAGTATTAGAGGAGCTAGGTAGGACAATGCTAAATGAAAGCAAGGTCCCTAAATATTTTTGGGCCGATGCAGTGCATACTGCTTGCTATATAATCACTCAAGTACTACTTAGGCCTACACTCTTAAAAATGCCATATGAATTGCTAAAAGTCTGAAAACCTAATATTTCTCACTTGCATGATTTTGGATGTAAATGCTTCATATTAAATAATGGTAGAAGATTACTAGGAAAATTTGATTCGAAAACCAACGAGGCAATATTTTTGGGGTACTCCATTCATAGTAAAGCATATCGAGTCTTTAATAAATATGCTATGCATATTGAAGAGTCTATCCATGTACAATTTTATGAATCTTCTCCGAAAGAAAAGAGGAAGGTTGTGTGTGATGATGTTTTAGGTGCGCTGGAAAATGCATACACAAAGAACATGGAGATTGAGAAGGAGGTTCAGGATGATGAGGAGATAAATGCAGATCATCAAGAAATGCCTATGGTGTGGAAGACAAAGAAAGATCACCCGCTCGACAAGGTCATAGGTGATATCTCATCGAGAGTGGTAACCCATAAATTGCTAAGAAATTTTTGTAAATTTGTAGCATTTGTGTCTCAAGTCGAGCCTAAGACCATAGACGAGGCCTTAGAGGATGAACGTTGGGGAATAACTATGTAAGAAGAGCTAAACCAGTTTGAGCGTAATAACGTATGGGACTTGGTCAGTAAGCCTAAAGATCATCCTGTAATATGCACAAAATGGTTCTTTAAAAATAAACTAGACGAATCTGGTTTGATTATACGTAATAAGGCACGTTCGGTTGTCAAATGGTATAATCAAGAAGAAGACATTGACTATGATGAAACCTACGCCTTTGTTGCGAGGTTAGAGGCTATTCGAATGTTGCTAGCCTTTGCATCGATAATGAACTTCAAACACTTTCAAATGGATGTGAAGAGTTCATTCTTGAATGGATATATATGTAAATCAACCGTCTGGTTTCGAAAATTATAAATTCCCTAATCATGTATATAAGCTCAAAAAGACTTTATATGGTTTAAAGTAGGCACCTAGAGCCTGGTATGATAGATTGAGTAGTTTCTTATTAGAAAAGGGATTTGAAAGGGGAAAAGTTGATACAATACTCCTTATACAAAAATCAAAAAATAATGTGTTATTAGTATAGATTTATGTAGATGACATTATATTTGGTGCTACTAACAATTTGTTGTGTAAAGAAATTTCTGAAATTATGAAAGGGGAGTTTGAAATTTTGATGATGGGCGAGTTGACATTCTTTCTTGGACTACAAATAAAACAAATGAACAGCTAGATATTCATTCACCAAACAAAGTATTGCAAGGAACTCTTGCAAAGATTCGAGATGGATAAGTGTAAAGAAGCAACAACACCCATGGTATCGTCCTGCTATCTCGACAAATAAGAAAAAGGTAAAGCAACTGAGGTAACCAAATATCGTGGGATAATAGGTTCTTTATTGTATCTAACTGCTAATCGCCCCGATATAATGTTTAGTGTATGTATCCGTGCTAGATATCAAGCTTCACCTAGAGAATCTCATTTTAGTGTTGTAAAACGTGTTTTGAAATATCTTAAAGTAACAATGTCTTTAGGTTTATGGTATCCTAGGGATGCTTTGTTATTCCTAATAGGGTATTCCGATTCTGACTTTGCGGGATGTAAGTTAGACCGAAAGAGTACTAACGGGACTTGCCACCTTTTGGGAAGCTCCTCAGTATCTTGGCAAAGTAAGAAGCAAGTATGTGTTGCATTGTCTACTTTCGAAGCAGAATATATTGCCGCAGGCGTATGTTGCGCTCAGATTTTATGGATGAAGTAGCAACTATCGGACTTTGGCTTAAAACTTGTAAATATTCTCATATAGAGATTAGACATAATTTTTTAAGAGATCATGTTCAAAAAGGTGAATGCATACTTGAATTTGTTGAAACCTCGAAGCAATTAGCAGATATTTTCACCAAGCCCCTTCCACGAGATACTTTCTTTGTGTTACGCAGAGAACTTGGTATACTTGATGAAAAACATCTGAACTAATGTGCCTAGGGTAATTATGTGCCTTGCTTGATCTTGACTATATGCTTATGAATGATACTTGTTATGAATGAATGCTTCCTTGTTTAGTTTATCTCCATGACTGTTTTTATGCTCTATTAGTGTGTCAAAACCCTTGATGTTTGTATCTTAGCAATATCACTCTAAGCATATTCTAGAAATCTAAAAAATGCACTAAAATTTGTGTTTAGCTCTGTCAATAATCGATTATTCTATGCCTTAATCTATTAATTTGAGTTCCAGTAGCCACAAGAAATTTTCATCTTGCAGTTTAATCTATTAACAGTCCGTTTAATCGATGACATGGGCTCAATATTTTGAAACTCTGAAAATCATCATATGATTAATCGTTATCGTCAAAATTTAATCGATTACCTAGGATCCAAAATCTCAATTTTTGAAAACTTTAAGTTGATTAATCGATTAAACTACTGCATATAATCGATTAACGGTAGCGCTATATCAGATTGAAGTGTCATTCTGGGTTATTATTCAATTAAAACCCTAATCCTCTTTGCTTCCCCCTTTTGAATCTTTTCCCTAAATCGAGTGTTCCAATAGAAATTAGTAGCAATCTCTATTACTATTTAGTTGTTCCATCTCTATACAACCATAAATCACCAAAAATCCGAATCCTAACCATCTATCCCTCTTTGGAAACCCTAAAACCCTCAATTCGGAAGATTGATTATTGAATCGATTAAATCAGTGATATACCTGCTAAGATGAGTGAATCAAGAAGGATGAGAATGAAATACACCGCCAAGCGTGCGAGAGACGAAGAAAAGGGCTCTTCCTCGCTAAAGGAGGACGATGGAACCGTGGAGACCCTTACTACTCTCCAATTCTTCAAGAAGTCATCTTGGCTAAGTTTCAAGGCCATACGCAAACCTACATCCGGTATACAGATGCAGAATGGCTGGTTGCACAAGGTTTCCAATTACCGAATGGGTTAGAGACCCAAGGAGTGAACAAATTTGTGGAATTGAAAGGTAAGCTTTATCCTTCGCTCATTTGGGAGTTATATAGCAATTTTAGGTATAAAGATGAGGTGTATTCTTCGATGGTAATAGGGAAGATGATTATTCTGAATGAAGAGTTATTTTTGGATGTTGGAGGTCTTGATTCTGATGGACCGAGACTAAGTGATTGTACAAATGAGTCATGGGACTCATTCGATGCTATTGAAATGTACAAATGAGAGGACTTCACCTATTTGTACAAGGGGAATTGACCAAGGTAGGGTCATTGTCTATAGAAAACCGACTTTGACGCTACTTGATTGCATATATATTGGTTCAGAGAAAGACCAACCATGCTCAACCCACCGTCAATGATCTAAAACTTATATTAGCCATACGGGAAGGTATTGTGGTGAATTGGCCTTTGGAGATTCTGAAAGTTATCTAGGGCATAGCTTCATCTTCATCAAGATTGCTCGCCTACGGGATATTCATCTCTCGTATTATTGACTATTACGAGATTGACACCACTGATATGAACACTATTATGACAAATTCCTGAGACCATCTTGTTGGTGATAATATGATTCACAAAATGGGCATTTATAAATATAGTGATGAATGAAAATATCAGGAAGATCATACTACACAAGTGAATGAGGATATGCCAAATGAAGATAATGCTGCAAATCCTAGTGAGTCTATCCCTGAGCAACCACCTACAGAGGCATATGTTGAGCCTCAAGATATACTCTTTGGGCTTTCTCACCTGTATGCTATGGAACAGTGCCTCAATGCGCGTATTGATGGACATTTTCAGACCATGAGGGATTCTATGGCAGCTGAATTTCAGCAACAATAGCAACGACTTTCCGAAGAGTTAGAACACATCATGTTGATTGTGCGTGCTCCACATGGCTCACCCCAACCACCACCTACACAAGATTAGCCTAGATAAAATTATCTAGTGTGTCTAAGGTGTATATGTGCTTTGCTTCATCTTTTGGTGTTTTATAGTATTTTGGTTGTATTTTGTTGCACTATGTTGAAATCTATGTACTCGTTTGCACTTACTCGTATATTTTGTAAAACTTGTTGCTAATTTGGGTTTGTTTAAAATTATTGCGTTATCCTTTGATGTTATCTACATGTGCATATATAATGTTGGATGATTAATCTGCTATGCATATCGCCTATCATTAAAATTATTGTGATTTGTTATGCGATCTTGTAAATTAAATTTTAAACTTATTCATCCATTTTTATGTTATTAAAACATATATGTTGTTTATAATGTTTTCAACTTATTTGTGATATTTTGTGAATATAAAATTTTCTTAATTGGTTACTTAATTAGACATTTGTGTGATAATAATGTTTTGTAAAACTTGAACCATAAAATTATTATATAATGTGAGTTAATATTATAATTTTTAAATTTTTTGATGTAAACCAATTTAACTAGTCCAACTAATGGATCACTAATTTGATCACTGACCTAATATCTGACTAAGTTGATGACCTGCCTAAATTTAATAACATTGATTAAGTTATCCATAATGTATATGAATATGACAAATGAGTGACCCTAAACTATAAGGTTGCAAAAAATTATTTAGAGGGGTAATCATGCAATTTTATATAAAGAATGCTGCAAAAAATATTAATTATATAAGAGTAATAGATACAATTTTATTTACATGGTGTGCATATGCATACCCTCACTTTAATATAAGTGTTTACTATAAAGAGAAAGCGATCATTGTATGTGAGAGTAAGTAATTTTTTTTATAAGTGGTTTCTCTCTAGAGGAGTACAATTGGTTGTACACCAATGTGGGTAGTTTAGTCATGATGGACTACATGTTTTACCTTTCTCCATATTGATAGGAGGTGCTTTAATCATGGCGATCCACCATGCTTTACCTTTGCTCAAACTGTCATTGTTTTTTACTTTGCTTATCCCTACCTTGTAGAGAAAGTTAACCCACACTACTCACTCAAGTGACGTGGTCACTCCTTCAATGTATAGCGAAGTTTTATAGCTTTTCTAAGTGAGCCACCCAAAGATTATCGACAACCAAGGGTTGGGTCTTGTTGGAACTTGGTTTGTTGAAAGCCATTAGTGAGAACTTTTAAGTGTGAAATCTAAAAAATATCCAAGTCTCACATAGAAGAGTTTTTAAAAAAACAACTCTGAAGTCCCACATTGGAGAGATGAGGAACTTGAAAAAAATCTCATCTTATAAATAGAGGTATTAATCTCTCATTATAACTCGCCCTACGCATTTCCAATAAACTTCCTCCCTGTTCTTCCCGTGATACTAAGAATTGGCACAAGCAGCCAAATTTGTGAGAATTTCGAGAATGACACTAATAGTCATTATTGAGGGAAAAGAATTTGCACATGTAGCCCTATTTTGGGCATTTCAAGAACTGACACTAGTAGTCAGTATTGATGGAAAAGAATTGACACAGATAGCCATAATGTGGGAATTTCGAGAATTGACACTGTTATCCATATTGTGGGAATTTCGAGAATTAACATTGGTAGCCATATTATGGTGGTGTATCCGAGATTAGTTCTTACAGTGCAGTAAGAATTCGATAATCGAGATCTGGACTGTTTTATACTGGGGACGACGTGGTTGATAGTCTGCTTGTACATTTTCAGCAGTGCCACAAAACGTCTTAAAGAAAGCGATCTGGTCGTGACTCAGCCACTAAGTATTATTTCGTGCCATTTATAATTGTTGCAAATTACGGTATTAACAAAGTCTTGTTTACACGGTAATGGATGAACATTTTTACGGAATGAATGTCAAGTCAAGCTAATAATTATTAAAAGTTCGGGAATTCTTTTCCATAATTTTGGAGAAGCCTGGTATATTTTCAGAGTTCTAAAGCAAGACAATAACAGAATGAGAAGAATTAGAAACTAATGAGGATGTGGTCCAAATCCACGTGAGAAGAAGAGGAAGCACACAAACAGACATTTTGACAGCTGAATGCATTGTTGTTCGTTCAATTGGAACCAAGTGAATGTGTGGGTAAGAGGATAGACACTTTGTCTTTTATGGTGTTAGATTTTAACAAGAAAATGTTTTAGTTTTACCTTACAAATAACTTTGAGAAACAATCAGAAATATCTGAACGGTTGTGGTGGATTTTTGGAATCTTCGCTAGCACACTCCAATATTAAAATATTGTTAGGATAGAGCGTTAAACGGAAATACAAGATCAGATAAAATGAGAACTAAAGAGAAGTAAGTAAAAGAGTAAGAGTATAATGTACAAGATTTAACATAGAAAAACTCACTCAGTGTGAGAGGGAAAAAACCACGGGAGCTCACGAACAAAGTTCCACTATGTAAAATGGCGAGTACAATAAATCCTCTAATAGTAATGAGGACAAATGATAATATTTTGTCTCACAAATACTCTCAAATGAAACAAGATTTCTCACCAAAATATGATTTATCAAGTAAAGCTAATGTTCTATCTTGTTGTGTGAATTTGATGATTTTGTGATGCATTTGCCATTGTATAGATAATAGCTTTCATAGGCAAAGCTCATGCAATAGAATGAATATTCTATGCATTCTTAATAGTGAAGAAAATAAGAGAATTTAGCAATCAAGCTATTGAGTTGTAGGTTGGCAGGCAATTTGTAAGCATCATTATTGCCTCGACAAAACTTAAGGAGGAAGAAAATCTCTTGGCCACAAAATAAATCCAAGAAGTATGTGGAAGAATTGGAGCCTATATCTTAACAATCTTTACATTGGCTCGAATTCGATAAGTTGTCCATCGCCAAATAAAGTCTTGAAGGGCGCTCAAATGCTGTAAGACCAACAAAATCCAAGCAATGTTGGAACTTGGTATTTGGAAGTGGCTTGGTAAGCATATTTGTTGGATTCTTTGTTGTGTGAATCTTTTCCACCATAATTTCACCAATAGTAACAATATCTCGGATAAAGTAACGTTTTATATAAACGTGTTTGGTCTTGTCATGATAACGATTATTCTTGGTTAAATGAATATCACTTTGACTATCACAAAGCACTGTATGAACATCTTGTGTTAAACCAAGTTCGTTTACCAAACCTTGGAGCTAAATAGCCTCCTTCACACCCTCTACTGATGAAATATATTCCGCTTCAGTCGTAGACAATGCAACAATGGACTAAAGAGTAGCTTTCCAGCTAATAACACTATTATAGAGAGTAAAGATGTAACCAGAAAAAGATCTCCTTCTATCAATGTCACCATCATAATTCGAATCAACATAACCTATAACATCATCGGTTGTAGTTTTGCTTCTGTCAAATACCAAGGCAATTCCATAAGTACCTTTTAGATACCGAAAAATCCATTTTACAGCACATTAGTGATCCTTTCCATGATTATGCATACACCGACTCACCATGCTAACAGCATATGCGAAATCAGGTCTAATACATACCATAGCGTATATAAGACTACCAACTGTACTAACATAAGGAATATGCGACATATGCTTCAAGTCTTCCTTTGTGTGTGGGAAAATATTTGAAGATTACTTGAAATATGCATCAAGTGAAGTAGAAACGTGTTTGTAATCATTCATAATAAACATCTGAAACACTCTCTTGATATACTTCTTTTGTGATACGAAGAGTTTACCAGTTTGACGGTCCATGTGAATCTCCATACCAAGATTATTCTTGGCTGCACCTAAACCCTTTATCCAAAACTCATTACTGAGTTGAGTTTTCAATTTCATGATTAAAGACTTGCCACGTGAAGCAATTAACATATCATAAACATAAAGTAACAAGTATATCAAAGATCCTTATGGAAAATTTTGGAATAAATACAATCATCAAATTGACTCCTATAATAACCTTGCCCAATCATGAAGGAATCAAATCTCTTGTAACACTATCTAGGAGCTTGTTTAAGGCCATATAATGATTTATGCAATCGGCAGACAATATGCTCCTTATCGGGAACAATAAATGAAGATGCAAGCATGCATGAATGAGAGATTGAAGATGCAAGCATGAAACACATATGTTATGATGAAGACAAAAGAAACACATAGTTTGATGAAGAAAAAGGACACACATAGTTTGATGAAGACAAAAGATTGATAAAGACAAAGGATCGACAACATGGTTAATATTCAAGGACAAGCTTGAGAGCATGAACAAATCAACAAACAACAAATATCAACAATAAAGTCAAGACTCAAGTTCACACGAGACAAAGCATTCAAAAGAAGATTTAGGGGTTAAGTATTTTTATATCTTTATTAGGTCTTAAGATGCTTGCTTAGTAAGAGGCTAGGCTAGGATAAACCCCAATGAAAGTCTCACAAGCTAAAACCAATGATATCTAAAATGAGACTTACATGCATACATACATGATATACATACACATACATACATACTTGATCATATGTTTTTGAATGCTTTTAAAAAGTATTTTTAAATTATACATCATTCAAAGGAATGCATCATTAGTTTATAAATCATGTAGGAGGGTCATTCATCATTTGAAATATATTTTAGAAAATCACTAATCAATTAACAAATGTGTTAATCGATTAATCATTGAATTCCTTGGAAACACGTTAATCGATTAAATGAGGGGTTAATTGATTAAGGTGGTTACCATTTTTGTTTTATGTTATTTTCAAGAAATCTGTTAATCGATTAATGTTAACTATAATCGATTAACTTCAGTTAAAAACAAAATAATAATTTAACCCAAGTTTTTCATATTCCTTAATAATGAATTAAGAGAGTTAGAACACAGTTTCGAAACAAAGAGTTTTACACATTATTCAGGAGATCTTAAGCTCAAACTTTCATATCTTTTGGAAAGATTTTCTAAGTGTTCTTTTGAGAAAATAAAATGGTGAATCTTTACAAGATATCCGTTGAGATTTCATTGTCAAATCTTTGTGTAAAAGAAACCTTGCATCTCGCGCGTTTTATTCTGTAATTGTGAGATCTTTTAGAAGGATTCTTAGATTCTGAGAAGAGTGTAAAATCTGCACATATTAGTTGCAAATGTAACTTGAAGAAATTTGTTAGACTAAGGCATTAACACATTCTCTTGGTGTGTGGTATCACCATAGAAGTAGAATAGGTTTGGGAAAAACCTAGCTGTGGTTAGGTAAGTGTCTTCACGAGAAGCAAGAGGTCTTGGTAGTATGCGATACTTACCCTAGGGCTAGAGTCGCGAACGGTGTGGTATCCTAGTAGGCGAGCTTAGTAGTCAAACCGAATTGGGGGCTTAAGGATTTTAAGAAAGGAGCGTCTTGCGTCTTGTATTGGAATTGTGTTTGTAAGAAACATTGAATTTCTATAGTGAAGAGAAATCTTACATGATCGGAAGGGGAAACCTGGATGTAGTTTGCAAGTGGTAATGCAAACGAACCATGATAAAAGCTGAGTCTCATTCTTCTTTTCCCTTATCTTTTTACATTTCCGCATTACTTGATTTACTTAACTTGACATGCTTATAATTCTCTGATAATTGCATATTATGTATTATGCATTTACTGTTCTTAACTGTCTGTAATAAGTTCATGTAAGTTTTGTTGAATCTTGGTAATTGTGGAAGATCGAAAGAAAAACTTTTATCACTGAAACTGAACTACATAATCGATAAATTTATTTAGTTAATCGATTAACATTAGATCGATTTAATCGATTAACATCAGATCGAGTTAATCGATTAAGCATATCTATAATCGATTAAACAATGTGTCAATTTGTGTTTCCTCTTTGTTTATCGAGTGATGGTAATTGTGTATTGTATCACCTATTCACCTCCTCTAGGTGAGTGGCAAAGACCTGTGGGATCCAACAATAAATCCCTCGGGATGTTCCATGTAAATTTCTTCTTGCAACTCTCCATGTAGAAAAGTTGTTTTTACATCAAGTTGATCTAACTCCAAATCAAACAAAGCAACAAAAACAAGCAAAATACGATTGGAAGTATGACGAACAATATGTGAGAATATCTCATTAAAGTTAATACCTTCCTTTTGATTAAAACCTTTAACAACTATCCGTGCTTTGCATCTTGGATCTTCAACCCTAGGAATGCCATATTTCTTCTTATAGACCCATTTACATATCAATGGTCGTTTGCCTTTGGGAAGCTCTGTTAGAGCCCAAGTACCATTATTATGAAGACTTTCAATCTCTTCATTCATAACCGCTAGCCACTATATAGAATCAGCACAAGAAACAACTTATATATAGTTGGTAGGGTAAACACCATCATTTACTTCTTGCGCAACTTAAAATGCATAAGCAATTAAATTATCACAATCAGTGTATCTAGCTGGCATTTTAATTAGTCATTTGGTTCTGTCTTGAGCAATACAATAATCATCTTCTTAGGATGTGTAGGCTTCACTATCAACTCCACCTTCTCGCTAGTATCCCGCAGAGTATATGTACTAGTAGAAGAAGACACAACAGATTGTTTTCCAGAAAATAATAATGCATCCTTTTTTAAAGTCACATATCTGTTAAGTATTAACTTTCGTTACTTCGAATCAAAACACAATAAGCAAGATCCTTTAGACTCAGATGCATAACCAAGAAATATGCACTCAACAGCTCTCGGAGTCAAAGATTGTTTCCATATGAGTCTATTTCTAATTTATAAAAGCGATTTACTCACATTATTAACCATCTCATTGCATTAGATAAATCATTTGCCAAACATGAACTAACTGTTAAAGTGTTGAGATGTCTGGATAGGAAATGGCAATCCAAGGTGATTGTCATCAAGGAGTCAAAGGACTTGGAACAAATGACGCTCACAACTTTATTTGGAAAACTTCAAGAACATGAGTTGGAATTAAGACGTTTGACAATTAGTGAACAAATGGACGAGAACATCAAAGAAACCTCCTTCAAAGTAACAAGATCACGTTCAAGAAGTTAAAAGGAGATATATGATGATCATGAGTCCGATTATGACACGGATGATGAAGCCATGTCCCTCCTTATCAACAAATTCAGAAACTACATAAGAATGATTGGAGGAACCAAGGAGTTTCATAAGGAAGAAGAAGAAAGTTCAATAAAGATGAGCAAGAATCCCAAAGACAATGCATCTTGTCAGAAGAGTATGAAAGTAGGATATATGAGGTACACATGCCCTACCCCTTCCAAGAAGATTGAACAAGTTTACAAGAAAGACTCTCAGGACATCAAAGCTAAAAAGGCTTATATCGTTTGGGATAAACTGGAAGAGGACGATTCGCCAACAAGCATCTCGGAAAATGAAGAATCACACAAGATTTGTCTAATGGCTCAAAATCTGAAATCTTGCAAAGTAAGTGAGTAAGATGAGCCTAGTGAGGTATACTCAACCGATTCTATTTCAAATTCCGATATACTTCCCACGTATGATATGCTTTATGATGCTTATGTTGAATGCATGTAGAACTTAAAATCTTAGCTAAAAAGAATATAGAACAAAAAAGGTTATTTTTAGATCTTGAAAAGAAGATATGTGAATTGCAAAACTTCATTGATATGCTAAAAATTAAAAATGAAATCTTAGATGCTATATATGATAACTCTTCACATGATTGTACTTCTAATTTAAACGTGACATCTATTTGTGAAAATTGCATTTGCATGAAAGATGAACATAATGTCTTAAATAATAAACTTGCTAATTTCACATCTAGTTATCACAACTCAAAAAAATTACTTGCTACATGTAAAAATGATGGGATTAAATCTAGTTTGGGATATATGCATGCAAATAACACATTTCAAAATAAACAAGTAAATGCTCTAAAAATTTCACATCTAGAATCCCCTACTTACTTTTCTTGTGGATTGTATGGTCATACATTGAATGCATGTAATGTTAGAAAGCATGATTTTCTAAATGGAAATTGTACGTGGATTACTAAGAAACAAAATCCCCAAGCTACTAACATCAAGGGACCCAAGCTTAGTTGGGTATCCAAGAAAAACAAGTAATTGTGTTTTGTAGGTATGCCTAAGGATATATGGACTTCAACTTTCATATGGGAAGCAAGTGTTCTAGGCACATAAGAGGGGAGAAGATCAAACTTCTTTGTCTTCTCACCAAATGAAAGGAGACTGTGACACTTCTTAGCAACTTGTCATCACAAATGCTTGAAGAGAGGAAGTTTGTGCAAAAAAGGTAAAACAAGGTATCTCTTCTTAACTACAAGTATTACATACTTTAAGTGTCATAAGTATATTCTAAAATAAATTCCTAGCAAGGCCATAAAATCAAGAATCATGAATCATAAATTCCCCCATAAATAATTTTTAGGCCTAATGCTTTGCATGTTACACTTAAATGGTTTTAAATGCAAACATGATATTATTAAATTAGTATAAGAATCTTTCAATCATGTCTTGATTAATAAGTAAATATAGAAATACCATCTAGGATTTTCTAATCATGTTGAAGCATAACAATTTAAATAACATATTAATGCAAATTCAACCAAATATTTTTTGGAAAGCCTATGCAAATTTAATGTTTGATTAAGCCATCTCCAAAAGAGGAGAGGAAAGATATGCTTATGTTTTGTAGGTACTCATGCGGATAAACACTTCAAATAATTGATGTACTATGCAAGGAAAAGACAAGAATTAATAATGGAAGAAAGACCAAAGAAAACATCAAATATGATAAACTTCAAACATCTTGATAAAGATGAGGTAAAGCATGTGTGGTAAATCATGTGAGGTAACCAAATATCGTGATAAATACTTCTCTACAATGTCTAATTACATGTCATGCCCGATATAATACCTAAGTGGTTGAATTTATACTAGACATCTAAGATAGTCCTAAATAAGTTTACTTATCGCCATTATATACATGTGTTAATCTCGTTAATCGATTAACACAGAGGTTAACCGATTAAGTGCAGTAATAAAACAGATTGCACATCAGTTTTGGGTTATGTTTTTGCTCAACGCTAACCTCGTGAACATTATCCGCTTGTCTGAAATTGATCCCTCAATTCATCCTCAAACTCATATTAAAGCTACTCATTCCCTTCAATTTGACTCAAATTGAAAAACCAAGCTTTTCCCCTTTCAAACCTTAACTTCGCTTTTGACCCATAGTCGATTACCCATCCAATTCATTCTACAACCTTGAGTAATGAGAGACCAAAGGGAGTGAAACATACAGCTGGTGCACACAGTTCTCTGCGTCATCCTAGACGTGCAAGAAATCTCAGCGCTGAAGGTTTCTCTTCGGCAAGGCAGAATCCTCCACTGGGTGTAGACCCATTTCATGCTCTTTCTCTTCAAGCATAGAGGTTGGCTCGGTTCATAAGCCGAAAACCTACTTACATCCGATATGCCGACATGGCGTGAATGGTAGAGCAAGGATTTCAATTCCCGCATGAATTGGAGGCGCAAGGGGTTGTACGTTTTCTAGAATTAAATGGTAACATTTACCCCTCTCTAGTTCGAGAGTTTTATTCTAACTTTAGATATAAGGATGGTGGTTATAGGAGTATGGTGAAAGGGAAGTTTATTTTATTGAATGATGTGGTGTTCATGGATGTGGGAGGCTTATCTTGTGATGGTGGATCCTTTGGAGATTGCAACTATGACAAATGGAGTATGTATGACTCTATAGAGGTGTATAAGTCATACTTAAGGGGACCTCATTACTTGGTCCAAGGTGAGCTCACAAAATTAGGTTCTTTAACCGTAGAAAATAGGCTTTTATACTACTTAATAGCATACATATTGGTTCAACACAACACTAATCATGTGCAACCAATTGTAAATGATCTGAAGCTTATGTTCCAGAGAGATCGACACATCTGGTGCGAAGTAATTGTAGTAAATTCCAGAGAGCATATGGTCCACGAGAACATCATTTGCAAGATGAGTATCTACAAATATGGAGGTGAACGAATGTATCAAGAGGATTACAGGACCACAATGGATTTAGAAATGTCTGAAGAAGAAGGTGGTGAGCATGGTGAGCAAAGTCAGGGACAACAAAATGTCGAGGTGTCTGATATGCCTCAAGGATCATCATTTGGTTTGGCTCATCGAGATGCCATGAAACAACACCTAAATGAGCGTATTGACTCATGGAACCAAGAACTCGTATCTAGGATAAAATCTATGGAGGATAGGCTTATGGCGAAGTTTCAAAGACAAGATGAAGACAATCAGAGTCGATTCGAGTAGCTTCACTTTATGTTTAGTTCCTTCGGTGGATTTCTGCAACTGCCTCCTAGCTAGCTTATGATATCTAGTGTGTCCTAGTTAGGTAATGTTTCTAGGAGTTTTGTGGTTTGTGTAATCTTTTGGTTGTTGCATTGTAATTTTCCAAACTTGTTAAGTTTGTCATTATGCTTTGACTTGAACTATGTAATCATATAACATGCTATGAATGAATTGGTTTTGTGCTGTTAAAATTGAATTATGTATTGTTTTATCAATTTTGTAAATCACTTGATAAATGGATGAAAGAATGTTAGTAAGTTTCAAACTATATAAGTTTCTAATATAGCATGTGGCCTGAACTAAAATATGTCATAACAATATGTTTAATCGATTAAGCACATGCCATAATAGATTAACCAACACCTAAAATGGAATTCTGCGAAAAATTAAATCACACTTTATCGATTAAGAACTACTTTAATCGATTAACTTCAGTAGTAATTGCATTATTTGTTCTTTATTTTGGCAATATACTTTCATATATGCTTTGTTTTTTATCATGCCAAAAGGGGGAGAAAAGTTGTTGTTTATGTTTTGTAGGACTCTCAAGGGAAGATAAGTTGAGGCTTCCACAATGAAAAAGAACAAATCACACAATGCTCAAATTGAGGGGGAGCAAAAGGGAGAAATGCGCATCCACATACAAGAACAAGGCAAAACATAGTTGATTGTCATCAAGAAAATCCAAGAAAGAATTGTCAGATCCAACAAGTTGTTAACAAGTGTCAACATGTGTTTAGCATCATCAAAAAGAGGGAGATTGAAGATGCAAGCATGCATGCATGATATATTGAAGATGCAAGCATGCATCACAAATGTTTTGATGAAGACAAAGGACACACATAGTTTGATGAAGACAAATGACACACATAATTTGATAAGGACAAAAGAATGATAAAGACAAAGGATCGACAACATGGTTAATGTTCAAGGACAAGCTTGAGAGGATGAACAAATCAACAAATAACAAGTATCAACTATAAATTCAAGACTCAAGTTCACACAAGGCAAAGCATTCAAAAGAATATCTAGGGATTAAGTATTTTTATATCTTTATTATGTCTTAAGATGCTTGCTTAGATAGAGTCTAGGCTAAGATGAATCCCAATGAAAGTCTCACAAGCTAAAACCAATCATATCTAAAATGAGACTTACATGCATACATACATGATATACATACACATACACATACACATACATACATACATGATCATATGTTTTTGAATGCATTTAAAAAGTGTTTTTAAATCATACATCATTCAAAGGTATGCATCATTAGTTTATACATCATGTAGGAGGTTCATTCATCATTTGAAATATATTTTAGAAAACCATTAATCAATTAATAAATGTGTTAATCGATTAATCATTGAATTCCTTGGAAACACGTTAATCGATTAAATGAGGGGTTAATCGATTAAGGTGGTTACTATTTCTGTTTTTTGTTATTTTCAAGAAATCCGTTAATCAATTAAGGTTAAGTATAATCGATTAACTTCAGTTAAAAACAGAATAGTATTTTAACCCAAGTTTTTCATATTGCTTAATAATGAATTAAGAGAGTTAGAACACAGTTTCGAAACAAAGAGTTTTACACATTATTTAGGAGATCTTAAGCTCAAACTTTCAGATATTTAGGAAAGATTTTCTAAGTGTTCTTTTGAGAAAATAAAAAGGTGAATCTTTACAACATACCCGTTGGGCTTTCATTGTCAAATCTTAGTGAAAAAGAAACATTGCATCTCACACAATTTATTCTGTAATTGTGAGATCGTTTAGAAGGGTTCTTAGATTCTGAGAAGAGTGTAAAATCTGCACATATTAGTTGCAAATGTAACTTGAAGAAATTTTTTAGACTAAGGCATTAACACATTCTCTTGGTGTGTGGTATCACCATAGAAGGATAATAGGTTTGGGAAAACCCTAGCTGTAGTTAGGTAAGTGTCTTGACGAGAAGCAAGAGGTCTTCGTAGTAAGTGATACTTAGGCGAGGGACTAGAGTCGCGAACTGTGAGGTATTCTAGTAGGTGAGCTTAGTAGTCAAACCGAAGTGGGGGCTTAACGGTTCCAAGAAAGGAGCATCTTCCGTTTTGTATTGGAATTTTGTTTGTAAGAAACATTGAATTTCCATAGTGAAGAAAAACTCCCAAGATCAGAAGGGGAGGCCTGGATGTAATTTACAAGTGGAACCTTAAACGAACCAAGATAAAAGCCGAGTCTCATTCTTCTTTTCCATTATCATTTTACATTTCTGCATTACTTGATTTACTTAACTTGACATGCATATAATTCTCTGATAATTGCATATTTTGTATTGTGCGTTTACTGTTCTTAACTCTCTATAATAAGTGCATGTAAGTTTGCTTGAATCTTGGTTATCTTGGAAGATCGAAATAAAAATTGTTTTCACTGAAACTGAACTACATAATCGATAAAGTTGTTAAGTTAATCGATTAACAACAGATCGAGTTAATCGATTAAGTCTATCTATAATCAATAAATAGTGTGTAAATTTGTGTTTCCTCTTTGTTTATCGAGTGAAGATAATTGTGTATCATATCACCTATTCACCCCCCCTCTAGGTGAGTGATAAAGCCATGTGGGACCCAACAATAAATCCCTCAGGTTGTTCCATGTAAATTTCTTCTTCAAGCTCACCATGTAGGAAAGCTGTTTTTACATCAAGTTGTTATATCTCCAAATCAAACAAAGCAACAATAACAAGAAAAACATGAATGGAAGTATGACGAACAACGGGTGAGAATATCTCATTAAAGTCAATACCTTCTTTTTGATTAAAACCTTTAACAACTATCTGTGCTTTGCATCTTGGATCTTCAACCCCAGGAATGCCATATTTCTTCTTATAGACCCACTTACATCTCAATGGTCGTTTGCCTTTGGGAACTCTGTCAAAGCCTAAGTACCATTATTATGAAGACTTTCAATCTCTTCATTCATAGCCACTATCCATTATGAAAAATCATCACAAGAAACAACTTCGGTATAGTTGGCAAGTTAAACACCATCATTTACCTCTTGCGCAACTGAAAATGCATAATCAATTAAATTACCACAATCAGGGTATCTAGCTGGCATTTTAATTAGCCATTTGGTTCTGTCTCGATCAATACAATAATAATCTTCTTAGGAGTTGTAGGGTCACTATCAACTGCACCTTCTCACTAGTATGCCGCAGAGTACATGTATTAGTAGAAGAAGACACAATAGATTGTTTTCCAGGAAATAATAATGCATCCTTATTAAAAGTCACATCTCTACTAAGAATTAACTTTCGTAACTTTGAATCAAAATACAATAAGCGATATGTTTTAGACTAAGATGCATAACCTTGAAATATGCACGCAACAACTCTCAGAGCTAATTTGCCATTATTAACATGTGCATAAGATGGAAATCCAAAGATTCTGAAATTAGAATAATCAACAGGATTACCTGACCAAATTTATTCTTGTATTTTGAAGTCAAGTGCAGAATGTAGAGAACGATTGACCAAGTAACAAGAAGTAGATGTTGCTCCGGCCCAAAACTCACGATGATGCCATAACCCAATGAGTTCTCTCAAGTAGAGTCATTTTCATCATTTCTGCAACACCATTTTGCTAGGGATTCCTTAGAATGGATTTGTGTATAAAAATACCATTATTTGTGCAGAACTCATTAAGGTCACCATTGCAGAAATCTAATCCATTGTCTGTTATGAGCTTCTTCACTTTCTTCCTTGTCTGGGTTGCAACAAGAGTTTTCCACTTCTAGAAAGTGGAGAAAGTCTCATCACTATGCCAAAATTGATATTTAACGACGGTCATTCAACAACGCTTATGTGTTGAATCTTGTTAAATGTAAGACGAAAGAGAATTAACAACGATCATTGAAGAAAGCGTTGTTAAATGTGTTATCTTTAACAACGCTCATTGAAGAAAGTGCTGTTAAAGGTGAAGTTCATATATTTAACAATACTTCTTCAGTAAGTGTTGTTAAAGGTGTTATCTTTGACATTGCTTATTGAAGGATGCACTGTTAAATATCATACATTCATATATTTAATAGAACTTCTACAGTGAGCGTTGTTAAAGGTTTTATCTTTAACAACGCTTACTGAAGAAAGTGTTGTTAAAAGTCATATTTCATATATTTAACAACACTTCTTCAATAAAAGCTTTAAAATGCTTGTTTTAGTGAGCGAGAATCTTTTCAAATTCAAAATCAAAACTTCACACACAATAATACACATATCATTCAGTTTATTATTTCTCTTACTTTTCTTCTTCTCAATGAGTTACATTTTTTTCTCTTTTGTTTTTAGTTTCTCTCTTCAAGAAAGTTATCGATTTTTGGTTTTTCTCTTCAAGCTTAAGGTAAATTGTTATCTTATTTGAGCTCATTTATTTCTATCTTCAGTAATAGTGTGATATTCATTAGTTGTGAAGTTATGCAGCTATGGTGTTCTAGGTTTTTGGCTATGGTTCACTAGTTTAGAACACAAGGTTTGAGTATAGTGGTAAATTTTCTTTCTCAATTGCTGTTAATTTTATATTTTTATTACAACTTTTGCAATTTGTTTAGAGATGACATTTTTTATTTGTATTTGCAGCTTGCATTGATCATTGAGGAACACATGAACACTCTGTAAGGACTTGCACATTGGAGGAGAAAGAAAGAACAATTTGCATAAGATCTCATTACTCATATATTATTTTATAATATTGGAATTTGTTAAGGTTGAATATAGCTGGAGTCGTTGGTGATTTAAATTTTTTTTTGTAAATGTGGTGGAGTTGGACATGCTTGTCATGTGTTTGATAGAATGACTAGGAGAGATATTGTCTTATTTAAAAAGTAGACAATTAATAGCGCTTGCTTCAGGGAGCGTTGTTAAATGTCTACTTTCTATAGCGATTCAAAAACCGTTGTTGAATATAACCTTATGTACTACTGTGATCACATAGAAAGCGCCACAAAAGCGCTTTTAAATGACAATTTTAAGCATTGTTGTTTTGTTATTCTGGCGTAGTGCATTTTTATGCCACAAAAAATAAACTCAAACCTTGCAAGAACAATCATCAATGATAGACATCATATAGAGGCATCCTCCATGGGAAGGAACTTTAGAAGGCCCCCAAAGGTCAGAATGAACATAATCAAGAATACCTTTGATACGGTGAGTTGTAGTGGAAAAACTAACATTTTTCCGTTCCCCAAAAATACAATGTTTGCAAAACTCTAACTTACCAATGTCACGTTCACCAAGATGAGCTTGCTTGCTTAGATGGTGCATGCCCTTTTCACTCGTATGACCCAGACACATGTGCTATAATTTGGTGACGTCGTTATTAGGTATAGAAGAAGATATAACTACTAAACTTGTCACAATATATCCTTGCAAGCAATATAAACTACCAATTTAGTTAGATTTCAATAATACCATAGAACCTTTAAATACCTTTAGAACTCCACCTTCAGCTGAATACCGACACCCGAGAGACTCTACGATGCCAAGAGAAATTAAGTTCTGCTTCAAATATGGAATATAGCAAACATTAGCCAAAATTCAGACAACGTCATCATGAGTCTTGATATGCATTGTACTT
Source organism: Lupinus angustifolius (assembly GCF_001865875.1). Taxonomy (NCBI): domain Eukaryota; kingdom Viridiplantae; phylum Streptophyta; class Magnoliopsida; order Fabales; family Fabaceae; genus Lupinus; species Lupinus angustifolius. Next base: position 15,162,101 of record NC_032013.1, on the reverse strand, counting down.
ATTCATGCAACCTTGTATTGGGTATCATTGACCATAAAAAAATACCACTATCAACATGTTCAAAAGTGGTGAATAAGTGCTTATAAGGACACATATGAAAAGTATATATAGAATCAAGAATCCATTATGTTTTAAACCTCTTATTAGAAGAGACGATAAATAAAATAGTATCACCATCAGAATTGGCTTCAATATTAGCAGCTTAATGGGATTGTTGAAGTTTTCCCTTCTCTTGTTTTTCTTGTTTTTTCTTCAATATAAAATAATCACGAATATCATGCAGTGGTTTCTTGCAATAACGACAGGTTTTGTTTGATTGTGCCCCCTTGATTTGGATATGAACTTTTTGCAACTAGTACTCCCATTTTCTTGAATTCTACCTCGAACACTTAAGTCCTCACCCTTATCCATAGAATTAAATTTAAGCTCAAATTTTTCTTTGGACAATAAATAAGATTTAACATCTTCAAAGGATAAGGTATCATTGTTTCCATACAACATGATTTGATGTGATCCAAATGGGGCTCGGGTTTTTGGGAAAACATGACATATTTTGAGCTGATTTAATAAAGTGGGGGTCCTTTGTCCCACAAGTACTTTAGGGTATTTTTATTATTTTGTGTTAGACAATAAACTATTGCAATTCCTAAAGAACTATTGCATCTTTTGGAGTAGGTGTGTGGGGAGAAGGCTTTCCTTCTTGGATTAGGCATGTAGAATTATTTATTTCCTCTTTTGGTGGATTGACATGATAAATTAAAGAAAATGATTTATTTCCTTTATTGGAGGATTGACATGTGATTTAAAAGGGGAGATTACTTCCTTTTTAAAAGGAGACATGTGGATGAAAGAGGAGGAGAAATGATTTGTTGCCTTTCTTGGAAGAAGGTGTGATATCATTCGAAAAATAACACTTAAATGCCGTATGAGAATTTCCTTATTGGTGTAGGTGTGATTCCATTGACGAGAAGCTTGTTTAAGGCATAGATAGATTTCTTTAATTTGCATACCATTGAATTTGAGCCAATTGACACAAAGTTTTATGGTTGTACCATTTAGATCGGTTCTTTAATGTCACCATTTACAAACATAGTCTTAACATCCGTCTGATGTAGCTCTAAATTAAAATGAGCTATTAGCGCCAATATTATTCTAAAAGAATCCTTCAAAGATACTATAGAGAATATTTCTTTATAAGCAATGCATTCTTTCTGAGTGAAGCCTTTAGCTACTATAAAATGACATCAATTTCCTTATTTGAGATCACATGCCCCAAAACTATGCCCTCCTCTACTATAAAATGACATTTTTCGTAATTTAGAACAAGGTTAGTTTCAATTCATTTATGCAAAACTCTATCCAGACTATCCAACATGCATCAAATGAAGATCCATAGATTGTGAAATCATCCATAAACACCTCTATGTAATTCTCTGAAAAATCATTGAAAATGCTCACCATACACCGCTGAAATGTACCAGGGGCGTTGCATAGGCCAAAAGGCATCCTCCTATAGGAAAAAGTGCCAAAGGGGCAGGTGAATTTGGGCTTCTCCTGATCCTCAGGAGAAATATGGATCTGGAAGTACTCAGAAAAACCATCATGAAAACAATAATGAGATTTACCTGCTAAGCGCTCAAGCATTTGATCATTAAATGGCAAAGGAAAGTGATCCTTTCTTGTTGCATGGTTGAGCCTCCTATAATCAATGCAAACTCTCTAATTGTTCTGCATTCTCGTAGGAATCAACTCGTCTCTTTTGTTTCTCACCACTTTAATTCCTGTCTTATTCGGAACCACCTGAATCGGGCTCACCCAATGACTATCAGAAATGGGATATATAATCCCAACTTGTAGAATTTTTGTGACCTATTTCCTTACAACCTCTAGGATGACTGGAGTGAATCCTCCTTTGTGATGGCCTCACTGGTTTAGCTCCATCTTCCAAGAGTATCCTGTGCATGCACATGGATGGGCTAATACCAGGAATATCAGCTAAGGTCCAACCAATTTCCTTCTTATGGTTCTTCAGCAGTTGCAACAACTTCTCCTCTTGATCAGCATCAAGGGATGTGGAAAAAATAACAGGAAACATCTCATCATCCTCTAAGTAAGCATACTTGAGGTTTTCAGGCAAAGGTTTAAGCTCTAGTACAGGTGCAAAACAGATGGAACCAAAGTAGCAGACATAGATTTTGTAGCCTGCACCTAAACAAGTAAATCATATTGTTGTATGAAGTCTGCAACAATTGGGTTAGTGAAATATGATTCCGCAACATCTGGATCCATAGATATATGCACAAACTCATCAATACAAGAATTACACATTTCAGAATCAGTGCATGTATGACAAGTGTATGAGTCTATCAATGACATAGAATCAAAATAATTAAGAAAATCAGAGATATGCTCATTGGTTAACTCATCAAGTAAATCAATATGAAACACAGAATGGTCCTCAGATGGATGCTTCATAGCATCAAAATTAAACCGGACCACAATATCACCAAACTCCATAGACAATGTTCCAGCATGGACATCTATCTTGGTTCAGGCTGTTCTAAAAAATGGCCTCCCAAAAATGATAGGAACTGTGTTACGGGAGGGTCTCTCTTCCATATTGAGAATATAAAAATCAGCCAGAAAAATAAGTTCACCAACCCGAACCAAGGCATCCTCTACCAAACCAGCAGGGTAGGCAGTACTCATATTTGCTAATTGAATCACAACTTAGTGGGTTGCATAGGTCCAAGTGAAAGAGACATGAAAACAGACATAGGCATAACATTAATCGAAGCACCTAGATCTAGCATGGCATTCTCAAATTTTCTATTACCTATTATGCAAGGTACAACAAATGTACCTAGGTCCTTATATTTTTCAGGAATGTGAGGAACATGTTTACCTATTAGTGTGAAAACATTTATGCCCAAGTTGATCCTCTCATTACCTTTGAGCATCCTCTTGTGAGTGCACAACTCCTTTAAATTTTTTGCATATCTTGGAATTTGTTTGATTGTATCAAGTAAAGGTATGTTGACCTCTACCTTTCTAAATGTGTCCAAGATCTCCTTGTCTGCCTCTTCCATTTTCTCACTTGGAATGACTCTTGGAGGAAATGGAAGAGGAATGGAAGATGGTTCTACAACACTTATGGAAGGTTCACTAGCATGAATTTCTTCACTAGTGTTCTCAGTCTCCTGTAAAATTTTTTGATGCAGTTAGATCAACTTCAATCTGTTTGCCTGACCTTAGAGTGATGGCACTCACATTCTTCGGATTGACCACAGTCTGAGAAGGCAACTTATCATAATTCTGAGAGTGCAATGTGTTTAATGAAGCAACCATCTGTCCCATCTGGGTGGTAAAATTTTGAATAGAGGACTCTTGTCTTTGAATGGAAGGTCTGGTCTCTTGTTGGAATTGCATATTCTGCAATGTCATATGCCTCGCCAATTCTTCTAATGAAGGTTCACTAGATGCAGGAACAAGATTACTATTCACTTGTTTTTGCCTCTGCTGTTGGATTGGAGGAGGCACATATGGTCTATTTTGTGCAACATTATTATTCTGAAATGGTGGCCCTAGATGAGGCTGTGAAGGATCAGACCATCTAAGATTCAGAAGATTCCTCCAACCAGGGTTGTATCTTCTTGATGAAGGATCATAATTCTATTGTTGTTGTTGAGGTCTGTTGTTGTAAATATTTGCAGCATAGGCCTCAGGATGGTCACCAGTTTTGGGCTCCAAGAGAGAATGACAAACATCAACATAATGGTTAGTTGCGGTTAAAATGCCACAAACTCGTGCTGCAAGTGGAGGTTTTTGTTGATTCATGGAAAGTTGAGTGACCAAGGTAGCAAGGGAGACAATTTTATTCTCAAGTTTATCTTGTCTTACCGAATCTGTCCCAACATCATGGGCACCTCTGACCACTATAACATCACTACTTCTTGCACTGAACTGTTGAGAGTTGGAAGACATTTTCTCTATCAAACCTCTAGCATCAGAAGGGGTCATATCTCCAAGCACACCACCACTAGCAGCATCAATGATATTCCTCTCCATGTTTTTCAGACCCTTATAGAAATATTGTAGGAGGAGTTGTTCAGAGATCTAATGATGAGGGCAGCTTGCACATAGTCTCTTGAATCTCTCCTAATATTCATATAAACCTTCTGCATGTAGTTGTCTGATTCTAGAAATATCTTTTCTGATTGCAGTGGTCCTGGAGGCATGAATGAATTTTTCAAGGAAAATTCTCTTTAGGTCATCCCAACTAGTAATAGATCCAGGGGCCAAGTAATACAGTCAATCTTTTGAATCACCCTAAAGTGAATGTGGGAATACCTTCAAACATATGTGATCCTCTTGAACATCACGAGGCTTAATGGTGGACCATACAATGTGGAACTCCTTTAGATGCTTATGAAGACATTCACCTACAAGTCCATGAAACTTAGGCAACAAATGGATTAGTCTAGTTTTGAGCATATATGGCACATCCTCATTGGGATACTGGATACACAAGCTTTCATATGTGAAATCAGGTGTAGTCAGCTCCCTTAATGCCCTCTCACGTGGGATTGGAGGTGGTTCAGCCATATATCCAGAGTATACAATAGAATGCACAGAAACAACAGAATCAGTATCACCATAAGGTAGATTAACACTAAGATGAAAAGACTCACTCCCTAAATTTACATACCTAACTTGTCTAACCAAACTATGAAATGTTCTATCAATTCTAGGATTTATTGGATGCAAAGAGTTAGGATTTCCCCTAGTCATGCACTAAATGCCATAGTAAGAACCATGTAGGGCAGTAAGTGAAATACATGTTAAATTTCCTATAAAAAAGTTGAAAAGGAGTTAATTTGATGGGTTTCTTAAAAGTTTTACAATATTCCCACAACACATCATCCAACTTCAGGGACTAGTCCTTTTGAGACGAGGAAATAATTTTTTCAAGAATGCGCTTGACAACTCGGTTGGACACCTCATCTTACCTATTTTTTTGCGGGTGATAAGGTGAAGCCAACTTAAGTTTCACCCCATAATGTGTTAGAACCTTGTCAAGCTAGGCATTATAGAAGTGAGAGCGTCACAACTTGGCACATGACAATGTGCATCCTTAAAATGTGCGGGCCAGTAAAACCCATGTTGGAGAACCTTAGCAGCGGTTCTATCTCTATTATAGTGATCGCCATAGGGCGAGTTGTGACAACGCCAAAGGATACTCCTACCTTCATTAGACCCAATGCATCAGCCAAGTATTCCGTCATCACAAATTTTAAAAAAGATGAGGAATATCCCACATATAATGAGTTGCATCCCTAAAAAACTTTCTATTTTGTGGATATGCAAGATTAGGAAGGATTCATGTCGCCTTATATCTGACCATGTCAGCAAATCATGGCCTCTTGTGAATGTGAAAAAGTTTCTCAACGGGAAATGCATTGGTGATGTTCCATTCCTTTGTGGTCACCTTAGAATTTGATGTGAAACTCTTTGGATGTGGTTCTTGTTGTATGATCTATCTTCATTGGTGTACGATTTATTCTCACGGATTGTGTATGGAAATTAGTATAATGTATGCAGTGGAATGATTAAGTAAAGATAAGAGAATATGGGTAAGAATGGAGGTGGTGCAGGCGCCACAAACAATTGGGAAGTTTGATAAGCCAAAGGTGACGTTCGCCACAAGAAACTTAGTTTCTTGATAAGAACAATGTTCTTGGTTTAGCCAAGAAATTATAAGGCTTTAGGCTCACTAATACAAAGGATATAATCCCATTCAATTTTCAAAATTGAAGTTATTTTATTCCATACCAAACTCGACTATATATAGTGGTTGGCTAGCCAAACTTGGCCTCCAAGAAAAGAAAAGAAATATAAACATTAAAGGCCTAATTCATGATTACCCAACATTAGATACCATGGAACTATGAACCTACATGTATATAACTCTTGATTCAACTATGCTACTTAGACAATTTCTCCACATGGTTATTTGTCCAAGTTATTATAATAAATGGCCGAGTATTCAATTTGTTCATAGGATTATCCTTATCTCAAATGTTCCATACCTTCTTTGTTGGACTCCATGGCTTTCTTGGTTAGTTGGAGGTTTTGGGAATCCTTTCTTCCATAATTCCTCACGACTAGGAGTATTAATTCTTTTGAACACATGGGTAAATGATGATATAACTCACCCTTAAAGTCCACAACGACTAGCTTATTCATGAGTCAACGTTGGATTCTTCTCAAGGATGATTCCACGCTGGATGGTCTTCATGATGGCTAGGTAGCCTTGGATTCCCATTATGTGCATATTCTCCATCAAGAGCATGGTGTACAATGGCTAAGAGCCTAATTTTATTTTGCCATGATGAGTTCCACAATGTGGTTACTCACTTTTAAGTGGAAAACACACACGTAATACCCAATCAATGCATGATACACTCAATCAAGCCACACACGCCACTTCTCCTTGTTTTTGAATTATGGCAGTTACACTTTAATGGCTCTTTACTCATTAATTTACGTGGGGTTTTTATTTGAATTCAAATTAATTAAGAGGTGCTAAGTATTAATTAAACACACGTAAGAATGAGACAAGGGTGTCCCACTCATTTATTGAATGCAAAAGTACCAAAACAATGTTGCATGTGCCCCTGGTCAGGTTCCACGCCCAACAACCATACTGCCTTTGTCAGGCACCTAACCCTCGGTTAGGTGCTAAGCCTTGTCGCCAGATTGCTTGTGTCAGGCACCCGTCCCCCGGTCAAGTCCTATGCCCAGCCTTGTTGGCTCATCGCTTGGTGCCACGCCCAATGCTTGGTGCCATGGCTAACGCCCCTTGATGCATGCTCAACGACCAGTCATGTGTTTCCATGCCTCGGTCAATTTGGTTCATGCCTTGCATCATGCAATTTATGAACTTGGATCCCCTTGGCCTTGCTTTGGACCATCATCTTTAATAATTCCCACAAATTGTCCTAGGACATTTTATGCCCTTTTGTTCCTGACCCTTGTCAAAGGGCCACCAATTCCTTCTAAGTCTTCATGGTCCATCTCGACTCACTTGGGATTGCATCATTTCCTCCTTCTTGAAGTGATTTTATCCTCTAAAAGAAGTCTTTATCACCTGCATCAAAGAAAGATAAATCACCAATAATGAAAGTAACACTTATATTGCTAAACTCACCAGCATGTCCAATTTGTAGGCATTATCATTGATCTTTCCACCACACGTAATGGACCATCGCCTCTTGGTTGAAGTTTAGATTTTCTTTGGCTATGAAACCTCTCCTTCCTCATGTGAACCCAAACCCAATCTTCGGGTTCAAAGACCACATGCTTTCTTCCCTAGTAAGCTTGCTTATATAACTCTCATTCATTTTCTCAACCTTGGCCTTTCTATCCATATGCTTCAAAGGAGAATTGTTAGGAAGTGGTAACAAATCAAGAGGTGTTAGTGGGCTAAACCTATAAACAATTTCAAAATGTGAAAATTGAGAGGTGCCATGAGTTGCTCTATTGTAAACAAACTCAACATGGGGTAAACACTCCTCCCATGACATAATATTTCTCTTTATCACAACTCCTAGGAGGGTGGATATTATTCTATTGACAACCTCAGTTTTCCTTTCTCTTTGAGGATGGCAAGTGGTTGAGAAGAGAAGCTTTGTGCCAAGCTTCCCCCATTGTGTCCTCCAAAAGTGACTAAGGAATATAATGTCTCTATCACTTACTATGCTTCATGGTAGACCATGGAGTCTAACCACTTCCCTGAAAAAGCAAATCAGCTACATGGTTAGCATCATCAACCGTTTTACATGGAATAAAATGATCCATTTTATAGAATCTATCAGCCACCACAATGATTGAATCCTTATCATTATTGGATCTTGGAAACTCAATCACGAAGTCCATGGCCAAATATATCCAAGGTGAATTCAAAATGGGCAATGGAGTCTAATGGCTATGAGGCATAGCTTTTGACTTGGACCTTTTACATATTATACACTTTTCACAAATTTTTTGCATGTCTTGTTTCACATGTGGCCAACAAAAGTGCTAATGTAACATGTCCAAAGTCTTTTGAACACCAAAGTGTCCTATTAAACCACATTCATGGGATTCCTTTTCAAGCAACTCCCTAATGGAACTTTTAGACACATACAAATGTTTTATCTTTGAATAAAAAGCCATTGTGCCTAAAATACCCATTATGGTCTAAATGCATACAAGCAACATAGATTTCAGAAATATCTTTGTCATGCTCATATTGTTCCTTGATGCAATCTAAACCCAACAATTTCGTTTCTGAAGTAGAAAGCAATGTGTCCCTCCTAGAAAGAGCATCAACCACCATATTGGCTTTGCCATTCTTGTGTTTGACCACTTATGAGAATTGTTCCAAGGAATCAACCCATTTTGATAATGTAAGTTCAAGATGCCAAATTAGTTGTTGGGAGAATATGGCTGATTTTTCTACTATTATATCAAAGTGTAAGTGCAGAGGATTATTTACGTAGAATTCAACCAATTAAATCAAAAAGTAAATAACAAGAATGAGTAGAAGAAGAGTACACATAGAGTTTTTATACTGGTTCACCTTCTTGTCTACCGAAGGTTACATCCAGTACTCTTGCCACACAAGAGATTTTTCCACTAGCTAATTTGAGTTGTAATTACAACTTCTCTCCCTGATAATTTTGTACCTTACATACTCACAAATTATCTACCCTTGAAAATTTCCTTTTCAAATGAACTCTTTTCTCCTTCTTAACACACCCTTGTGTCAAAAAGTTTACAACAAGATGAAGAATTTCAACACTGGCTTTGGATTGCCTTTACAAGTTTTGAACAATTCTATAACTTTCAATCCTTGATCTTACAATATAAATACTTAGAATACAATGCTCTTAATATTTTGAAAGTTTAGAACACTTTGCACTTTATCAAGCAATCTCAGAAAATGTGAAAGTTTAGAAACAAAGTCGCTTAAGAAAAATATGCAGAAAATTTGTTCACTAAGTGTTTGAAAGTTTTGTGTGATTGTGAATAATTGTGTATTTCATGTTTTTTTTAATTTAAATGTCTCAATGATTTTAAATAGGCTTCCAATCAGCCATGATAACCTTCCATGAAGAGGAGACACAATTGGGATGAAACCTATTCACTTTGGATGAAAGCTGTTCATTTGAATTTGAAAATCTGGTAACAACTGCTATGTGTAATAGATTGTCACGGGGTGGTAATCGATTACCCAAAAGTTCTGTCCAAGGTGGTAATCGATTAATACATATAATTAATTGGTTACATCCGGCAGGTTTTGCTTTGTAACTGTTTTCTCAGTCAAGTAACATGTTACGCAGTTCCAGTAAGTTGTTACTAACTGCCACACAGTTTAGGTAACTTGTTACCTAGTTCTGGTAACCTATTACTCAGGTCAAGTAACTCATTACTTAACAATTTGACTTTGTATTTTAGACATATCCAATTCTTTTAAAAATGATTTTCATTCTTTGATCACTGTAACTAAATATTAAAGTGATTTTAAGGATAGAAGTACCTATATGAAGACTTAATCTATAACTTTCTTGAAGCTTGAATCTTGTATGTCTTCTTCCTTTTCTTATTTTTGTGATCTTTGGTGTCTTTATCAAAACTGTACCAAGGTCAGGAGCAAGATCTTCTTCAAAGATACTTCAACAATTCATGATCAATATAGATCACAAATTCCTTTGGCAATAGGTATTGTTACCATGTTTGAAGAGCTCTCACCAAGGCGTACAATTCCTTGTCATAAGTGGAATAATTAAGGGTTGGGCCACTTAAATTTTCACTAAAGTAGGAAATTGGATGATCTTCCTGCATAAACATAGCTGTAATACCAACATTAGAAGCTTTACACACAATCTCAAAAGATTAAGTGAAATTTGCTAAAATAAGTATTGGTGCACTAGTTAATTTTTCTTTGAGTTTATTAAGGGCCTTTTATTGTTTCTCTCCCCAATTAAAAACAACATTTTTCTTGACAATATCATTAGGGGGTTAAGGTACTGAAGCCCTTAACAAACCTTTGATAAAAACTTGCTAAACCATGGAAGTTTCAAAGTTCAGTCACAATTTTGGGGGTGGGTCAATCCTTGATAGCCTTGACCTTTTCTTGTTCCATATGTACCCCCCATTGGCATTAATCATTAAACCAAGAAATGTCACATGGTCAACACAAAATGTGCATTTTTCAAAATTTGCATATAATTTTGTTATCTCAAAAGATGCAATACAACTCTTAGATGTTCATGATGCTCATCTAAGTTCATATTGTATACCAAAATATCATAAAAATAAACAACAAAAAATTACCCAAAAAATCCCTTAAAAATGGTTCACCAGTCTCATGAATGTGCAAGAAGCATTAGTCAAGCCAAATGGCATAACTAACCATTCATATAGACGAAACTTTGTTTTGAATGTAGTTTTCCATTCATCACCTTCCCTTTTTTCAGCAAATTGCTTAGGGGTTTGGCAACTTTGGAGAATTTTTTGATGAAGCGATGGTAGAACCCAACATACTCAAGGAAACTATGAATCCCCTTGACATTAGCTAAAACTAGCAGCTTTTCTATGACCTCTACTTTGGGTTGATCAACCTCAAGACTCTCAGCAGTAATTTTATCGCCCAAGACATTCCCTTATGTTACCATAAAATGATATTATCCCAATTCAAGACCAAATTGGCCTCGACACATCTCTTGAGCACAATCTCAAGATTTTCATACTCTAATCAAAGTAGACCCAAACACAGAAAAGTTAATCGTAAATACCTCAATGCAATGCTCAACGATATCGAAGAATATATCCAACATACACATCCGAAAGGTAGCTGGTGCATTGCACAATCCAAAGGGCATACACCGATAAGCATATACACCAAAGTAGCAAGTGAACACGGTCTTCTCTTGATTTACGAGTTCAACTATAAAAGGGTTGTCCCAGAGCCTTTCCCACATTTTATCCATGAAGGATAAGGGAAAGTGATCTTTACAGGTAGCTTTGTTCATATGCATGTAATCAATACACATCCTCCAACTCGTGACCATGCGGGTTGGGATTAATTCAATTTTCTCATTGGGGATAACATCCACCATCCTTCTTAGGTACTACTTGTACGAGATTCACCCATGCACAATCAGATATCAGATTAATCATCCTTGCCTTAAGAAGCTTCATCACCTCAACTCGTACCACCTCCTTCCTGGTGTGATTTAGCCTTCGTTGTGGTTGAGCGACTAGTTTGAATCTATCCTCCATGTAAATCTTGTGCATGCAGTAGGTTGGACTGATCTCTTTTAAATCAGCAATGTCCAACCTATCGCTCCAAAAGGACATTTGAGCACTTTAATAAGTTGTCTTCCCCCTTTTTTAATAAGGAGCTACTAATGATTATCAGTTTTTCATTCTCACCCTCTACGAATATATATTTTAGATGTGAGGGTTAGGTTTTCAGTTTCAATTTCTTATCTAGGATAAGCTCATCAACTCTTGATTCCACATCCTTAGATGATATAAAATACTCAAACTCACACAAACTACTCTCAAAGACATCCTCTAAGGGGTCTCCCTAATGTGCCTCATCCTCAACCACCTTTCACACAATGAATACATCCAATAAAAAAATAAGCTCTAAGGTTTGGATGGTGTATGGCCTCAAAGACATCAAAAGTGAGTTCATCATCTTGTACCAGCACCTTGAACTTCTCATTAATCACATTTATAAAGACGTTAGAAATCTTCATGAATGGCCTACCCAAAATGAGTGCCACATCCACTTCCTCATTAATGTCCTAGATAACGAAGTTCGCTGGAAAGTCAAATTTATCCACTCTCACTAAAAACTCCTATACAAATATGCGAGGATATTTCATGGATTGGTTAGAGAGTTCTAGAGACACGCGAGTGGGTCGGATCTCCATGTTACCTATCCAATGTAGCATGGGAAGTGGCATAAAATTGATGCTAGCTCCTAAATCGAGGAAGGCTTTTTTGATAGGCAGGTTCTCAATGGTGATTAGAAGGATAAAACTACTTGGGCCTTTAGGAAGTATATGCTTCATGGAGAGAAACTCCTTCATGAACTCCACAACTCATTATTAGAAAGTATATTCTTCATGGTGAGAAACTCATTCATGAACTTCACATAGGCAGGCATATGCTCTAATGTCTTGGAGAAAGTGATGTTTATTTGTAGTGTGTAAAATATATCCACAAACCACTTAAATTTCCTCCCTCCTCATTGTTTAGTTGGGACATCAAGATGTGGAATATGTTGGGTATGAGGAGGTATGATTGATTTCTCTTTGATTGTGATTACCCCATCTTGGGTCCCCTATTCTCATATGACTCTACCCTTTGTTTCGATTATGTTTTGCACTCCTTGGGGTTATGGAGTCCTTCAAGCATAAACTAGTGCTTGGCTCATTTTCTCTTTGACTTTTTATCCCTATAGAACTCAACTCCTCACCACCTACATTGTAGCCGATGACTTTACATCCCTTATGCTAATAGCTTGGTAATGTTTTTAGGGTTTGGGTTCAGTGTGAGTGGTAACAATGCCCCTCGACTGCATAGTTATTTGTTCAGCAAATTTTCCCATGTGAATCTCCAAATTCTTAATGGAGGCACCGATATTCTTTTGTTTGGCCATAGACATTTGCATAAATTGATTTAAGGTATCCTCCAATTTGGAGGCCTTATCTTGGTAGGGTGGTTGGTATGGAGGTGGCCTATTAGATGGCCCAACATCTTCCCTCCAAGGCTGATTATTAAAGTTTTAATTGAACCCCAATTATTCTTTTTGTAATAACCGAAAGGTCCTTGCCTCTTTTGATTACCCATGTATATTTTCTCTTCATGTTGATGAGGTAGACAATGAAAAGTACGAAGATATAGAAAGCAAATGTCACACTTTATTACATGTTGATTACGAAAGAGTTAGAAAGTATCTCGAGTAGTTGTGGCATGTTTTCCATTTGTTTCGTGAGTGCTTCAAATTGTTGGGTAGGGAGTTTATTTTGTGCTAATATAGCATCGTGAGAGCCCAACTACAAAACTCCTTTTCTAGAGGAATTACCCCATCCATTATGTCCTTGTTGATCACTAATAGTCATGGCCTCGATTATGCTGACAACATCAACATAACTCTTTTAAGCTTAACAAACATTTTCTATAACATTTATGATCAGTCGATGTTGCTAATGCAATCCACCTCTGAAAAAGTGGATTTGAGTCTCCTCATCAAATCCATGATTGAGATATTTCAACAAGAATGACGTACATTCCTAGGCTTCACCAAGTGTTTCATTGGAGCCTAAATACTAAGATCATTGTCTTGGCTTCCATATATTTGGGATGGGAAAAAAACCAAGGCAAAAACCTAGTTCTTAGATGAGTCCAATCCAACACCGTCCATAGTTGTTGGTCTAAAAGCCACTCATTGGCTTTACCAAGTAAGGAGAATTGGAACATCCTCGAGAACACTGTATGTTTTTCAACTTAGGTTGCACCAACTGTTCTCCGCAATTCAAAGAACCTGAACAAGTCATGCAAATGGATTAGCTACGACAAGCTGAGTTAGTCCCTTTTTCATTTCTAATTGCGAGCATTCCAAGGAGGATATCTCAACACATCTTTATTAACGTTATTAAAGTTCATACCTCCCAAATTCCTACGTGGTTTGGGTTTCATAGCTCGTTGTCCATAGTCTCGCCTAAATGGTGCTCCTCCATTATGGACGATTGGTTGGCTGAATTTTCTCCTTGCTACTCTCTTTATCTAGCAAGTCATCATTGCTTCCTTGCTCGACTACTATTCCATCTTGCAGTGTGTTCAATCTCCGAATAACAAACTAATGGATCCTATGGTGTCCTACCTCAAAAACAAAAGGACAAACAAGTTGCAAGTGGAGGTTAGATTATCAAGACAATTAACACCAAAAAGGTAAAAAATTATATTTAAAAATTAAAATAATAAGCACTGATATTATACTAAATAACATACGCAGGTCCTTGGCACCAACACCAATTTTCTAACTAGAAAATTGGGCTATAAAGAACTAAAAAGGTGTCGCAAAGTAGTATAAAAGGTGTTGCTCAATGCACAAGGATTGGGTGGATATTAGCCTTTCAACCAACGATTTTTATTCTAAGTTACATTCAAATGGGTTTGCAGATTATTGATTACACTAAAAATCAATATCAGGTTAAAACACTTTTGTAATAGATGATGGGATCAAAATTCCTATTTACTATCAATACTCACACAATTCAACAACACTAATTCATCTAGTAACATTTCTTCCACACAATTGACGCCAAGGGTACTAAAAGTAAATATGTTAGTCAATTTAATAGCTTATCCAATAAAGCTCTATATCTAGTACCTTTACACACAAGATTATGAATCATGAATCTCAAAATCATACCTCTATGTCTAGTAGTATATGTATGCGAAATGGAGTAAAATAAAACACCTCAAATATACTAATCGCCAATATCTTGGCCATACGAGTAGCTCATCAAAATAGCTATATGTCTAGTAATTAAATAAACAAGAAGAATATATATAAATCATTGAGCATACTTCTATGTCTAGTAGTCTATGTTAACAAATTTGAGAAATATTAAGTTATTGAATTAGCTCCGTGACTAGCAACCAATGCAACAAGATGCATGAAGTGCCATAGTGATATAAATCTATGTCAAGCAATTATACCAAGTTGGTGAGTTGTATAAAATTAGAATTTACAACAAGGATTTCTCCAATATTTGTATTCATAATTCATACACTAAGATGATCAAACTCAAAGTAAGCATTAAGCACATACACAACTCATAAGAATCAACGCTTATCAAATTAGCATAAAACTAAATCATTATGCATGTATTTATCTCATATTACATTCAATCCCAACAACAAGGAAATTAGCTACTCATGGTAACTAAATGCAAGAAAGAGTAAGACAAAGTACAACTCATGGATAATAATTTACCACTCCAATGAGCATAGACTAGCCCCTCTAGCGTCCACACCTTGCTTTTACACCTCTATGGGTGCTAAACTCACCTAAAAACTATGAATATTTCATATTAGAAGTGTATTTCTTGAAGTTTATCTTTCAAATCCAAGTTAAACCCCTTTAATAGTGTATGAAATCTAGCTTCCATGCTTAGCACACTGCCTTGTGATGAGCACATCAATTCGTATAGACAGGCTCAACCTTTCAGTGCACCAACTTGTAGTGGGCGAACATATTGGGGTTGGGCGCACCTCCTTCTTCTACTTGGCACGAGAGGGCCGCTTGGCATATCCAAGGCATTGGAAAAATGATGAATTTCACAGTTAAGTTTGATGGTCGTAGGGTGGCGTTGGGTGCATGTTCTCATTGGAGCTGAGCTTGGCATTGGTGCCTAACACAAGTATAAATATTGTCTAATCCACTAGGCTTGTTTCAAGCATTGAGTTTGAGTGATCTTTGTGTGTAAAATTAGTTTTTTCTAATTATTCCTCTTGTTTTAGTTTGTACGAACACTTCAAAAATGATATTTGGCCATTTAACAAGTTTTAATCACTTATTAGCATAAAGCCATAAATTTGACTTAAGTAAAGAGTCAAAGTGCCACAAATTTGATAGTAAACATGTGATAATGTTGCCACTTAACACTTGTTTGGATATACATTTTGTTAGCTAATCATGGATATGCGGGTACCTAGCGAGTCTGCGGGTACATAAGAATTAAAAAAATATTATAAATAATTGCGAGCAACTTTTGCATTTGTTTGTATGTTTCCTATAATTAATCTTATATGATATTTTAGATAATGAAAAGGAGAAAAAAATTAGAAAATATAATTTAAGTTGTTAATTAAACACAACTTTTTTTTACTCAATCAAACATAAAAAAGAAAGTCAATACATCAACATTATGATAGAAACTTATTTAGTAAGAACTTTTTAATCATTGAAATTACATCATAGTTATGAATTAACAAATAATATCACTACTAAATAAGATAACATCAAAATTATGATGGAAATTTTATATGGCAAAAATTGTTTAATCAATATAATATTACAACACAAATATAGATTAACAACATAACGTCACATTTTTCGATTAGTAGAATTTTAAATTGTCATGAAAATTAGGTCACCGAAAAGTTCATTTGGGAAGTGATTGCTTGGAGGGAATTAATATCATTTTGGAGAAGATGAGTTTTCGTATTAACAATACTAATATCATTGTTCACAAGATTCATGATTTGCTTACTAGAGATTGGGACGTCCAAATTCAGCATGTCTTCAAAAAGGGGAATATGTTGCCAGACTATATGACTTCTCTTAGTGCTACGCTTCATAAAGATGAGATGATTTAGGGCATTCCACCACTAGGAGCGATCCAAATCTTGCGAATAGACAATTCAAATTTGTTGTAGATTTTGTTTTTTTTTTCTTTCCATTGCACAAAAATTTTATGAATTAGCAACATAACATCACTACTAAACAACATAACATCACAATTATGTTGGAAAATTTATTTAGCCAGAATTGTTTAATTAATATAATATTACAACACAATTGGATTAACAACATCACATCACATTTTTACGATTAGTAGAATATTACGATTGTAGAATAACTCTATAACATCACAATTATAATTAACATGATATTATAATTATGTAATTGCGGGTCTCGATTCCTGCAAGTCTAGGGTATACTTAGTCAGTACTCTTGTTGGGTTTGTGATATGTTTTAGTTAATACGCTACTTTTAGTCCATGGCATCTTATATACTAGTTAGATTTTAAGTTAAAACTCAAACTCATTAAAATTCACTATGCCAGAATTTAAAAAAAAAACAACACTTAAAAATATCATTCAATAACGATGTGGGCATTGTCTATGTCAGCATATTAGAATGTACGGTTAGATTCAATAATACTTTAAAAGTATTGTAGAAAGTGGACATTGAACAACTCTTCCTCAAGAAGGAGTTGTTAAATGTCTACTTTCAACAACACTCACTAAAACGAAGCGAGAAGTGTTGAATCTAACCCTTTTTACAATGCTTCTTGTTGAAGCTAACAACATTACTATTTCATATAACAGTACTGTTAATGCGTAAGTTGTTATATCAAATGGTACTGACATACATTTAAATGAAATATATCAAACAAAACAATCACATATATATACCAAAAATACACACAAAAAACGCACACACACACACAAAAAACGCGCACACACACACACACATATATATATATAGAGGATGAATTAGATTATACTCATAATGAATTACACTACTTACATTCAATCTTATACATTCATTTCTTAAATCCAACGACAAACCAAAGGGGTGAGTGAAAGAGATAATCTGAGAGAAAAAGAGAAATCTTAGATGACTTTTAAGTTTCACTCATCACTTTGGTCCATTGGCTTTAATAAAAAAATGAATAGATAAAATTGAGTGTAACTAGAATAATTCATTTTGGGTGTAAACTCATCCATCCTGATATATATATATATATATTTATTTATTTATTTATTTATTTATTTATCTATCCAAAACAATTATAATAATTATATATCAATACCAAGATACTAAATACATTATCTATTTACATTCCCATGTTTTGGGTCAGAGGCACTATAATTTAAAACAAACAAAATTATGACAAAGTTATACATACATCTATGTCGCACCCCGACTTTTTGGCCGCGTGACAAAAATGTAGACAAATCTTTTTAATCTAATCACATTGTATTTTGGATTTTTGATATCTAGGTTCGGGAGTCTATTACGGAATATGAAAAATATTAGCACTCTATCCACCCATTTTAAATAGTATCCCTCACTAAATTGCATGACTTATTTTATACTTTAAAGGTTTTTGGTTATTTAATTAATTATTGAAAAGTGACAATTTGTTGTTGTTGTGCCTAACAAGATTGGATCTTCTCCTACGTATCCCTATAGTAGATAAGTAATCAAGGCTGCATAGTTCTTACATTGAAAAGTGATTTTTAGTTAAGTGTTTTAGTTAGGAGCAGAAGTCGCATACCGCGACCGCTCAAAGGTTGAGTTGAGGAAAAGAAGCCATCAGTGGCGACGCTTCCTCCATTCTGGTGATGTGGTTAGTGTTTTTATTATAAAAAAGTATTAATTTTGATGATTATTTAATGAAAAGATGATTTTAGATAGTCTGAGCCTGACCTGCTCATGAAAAAGGTCTGACCTGGCCTGACCTGTTCATGAAAAAGGTCTGGCCTGGTCTAACCTATTATACGCTAAGTAATCCTGTTCATGAAAAAGGTCTGGCCTGGTCTAACCTATTATACGCTAAGTAATAGACCCCTGATAGGCGGTATGTCCTGTTTCCACTCTTATTCGTAAGATGGTCATTCGAAGATGATATTAGGACGAGAAGCGTTATCACGAGTCTCCTCCATCTTTGATTAACTGCCAAAGAATTACATTTTTTATAAGCATTTATAATAATTTCGTCATGTGAGAGTATTTTCTAAAAAAAGAATTTTAGTTAACGATTACTTTAATAAGGAAATCTGGTTATTATTTTAATTGATGGTGATATTTATTTAATTTGAAATTTTTTTATTAATTAATTGCTATATAAGAAAGGTATTCTTGAATTTTTGTTAAAAAGAAATATCATAAAATATATAGTACTCTTATTATGTTTTTAAAAATATTATTATTAAGATGGATATTTATGATTAGTTTATTAAAAATAACTTTATGTTTAGTTAACAATAAAATGTTATGAAAAACACAATATCAACTAGGAATGAAAGTATAATATACTTGAATGGGGCAGTAATCGATTGTGGGTGGGAGTAGGATTGGCCGCTGACGTGTGACAATGGTTGGCTCATGCTACAGTGAGACAGACACCATGTTGACTTTCTTGGTTGGGTGAAATACATGGAGCACTATCTTTGAAATGCACTTGACCACAAGGAATCGAATACCAAGAGAGAAACGCATATCCCCTATGGTCTCGTCCACACGCTGAGGGTTACACTTGCCTTGGTTTTGTGAACCGATTGGATGGAAAAGTGGGAGCACAACAATCAAAATAAACCCGACCGTAGGGAATTGTACACTTGGGGGAAGGTTGAATCAGTATGGTTGTGTCTATGTAAGGAGGGTTATATCCACCTCAGTATTGCGATCTTATTGGTTTCGGTTGCTGGACCAATTGAAAGGCTGAATATAGTGTCCCGTGAGACTCCATGAGCAGCCAATAGAGGGTCAGACGGTTCTAGAAATGTACTTGACCTCATTGAATAAAAATTCTATGCTATCTCTCTCTCTTTGACTTATGTGCACAACATTTGCTTTTTGGAATTTTTTTTGGAGGAGGTTTCTATGTGAATCTATCCTTCTTATTTATGGTGATGGAATTTGAACATGTAAAATAAAATAGGATCTTCCTATTAAATTATTAAGGATAATTAAGGGTAAATATTCTCTCTCCCATAAATAAGATTTTTTTTAGTAGATTTTTGATGTTTTTAGTGTGTTATTTCTCTGATTTAAATAGAGATTTCAACAAATATTTTTAAAATAAAAAAGGCAACTCATAATTGACATAATCAATTTATATTCTTAAACATTATCTATCCTTAATTACAAAATTTCGAATTTGAAAATATTAATATTATTCAAATATTCGAATTGAGTAGTTTTGGGTTCATGGACATAAAAAAATGCATTTTCCCTCTAAAAATAGTCAAATAGTTTTTATAAATCAAAAAATTATTATAATTCCCAAAAGTGAGCACAACATAATCATTTGACCTTTTAAAATAGTGATAGTTGAAAACCTCTTTTGGGGAAGAAAATTATGTGGTGATAATATAAAATCTCAAAATTATTGCATGACCACAAAAACAATTCTTTGATTGCACTTTTATTTTTATTTAATTTGGAAAACGAAAATTAAGAGAAATTGATATTTGATCTTTTAAAAATGGGATTTATCTATGCTAATAAGTGACATTTAATTCACATAAACCATTTTCAAATTTCATTGAATGTAAAAATGAAAAATGGATTGATTTTGTGTCATTGTAGAGCCAATAAGTGTCCATTAAGCAATAATTTTGATCCTTTTCATGTTGCTCGAAAAAAACACTTGAATAATCTTTATTTAAAAACGGTATCACCATTAATGCTTAATTAAGAGGTTTTCTTATTAGAATGAGACCTCTAGAATTAATCCTAAAATTCTCTAAATCAAAGAGTCCCTTTATTTGTTTAGTTTATTTTTTATTTCAAAAATCCGTATGTTTATTTTTTGAGAAGGACTTTTTTTGGTCCGAGCAAAAATGGATGTTCACATTTGTCCCTCTTTACTTGTTTCTTACTTCATATCAAGCAAATTGAGGTTTGAGAGATATCATGGTAAGTAATCAGTAAAGAAATGAATGCTATTTTGTCAAGGCTGAGAAAAAGCCTTTGAGAAAGTCCCAAATTTTGATGAAGCAGTTCGAAGCTCTACTGGTGGACGAGAGATTTGTTGAAGCATTTCCCGAATTTGCTATGGTGAATTAGAGATTTGTTGAAGTAGTTCCCAATTTTTCTGTGATGGACCATCAAGGTACATGACCCAGAAAGCTTGAATTTCACGTTGAGGTACAAAACCCATAAAGCTTGAATTTCACGTCGATGTACAAGACCTAGAAACCTTGAATTTCACGTCGAGGTTTAGGACTTGAAAAGTTTGATTGTAAATGCTCTTTGAGGTATAGGACCCGAAAAGCTTGATTATAAATGCTCATCGAGGTACAAGACCTGGAATGCTTGATTGTAAATGCTCATCGGTGTACCTACTGAAAGCTTGATTTTAAATGCTCACTGAGATACGGGACCCGAAAAGCTTGATTGTCCCTCTTTACTTGTTGCTTACTTCATATCAAGCAAATTGAGGTTTGAGAGATATCATGGTAAGTAACCAGTAAATAAATGAATGCTATTTTGTCAAGGCTCAGAAAAAGCCTTTGAAAAAGTCCCAAATTTTGATGAAGCAGTTCGAAGCTCTACTGGTGGACGAGAGATTTTTTGAAGCATTTCCCGAATTTGCTATGGTGAATTAGAGATTTGTTGAAGTAGTTCCCAATTTTGCTGGGATGGATATTGAGGTACATGACCCAGAAAGCTTGAATTTCACGTTGAGGTACAAAACCCATAAAGCTTGAATTCCACGTCGATGTACAAGACCTAGAAACCTTGAATTTCACGTCGAGGTTTAGGACCTGAAAAGTTTGATTGTTAATGTTCATTGAGGTATAGGACCCGAAAAGCTTGATTATAAATGCTAATCGAGGTACAAGACCCGAAATGCTTGATTGAAAATGCTCATTGGTGTACTTGCAAAAAGCTTGATTTTAAATGCTCACTGAGGTACGGGACCTGGAAAGCTTGATTGTAAATGTTCATCGAGGTAGAAGACCCGAAAAGCTTGATTGCAAATGCTTATGAAGGCATTGGACCCGAAACACTTGAGCATAAATTCTCATCGAGGTACATGACCTAGAAAGCTTTATTTTGTGCAAGAGGATAATTTAATTGAAGATATGAGGTTGCCATAAAATAAATTTTATGACGTTGATTGATGAGTGATACATCAGCTTCCATCTCCTAATATATAGTTTCATCTATAATGTCCTAAGTTCTTAGTTGCAAAAATGGGGTGTTACACATCTCATATATGAAGGCCCACATAGTTGTGTCTCTCGAACAAGATGAATGCTTAAATGAACCATTATGTCAAAGAAAGAAGATGGAAACTACATCTCAAGCTCATACGAAATCACGATCACTTTGCTATAAATTGCTTTGAAGATGAAGCATAATTTAGTTCTAGTGTCTCGTACTTTTTAGGTTAAATGGTTCTTATGCCAAAAGACAAGAAATGCTCATAGAGTACATGACAACTATAAGACTTAATACCTTTTAAGTTTATGTCTTTCATTAATATGAGATTTTGAATGTTTGAAAAGTATTTTTCTATAACTTTAACACCATGAAGAAACTTACAAAATTTTATTTTTTCTGTCCTAAACAAAGTATAAGTTGCTAGGGTTAGAGATACATATTTTCCCTTCTTTTTTGGCCACAATTATGTTCCTATTCCCATACTAAGTATGTCCAATCTTGCTCTAAAGTCATCATTAGTCTTACTCAGAAAATTGACCAATGTACCAATGAGACTTTCAAATATATATTTTCAATATGCATAACATCCAAAAAGTATCTCACATATAATGGACTTTCAATATGGAAATTCAAATAAATTTGACCTTTTCTTCCACCTATTTATGTCCATTTCTCGTATAAAAGGTTTACCAAAGTTATTACTTAAACCTTTTAGTTTTTGAAGTTACTAGTCACCCATCAATGACAAAGGAGAATGACCTTCTTAATGGTTCCCATTGATTGTTTTTCTCCAACACCGATAATGGTGATCTGGATGCAAAACTCTATGGTTCCCAAGGATTACATTCTTCTTAAATGGTTCCAACCTTGTTGAATGTGTATTGTCTTCACATATAGGGCATGTAAAATGCTACATTGTGCTATATCCTGACATATTATCATACGCTGGGAAATCATTGATTATGTTGAACAACAAAGCCATGAAGTTTAACCTTTCATCCCTATACCGATCATGTACCTCTAGACATGGCTTTCACATTGGCTTCATGTCTTCAATTAATGGAGTCGGGTATATGTCTATATCATTTTCTAGTTGTTTAAGACCTGAAGTTAACATAGATAACATCATAAACTTGAGCTTCATGCATAACCAAGGAGGTGGGATGTATATCACCAACATCATTTCCCATGTGTCGTGAAAGATACCTTGAACACTTTGCGAGTTAATTCCATCAGTGAACAATGCAAGGCATAGATTTCTTGATTCTTGAGCGTAACTACAATAGTCATGACAAGTTTTCTCCATTGAGGAGAATCTGCAGGATGCCGAAGCTTGCCCTCTTTAATCCTTTCATCATCATGTCATTTCAAATAATTTGCATCTTTTGCATTTCTGAACGTGTACTTAAATCTTGATTTAATGGGAACATACCATACAACCTTTGTTGGAGTTGAGTCTCTCTTCTTATATTGTGAGACATTACATTTAGGATACAACTTTAACACACCATACTCATCCAAAAAAAAACACACTCTTTTTGTAGTCCATGTCAATCGAGTATAATATTTGTTTAACATCATAGGTTTGAGAAGGGAGCATATTATGCTCATGTAACATATCCTTTAAAAGTGTAAGTAACTCTATAGAGTTCTTACCAGTTCATCCATTAACAGATTTCAACTTATACAACCTTGGCAATGCTGTCAATCTTGTGACTTTAGCACAACCATCATATAATGTTTTCTTAACCTCATTTATCAATTGCTCAAACATATCACGACAATCCTATAGATCTTCTTCGGCCACATTTACTATTTCTTCGAAACGTTCGCCCTCTTATGCATCTCTGTTGATATTATTTATAAATAT
The DNA here is from genome assembly GCF_001865875.1 of Lupinus angustifolius. Lineage (NCBI taxonomy): Eukaryota > Viridiplantae > Streptophyta > Magnoliopsida > Fabales > Fabaceae > Lupinus > Lupinus angustifolius. The sequence continues at coordinate 15,138,471 of NC_032013.1, read as the reverse complement.
CTTATCATTCTAATCCTCTTTTGTCCCCCCATCTCTTGTCTCCCTATGCCTTGTCCAAAATGTGTAACTTTGATCCATTTCATGGCACACAAAAATGAACTTTCATCTGGGTTTGACTAACTCGCCTTGTATAACAATATTTTGAACAAAAACATATGATTCTATTAGGGTTCCCGACACACATAGTGGCAAACTGTTTCAAGGATTCCACTTCATTCTCATATTCATTCGTCAATCGATTAACATTCATCCATTTTTGATCAACAAAGAAAGCCTTGTCTAGATCCATAAGAACAAGAACAATAATAGCTAACTACTAAGCAAATTAGGATTCTATGAGATATACTACATGAAAACTGATTTGAAAAAAAAATTATAGTGAGAAAAATCATAACCTAACTCATCTATATTGAGCAACAATGAAATATACAAAAAAGGAAAAACACACGGATGTTACGTAAAGGGAAAAACTAACAACCCACTTTCAGTATCCTCAATGAATAAATGAATGTGGTTTCTTCTCTCACCCTTTCTGTTTTTTCTGGGTTTGGAGAAAAAGAACTCTTAGTCCTTAAGACTGAGTTTTCTTTGGTTCTAGCTGTGTTATATGGTGTGTTTCCACTCTTAAGTGGTGGTGCTGAAGGCTCTGGAGCCATAATAAACTTATTTGGTAACTCAACTGGGTGTTTCTTATGATCACCATGGAACCTTTTCATTATGGAAACATGGAAAACCGGATGCACTTTTGCCATGGCTGGAAGGGCAAGCTCATAAGCCACCGACCCAATAAAATGGGTGACTTGAAAGGGGCTGAATTAATGTCGACTGAGTTTTTGAGAGAAATGGCGTACGACGGTTTGTTGTCTACGTGGATGTAGCTTCAACAAAACCCAATCACCTAGTACAAAGGTAACATATTGTCTTCCTAAATCGGCTTGTGACTTCATCCTTTATTGTTCATGTGTAAGATCTTTTTTATACTTGTTAACATTTATGTCCTTGTGAGGATGGTGTCATTAATCTGTCCATGCGAAGATGCACCACTGGTGTAGTCCCGTATGGTTGGTGGGGCTCGGTCTTAGAGTGCTTGGAATTGTGAATTGTGCAGTGAAGAGTGATGGTTGATGTTGTACCAATACTCAGCCAAGGACAAATGCATGTACCACTTGGTTGGGTGACATCCCGAAAAACACCAAAGATAGGTCTGGAAGCACTAGTTAACCACCTTAGTTAGGCCATCAGATAGAGGATGGTATGTTGTACTATTGCACAGGGAGGTGCCGAGAAGCCGAAAGAGCTCCTTCCAAAAGGTACTTAAAAATATTTTGTCCCTATCAGAAACTATGGTTTTTGCCATGCAATCAGGAAATTTCATGCAAGATCTTCTTGGCCAATGATTTTGCCAAGAACTTGGATGGCAAGGCGACAAGATGAGCATATTTAGTTAACCTATCTACAATGACCCAAATAATCGTGTTTTAGTTGGAGGGAGGTAGGTGGGTGATAAATTCCATGGACATGTTATCCCATACCTGTTTTAGTATTTTTAGTGGTTGAAGTAGCCCTTGACTCTTTTGTGGCATATACTTATTGTATTGCCAAGTTGCACGTTGTTTGATGAACTATTTAAGGTATGTTGCTATGCTCGGCCAATGGTACGAAGTTGTTAGGTGAGAGATGGTTTCCACCTCGAATGTCCAACAATGGGAGATTCATGAAACTCTTTGAGCAAGGCAGTTCAGAGATCCTTGTAATCAGGAATGTAGATCTGATTTCATAAAAAATGAAAGTCCTTGTTTGTAATGAAAATTTGTTCTTTCAGAATCAATGATCTCACATTTTTCTAAAAATTGTTACCCTACAGGTCGCAGAATGTCCAATTTCTGTGGGACGGGGGAAGACAATGCAACAGAGATAGCAGATTCGACACCATGACATCTGCTCAAAGCGTTAGCCACACGATTAAAGGCACTCATCTTATACTTGATCTCATAGTCAAAACGTATGAGTTTGATGGCCTACTATTGCTGCTGGGAAAAACTAAGAGAACAAGTAAAACACAAGAAAAATTTCTGGAAATTCCTCATTAAATTCTTGTAGCTGGAACTACTATTACTAAATAGTGAATTGTATCATTAGGGTTAATAACTGGGCTATTGGGCCACAGAACCAAAGTCTAGGCTTTAATAATAACATCATAAATTAACATATTTTTAAATATAATCTTTCCATCACTTGGGTTGTTGTTTAACTTTGTTGAGTCTTCGACTTGGGCTTCCATCATCGGGATTTAAAGGAAGTGTTATTATGTTGGGCGATGATTTAATTGCTAGATCTTAGGTAAATAAATTTCTATAAACAAGAATAAATGAAGAAAATAATGGTATTCAATTTCCGTCTATTCCCCACTACAATAGAAAACATGAATAAAAATAAAGGATAAATGATAATTGGTCTTAACCATGCATCTGGTTAGGTCTTATATAAATATAAATCAAATTTAAAGATAAACCAAAATAAGCATAAAGGAATTTGAGTAAATTAATTCAACACACAATCATCCAACAAGGCAGGTCAATGTATCATATTTGGGCCACTATTGTACTTCTTGGGTCCTAACATTGTTCATCTCCACAGGAGAAACCTTTCCTCGAGGTTTGGCATTTGGGAAATTAAATTGGTTGAGCCCAAAACACAAACTCTGGAAGCGGATTGTTAGGTTAGAAGGGACAAATTGACCCGTTTTGATGCAGATAATGTTGTTCAAGTTGGTGTCCTTAGGCAAGAAACCTGAAATCTTGAGCAGGAAATCGACGACTCAGATGCATCTATTGATAGAGCCATTGTATGAATGGAAGACTATGATCTTCCTGGCACACGACCGAAGACACATGAGAAGCGGCTTGCGCAAACACATAGGTTCATGAGTTGGCTTGTATTTAGTGCTATGTATATTGACCCAATGATCTAGACGACACTTGATATATGTGAAAATACATCATATTTGTTTATAGATGATATAATTTGACATAGTTTGGGTTAAATGTAGATTATTTGTTATTTTGTTCACATCTAATAAAAGAGAGTCAAAAGTTGAGAAGATATTTTAGATAAACATGATTTGATAGATAGATATTGTGAAGATATCCTGGCACGACCAAGGATAAACACCAACAATAGAAGAATCCATAATTTATATAATCTGATTTGATAAGTCCTGTAAAGATTTAAAATAGGATATAATATCCTTACACAAATAAGAAGCCTCATATTTTTAAGCAACTCATGAATATACAATTAGAAATATTGATTTTTTTTTATTAATATGAAGATTTGAATTTCAATTTATAAGGTTTGAATTCATATTTCTCATCTTATATAAATAGAGGGCACCACGAAGATGTTAGAGACAATTTACAACAACATATTTTGAGTGAGGAAAACACGAGTGACGAATGCACTATCATTATGTGTTGTTGAACGAATTTTGCAAGGTGCGAAGACATCCAGATCTATTTTGTGGACTCATATTAGATATGAGAAGAGTGGAACCAAAGTAACAAAAGAAATGGGATAGGTTGTTTTGTTTATTAAAAATTAAAATAATAGTCAAGAAATACAATATCTGAGATCAGCAAACATATGAAGGTTGCACCTTAAAACTACTCAAGAGTAGGGTGTAAGTGGTTTTGGTTTAAACCGCGAAACTGGTAGAACCAAACCACTTCGAGATTCATTTTGGTTATTTTTTTAAGGAACCATTTATGTTATGCTCATTTAATGGTTTGAGAAATTTAGGAATCGTTGGAACCGAGCTGAACCATATATTAAAGTAATAAATATTAGAGAATGATTTTTGTATTGTTGTTTAAATTCCTCAAAAAATTTGGTTGCTAAAATTAACAATTTTGTGGGAATTGCAATTTTATATAATGTATTAAATTTTTATTATGTTAGTATTATATATATTATTAGTTATTAATTTTTTTCCTATTGTCTTGATGATTTGGAATTATGAGGGGGGAGGGGTGAATTAGTTGACTTAAAATTATGGTCACTTATTCTGCAAAATCAAGAGTTAAGTGCACACGAGAAATTATGCAGAAAATTAACAAGTAAAAAATCAAGAGATAAATGAGAAAAGAGTACACCGAGATTTTATACTAGTTCACCTTCTTGTCCACCGAAGGCTATGTTCAGCACTCTTGCAGCACAAGAGATTTCTTCACTAAATATTATGAGTTGTAATTACAATATCTCACTCCGAGACTTCTATGTACCTAACACACTCACTAATACTTATGTCACTCTTGAAAAACACATTTTCAAGTGAGTCTCCCTTTTCTTATCACACCCTTGTGAAAGAAATATTTCTACAATGTCAATGAAGAATTTACAACAATGATAGTATTGCCTTTACAAGTTTTAAATGTAATATCACTTGCAATCTGATAACTCTTTGCATACTAAGTAATAATGCTCTTATAGGTTTGTAAAACTTTGAAACTCACTTTGAAAGTTTAACAACAAGTTGCAAAACGTGCATAAAATATTTCAAAGAATTTTTCAGAATTATATTTGAAAGTTTGTGTAAGAGTTATTCTACATTCTGAGTTTTAATGTCTTTAAATAGGCTTTCCGACCAGCCATAACACCTATTTGAAAGGATAGGAATTGATTGGAATGAGACCATTTTATTCGGGATGAAAACCATTCCTTTTGAAATCTGAAAACTGATGCAACAACTCTTAGTAATCGATTACAGTCTTGAGTAATCAATTACTCAAACGTGCTGTCCAGCTGGGAATTTAAAATTTAATTAGAATAATCGATTACATCCTTGTGTAATCGATTACTCAACATTGTTAAAACTAGGTAATATGTTACTCATATAGAGTAATCGATTATTCTACACAGTTTTTGTTGGGTAACTAGTTTTCTCACTTATGTAACCTGTTACTTAGATACAGTAACCTGTTACACACTATTTTTTGAAAATTGTTTCTATTTTCTTTAAAAATAGTTTGAGCATTACTAATATTGTATATTCAAGAGTATAGGATAGAAGTACATATTTAGACTTAGACTAATTCGTCTTGAAGTTTTGTCTTCTTTGTCTTCCTAAAGATTCTTCCTTTTCTTCTTTTTGGTGATGTTGGTGTCTTCATCAAAACCATGCCAAGGTCAGGAGCAAGGATCTTCTTCATATAATTTACTTAGGATCATAAAAAAGAGACGAAAAGAAAAAAAAAATAAAAAAAAGAGTGTTAGGTTGATAACCGACATGGGCAACCTAGGAAAAGGAGAGTGGTTCTAAGACCAAAATGATGTGGATCCTGAGGCAAGTTTTTCTAATGACACATGGCTTCTTTGGTAATTCCCAAATACTAAGAAGATAATCTTAGTCATCCCATTTGAGCAATAGATATTATGAAATGAGATTTTTTCTGATTGACCCATTAAACATTAATAACTCGGCAAGGGTAGGTTTGTATAAGTTTTCTTTGATATTCAATTATTAGGAAATGAATAAACTCTTATGACCCGTAGGATAAAAAATAAAAGTCAAGTAAAAAAAATTGTTCGTTGGTCAAAGTGCAAAATAAAGTACAAAAAAATAAAAACTCACTGAGAATCCTCAATGTCTCCAGCAAAAGTTAGGGCAAACGAAACGCACTATGAAAGACAACCAAAAGAATCATTCACATCCTAGTAGGGAAGGTTATAACATTGATCTGTTATATTACAAATTCCAATAGAACCCTTGCAATTGAATGTCATGTCAGATAACTATTGAAAAATAAGACAACGGAAAAAGGAGAAAAGGGAAATGGGTATGAGAAACACCTATTTGAGCCTTATATCTTTTTCTTAGAAACCCTTAGCCAAACCACAATATAAGCTTAAATAGACCTTGTTAAGGATCGATTCGCCTAAGATTCACACCATGGTGAGGAAAAGCCGACTCTGCTCAAGTGAAATTTTGATATAAATATCTCATATTTAATGTGTTGAATACATTACCCCTTAAAGATCACCATCATAATGACCACATCAACACTCAAGCCCAAATATAACTTCAATTCCATATTCAATTCAATTACCACTTATAACTCAAACACTTCTCAAGTTTGCATGATCATTATTTTTAGTATTTCTTTTTAGAGGGTTGTGCATGAAGTAAAGAGGACTAAAGCAAAAGGGATATGGACACTCAAATTGTGGCAATATTTTGGGATAATTCTTGTAGATGACATCTCAAGTTATAGCCTAAAAAGAAAATTAGTGTAGAAGGTTAACCCCCATTATCTCACACCGGGCAATTTTTTGTGGATCCCGTTTTTTCATGAATCAAAGAGTTTCATGAAGCTCAAAATTGGGGCAGTTTTACTTATGATGTTAAAAAAGAGACGAAAAGAAAAAAGAAGAAAAAGAACAAAAAAAAGTGTGAGGTTGAAAACCCACATGGGCTACCTAGGAAAAGGAAAATGGTTCTAAGGGGTTGAGGCAATCACTCATATAACCAAAAAATATAGAATTACGAAAACCTAGGTTGAATTCATTAAAATATAGAATCCTAATTAATTAACATGGTTAAACATTACCTTATTTAGTATTTCAAAGAAATAAAACAACCTGGAGGGGGTTGAGCCAATCACTCATATAACAACTTGGAGAGGGTTGAGGCGAAGAAATAAAAAATAGAGATTCACTCTCCCTCTCATCTCATACAAATACAGTCAAAACAAACTCGACACAACAAAAAACAAACTATGCTTCTTCTATTTCCACCTCCCAGCAACTAATTCTTCTCAAACTCCATAGTTCCCTTCAAAAAACCAAACACGCACTAACACATCACACGTTATTATAACAACAAGTCTCTGCAAAAACCATTCATCAACCTTCAACTTTGTCACCAATTATTTTCATTCCATACATCAACCACCATCATCCCTACTTTTATTTTATGAATATGACATAACCCATACTCATACAAACATATACACACAACCCCTTTAACTATAGATCAAAATGCCCCTCATAGAAGAAATGCAAGTAATGCATCATGAGGAATCACACAACCTTTCAATCCTAGACGACATTTCAATCATTTTTTTTGTTGGAGAATTACTCCATCCGAAATCCATAGATTAAACGCAGAAGTTCTTATGACCATGGCTTTGTTCCCATAACCTAATGTTTATGCCCATACATAAACCCAAATGCAACAACCATGGTCTAGACCGAAGAAACCCCAAATGAGTTCATGGTGAAGATGAAGAACATACCTTGTTGAGCCATTTCTGGAATCTCGAAGGTATGAGGGTGCGATGATCTTCCAGATGATAGAGCACCGAATGGTTTTCCTTATGCTTCTCTAGAGGGGAATGAGAGAGCTCTTAGTTCTTGAAAGAGTGTGTTATGTTGTGAGGAGCCTTATGTTATATGCCTTATGGATGAGTTGATAGTGTTATATCCTTATGGATAACACTACCCTCATCCTACCTTATTCTCCTCAACCTTTACACCTGAAAACCTGTTGCTCTACAAATGTGGACCATAACCCATAA
>NC_032013.1:15130074-15130797 GCF_001865875.1 Lupinus angustifolius | reverse complement strand
ACATAGAACATAATAAAATGTGTGCACTTTCTAACCCACTAAACCAAAAAATCCTCACATAGCATAACACCCATGTGAGCAGTATGCTCATGAAAGACCTTGGGTGTGATGGCTTTTGTAAGAGGATCCGCAATCATGGAGTTAGTGCCTAAGTGTTCTATGGAAAGCTGTCCACTTTGTACCTTCTCCTTAACAACCAGGAACTTAATGTCGATGTGTTTCGACTTTGCCGAACTCCTATTGTTGTTGGAGAACAACACAGCTGATTTATTGTCACAGTATAACTTTAGTGGTCTTTCAATCCTTTCCACAATCCCCAACCCATTGACAAAATTTCTCAGCCATGATGACTGAAGTGATGCCTCATAACATGCTATATATTCTGCTTCCATGGTGGATGAAGCTACAAGGTTTTGCTTGGCAGAACGCCAAGAAACCGCACCACCAGCTCATAGATAAACATAGCCCGAAGTAGATCGTCTACTATCGTGGCATCCCGCAAAATCGGAGTCAGAATACCCAATGATCTCTAATTGGTCTGATCTCCTATATGTGAGCATATAGTCTTTTGTTCTCTTTAAGTACCTCATGACCCTTTTGGCTGCTTTCCAATGGTCCATTCCTGGATTACTCATATATCTGCCTAAAACCCCAACTATGAACGCTATATCCGGACGCGTACATACTTGAGCATACATAAGACTCCCTACAGCTGATGCATAA
>NC_032013.1:15129292-15129974 GCF_001865875.1 Lupinus angustifolius | reverse complement strand
TTGTCATTTAACATAAGTGAACCAGTTCCAATAACATTTGAATTTAAAGACAATTGAACCGAATTGTTTCCAAATGAACAACAATAACCAAATTTGTCCAAATAAGAAACAGAAATTAAATTCCGTCTAAAAGACGGTACAACAAAAGTGTCTTTCAAATCCAAATAGAAACCAGTACATAATAACAACCTAAAATGCCCTATAGCTTCCACTTCTACCGATTTCCCATCGCCAACATATATGTATCTTTCAACATGATTAGGCTTTCGGTAGCTCAGGCAACCCTGCATTGAAACACTGATGTTAGAGGTTGAACCGGAGTCTAACCACCAGGTGTTTCCAGGTACTGAAGTTAAATTGACCCCAGAACAAACCAAAGCAAGAAATGTACCTTTCTTTGCACGCCAGGCGTGATACTTTACACATTTCTTCTTTTGATGTCCAGTTGCTTTGCAAAAGAAACAGACATCATCATGCTTATGTTTCTTTTGCACTGGACCCTTAGCAGCTTCATTCTTGGGCTCTAAAGTGATTTTCCTTTCGCCCTTGTCTTTAGAGGTAGTAATATAATGAGCACTTTCAGTCCTCTCTCGCTTCAATCTTTCCTCTTCTTGCACACAAAATGAATGAGCTCATTTAGAGTCCATTTCTCCCTTTGACAGTTATAAGAAATCTTAAACTG
>NC_032013.1:15100025-15129192 GCF_001865875.1 Lupinus angustifolius | reverse complement strand
CGCAGATATTGAAGCAATCGATGTAGCTGATTCAAACAAAAGACAAAATATTAAAATATGCTCACAACTTAAAATTATCAATGTGCTTAAACAATGGTATGTCCAATTCAAGATACCTAGTGCACCATTAACATGAAGTCTTTGGACAGTGATATTAACTGCAAGTGGTACTCTTGTTGTAATGATCAAACATTCATAATAAGGCATGTCAACTGACGAATTTCTCTTTGGATTGATTCATCAGTCACATGTATAAAACTTTAGAATTATGACATGTTTATCATCACAGGTATGTATGATCTTCGACCAAATATTAAATTTCCTTTGGACCAGCTAATACCCGCATGAATAATCATACGCACTTACATTTGATATTTCTCATGAGTTATATTCATGAGAGAGGTCACTTTGGCGACATCTCACTTCAATTGGCTCACTTAAAATAACAGACAACCTTAATGGACAACTAAATAACAATTAAAACCAATGCAGAAAGATACCAAAGCCCCGTAAACTTTATCGTACTCTCGCTTGGGTGAGGTACTCTCTCACTTGGGCGAGGTACTCTCACTTGGGCGAGGTACTCTCGCTTGAGTGCAATTGAAACCAATGTTTCTGTTTGGTTCTCGCTTGAGCAAGCCTTATGTCGCCCCTACACTCGATTGGGCGAGGATCTCCTCGCTTGAGCGCAATTGAAGCCGATGCTTTTGTTTAGCTCTCGCTTGGGCGAGCCACTCTCACTCGGGCGAGAGACTCTCGCTTGGGTGAGACACTCTCACTTGAGCGAGAGTTTTCCCAAAATACGAACAGTGCAATTTCTGCATCGCTATTCTTCGAAAAAATCATCCAAAAATCAAGGAAAAACAGCAGAAAACAACATTTATTCATTTCAAATCATTTTATGTTCATATGGATAAGCATAAATGTTTTTCTTAATCGATTCATGGCAAAAATGAACACATTAAAACCCTAAATCAAACCAGATCTTAGGGAAGCAAAGCAATAACCCTAATTTCACTCATGAATCAAATTAGGGTGGCTCTGATACCACTTATTGGAGAATTTCTCCATCCGAAATCCATAGATTAAATGCGGAAGTCCTTATAACCATGGCTTTGTTCCCATAACCTAATGTTTATGCCCATACATAAACCCAAATGGAACAACCATGGTCCAGACTAAAGAAACCCCAAATGAGTTAATGGTGAAGATGAAGAACATACCTTGTTGAGCCATTTCCGGAATCTCGAAGGTATGAGGGTGAGATGATCTTCCAGATGTTAGAGCGTCAAATGGTTTTCCTTATGCTTCTCTAGAGGGGAATGAGAGAGCTCTTAGTTCTTGAGAGAGTGTGTTATGTTGTGAGGAGCCTTATGCTATCTGCCTTATGGATGAGTTGATAGTGTTATATCCTTATGGGTAACACTATCCTCATCCTACCTTATTCTCCTCAACCTTTACACCTGAAAACCTGTTTCTCTACAAATGGGGACCATAACCCATAAAAGTAACCCCGTAGTGGTTACTACTTTAGTTGCAATAATTCTGATTCAGTCCCTTCATCAAATCAGAAATTGTCTGAAGGTATTTACACTTATATTAATATGCTCTGAGCCATCAAATTAATTACTGAAGATCATTTTATATTTTGGCTAATTACATAATGGCCATAACACAATTATAGAATTATATTTGTGACCCACAAATTGTCAGAAATTCTAACATTTTTACGCAATAAGTACAATTCCTTTTGCAATTACATCTATTTATTATTTTATTCGTTTATGATCAATAATTTCAATAATAATTCCATTAGTATATCAATGAGAATTCATGGACTGCGCAGTTTGTAACATACATTGTTAATTGGCATTTGAAATTTTCTGAAATTTCTTAAAGTGTGGTTTTAAAGATTTTCAAACTTTCTTAGCACTAATACTAAGTGCATAAAGAGTTACCAGATTGCAAAAGATCAAAATGTTCAATTCTTAAAAAGACAATTCTTATCATTGTTAAAGTTTTCTTCATTCAAATTGGTGAAATACTTTCTTTAACAAGAGTGTGATAAGAAAGGGGATAGAGTCTCTTGGAAAGGTTGTTTTCCAAATAGTGACATGGTATTAGAGAATGAGTAATTAGAGAGTGAGTAAGGTACAAGAAAGTCTCGGGTGAGAATTTGTAATTACTACTCTTAATATCTTGTGAAGAAATCTCTTGTGCTGCAAGAATACGAGTTGTAATCTTCGGTGGACAAGAAGGTGAACCAGTATAAAAATCTCTGAGTACTCTCTTCTCCCTTATCTCCTTAAATTTACTTGATATTTTTCTGGACAACTTTTTTGCTGCCACTAACTCTGTAAATTGTAGAATAATTTGTCATAGATTTAAGACAATTTATTCACCTTCTCCCCTCTTAGTTATCATCTCAGTCTTACAGATCCATACAACCTTCCAATGCTAGACGACATTTCAATCATTTTTAGGCAGTAAGTAAAATTCCTTTGGCCATTACATCTATTTAGTATTTTATTCATTTATGATTAATAATCGCAATAATAATTCCATTAGTATATCAATGAGAATTCATGGACTCCGCCATTTCTGACATGTATTGTTAATTGGCATTTCAATAAAGAATGTTTTTTTTATATTACAATAACTTATACATTAAGATCAAATAGTTTATGTAAAATTTCATGAGAAATATATTTTGTTTTCCTTAAACAATTTTTATGGAATATTGCAGTCCAGTTATGGTTCACGTCATCTCTAAGTTTTCTGAAAATGGGAAGAAAGTCTATGATTATCACCATCTCTTCACTATTAGTTCCATGTAAAATTAACAACCTATATAATTTTAATCAATCAACTTTTTTAATAAATCATCTTTTTTAATAAATCATCTTTTTTAATAAATCATCTTTTTTAATCAGAAAAACCAAGTCAATGTTTTCAAATTAATAAAAAAACCATATCTATCAACAATTATTTTTTTTAAACCAGAACTATGAAGTCTTGATTCCCTAATACATATAGGGAAACGTAGGAGCAACATTAATTCTTGTCAAACACGAAAATAAAAAGTAAATATTTATCATTTTATGATTTAATTTCTTTAATTAAAATAAAACAATTGTATATTTAATCCAGACAATTAATTAGGGTACCATTTAACTACGGGTGGGCGAGGTGCTATTTCCTTTGTCGATCTGTAATCAACTCTCAAAATCACAACACTCATTTAGAAGACCAATTTATCCAAATTTAGGCTTAAGTAGAGTTTTCTACATTTTACCCGCAAAAAATGTGATGGTGACTAAGAAAGAGGTCGCACAGCCAAAATCTGGTGCAATAGCTTTTTTCATCCTAAATTACACAATTGTTATATATGTGACGAACAAATAGTTATGAGTTTCAATTTTTTTATTAATCTATATATGTTCATAGTTACTTATAATAATAATAGTCTGTTTCCTTATATGGACAAAAAATGTCTCTTGTAATACATTTTGAACTTTCAATTGATGCAAAATACTTATAAAATACAATGAACCGAATGGAGTCTTACAAGAGCGGTTCAGTTCAGTTCGGTAAAGGTAGTAAAATTTGCGATTAATTAAGGTGAACCGAAACATATATCCATGTTCAGTTTGGTCACTAAAATGCACCAAAAACCGAACCAAACCGAACTTTTACACCCCTACTCAAGAGTTTTAGAAAGCCACAAAAAGTTAAGAACAACAAGGGCTTAGGATGGAGAATGGATGGCCTCTATTCTTCCCTTATTCTAGAATCTTGTGAGTCCGACCCAATAATGCGCAACAACAATACTCATTTTTTTCCCAATAAAGCATGGCTTCTTATATCTTCACTTTGGTCCAATAAATGCCTTGTGTTAACTTAATGTAGCTTCCTGTGGCATACACAATCAAGTTTTGTAGCAGAAGATATTATCATTTTAACCCAATGTTCATATTTGCAATTTCCATTATCGTCAAAATTGTAGAGTGAGTTTGACCATGATAGAAGCAAATTTAGATATTTGGTTCCACATTAGAGTTATAGAGAATTATTCTAGATTCACAATCATATATTATTTGCCTCATTTGGATAAGTGAAGTTGTTCTTAACATTCAGTTTAAAATTTTTGAAGTTGCTTTAAGTGTGGTTTCAAAGATTTTCAAACCTTCTGCGCATTATTACTAAGTGTATAAAGAGTTATCGGATTGCAAGAGATCATAGTTATCAATTCTTGTAAAGGCAATCCTTGCAATTGTTAAAGTTTTCTTCATTCAAATTGTTGAAATACTTTCTTTCACAAGGGCGTGATAAGAAGGGGGATAAAGTCACTTGGAAAGGTTGTTTTCCAAAGAGTTGTTTCACACAGATTATGCCTAAATAGTAATCACTGCGAGAAAGAAAAGTAGGTGATGAACCTGCAACCCCCCCACCCCCCCCTTAAGCATACAAATGAGTTTGCATTAGCAACAGAATAGTCTATTACAAATAAAAATTAGCAAATTCAATCTCTAACAGTTCACTCTACAGTTCTAACAAAAACTAAGAATTGAAAAACTGCCAAGTGAGTATACTATTTCGAAATCATCATCAAATTTAGAATCGGAATCAAAGTCGAATTCCGCTGAAAGAAGGAAGAAGACCCTACCATGTCCATTGAGAAGAAGAGGAAACCCTACCCTAACGATTGGGAAGAAGAAGAAACCCTAATGATTGGTTGAGAGCCAGCTTGGACTTGAGCGAAACCGAGACAATAGTTGTGGTAGAAGGTGGCGCCAGAGTAGTTGATAGTGATAGTGAGAAGAAGATCAGTGTCGAGGAGGGGGAGGTTGAGTTTGAAGGAAGTGAAAGATATAAAGATGAGTTGAAAGGATTGGGAATTATGTTTTGTGTTGAAAGACAATTTTAGGGTTTGATTTCTATTAGTCATTTTATAGCAAAATTTAAAACATATAGTGGAGGTTAAAAACCTCTGTAAATTAAATAAAAACCTCTACTATATATCTACTTAACTATCAAGTCTGTCTTACTTGATTTATTTGGGGAGGTTTAAATAACCTCCACAAGTTACAAAATTTGGTGCAGTGGTGAATATGTATTATAGAGTGACAAAGGTACAAGGAAGTCTTAGGGTGAGAATTTGTAATTACTACTCTTAATATCTAGTGAAGAAATCTCTCGTCCTGCAAGAGTACTGAATGTAACCTTCAGTGGACAAGAAGGTGAACCAGTATAAAAATTTGTGAGTACTCTCTTCTCCCTTATCTCCTTAAATTTACTTGATATTTTTCTGCATAACTTTTCCGCTGCCACTAACTCTATAAATTGCAGAAAAATCCGTCATAGATTTAAGAAAACTAATTCACCCCCCCCCCCTCTTAGTTGTCATCTTAGTCTTACAATTGCAACCATAGCTTTTTTGAGTAAATTATTCTTAAATCTGATCTTGTATCTAAGATGGCCTCAAGATCATTTATGGTAGAAGCTTCCAACATTAATCGCCCTCCAAGTTTTATTGGAGACGTATATGACTTCTGGAAAATCAGAATGAGAATCTTTATAGAATCTCAAGATCTGGAAATTTGGAAGGCGATTGAGGAAGGACCCTATGAACCGTTCACTTTTCTTAATGGTTTAAGGGAAGTGAAGCCAAAATCCTCATGGAATTATGAAGACAAAAATAAAGTGCAATACAATCACAAGACAAAGAACATCCTTACTTCAACACTTGGCATTGATGAATTCTTTAGAGTATCAAACTGGAAATCTGCTGAAGAAATGTGGGATACTCTAGAGACCACACACAAAGGAACCGAGGAAGTCAAAAGTTCGAGACTCAATACTCTCTCCTAGGAATACGAAATGTTCTGTATGAAGTCTAGAGAGAATACTAGATCTCCAAAAGAGATTTACTCACCTTACAAATCATCTTATTGCACTTAGAAAAATATTATCAAATAGTGATTTTAACTTAAAAGTTATGAGATCATTCACCAGAACATGGCAACCAAAAGTAACAGCCATTTCTGAAAAGAAAAGTTTATCAAAAATATCCTAGGCTGCTTTATTTGGTAAATTGCAGGAACAAGAATTGGAACTAAGCCAACTTGAACAACATGAAGAGCAAGAAAATAAGAAGAAAAATATCTCTCTCAATGCAAAGGCAGATGTATATGAGTCATCAATGGATGAATCAGAAAAGGAAGAGATCGAAGACATAAGTCTTTTTGTAAAGAAGTTCAGCCAGTTCCTTAAAAGGAACAAAGGTGCTAAACTGAACAAATGAAGAAATTCACCAAGAATAATGAAGCCTCCACTTCAAACCAAAACTTCATATGTTTTGAATGTGGTAAGCCTGGTCACATGAAGAGGGATTGTCCAAACCTGAAAAAGAATTCCTTCAAAGGGAAAAATAAAATAAGGACTGGATGAAGAGCCAACATAACTTGGGAAGACAATGATATCAATTCTACCTCTAAACCAGAAAATGAAGAACAAGCTCATCTCTCACTAATGACATCTCATCACTCTGATGATGAAGAGATAAATGAAACTAACCTATTTTCTTCATCTGAATTACAACTTACATTTAATGACTTACATGATGAATAAGTCAAACTCTGTAAATTATTTTTAAAACAAAGAACTGAGTTAGAAGTATTCAGAACTAAACATCGTCTTCTTCATATCAAAATTGCATTACTCTTGAAAGGAAAGTTTCAACATTAAGTCTTGAACTTAATAAACTAAATAAGAGTAGCAAAAATCTGGACAAAATAATTAAAGATCAGAGACATTTTACAGACCAAAGAGGTCTTGGCTATTCTAACAGCCAAGTTTTTAAGAAACAAAATGTCTCAACAAAAATAAACTTTCAGAAACGAAGTATCCATGCATTTATTTGTAGAAACAACAACACTAGGATATATAAGCATCATCCCATACGTAATTATTGTAAGAACCATGGGCATACATCAAATACTTGCATGATTAGAAAATATGGTATGCTCTTAGATCACTATAGATGGGTTAAGAAAGGTGCGAACCATGTAGGACCCAAACCAAATTGGGTACGTAATATTACTTAACCCGTTTTGCAGGATAATTTTAGTAAAGCTTACAGAGTTTTCTATTAAAGAATCTGTTCATGTATATTTTGATGAAACCAATCCTATAATAAAGGATGGGTTAACTCTTGATGAAGGGGACTTGCCAAGTTCCCCTTTACCAAAATAGTCTTTTACCAATACAACAATCAATACTGAGTGGAGAACTCATTTTGATTTACCCAAAGAATGGAAAACTCATCAAGATCATCCTATGGACAACATCATTGGCGACATAAGTAAGGGAGTCACTACCTGTTTAAAGCTAAATGATGCTTGTTTAAGCATGACCTTCGTTTCTCAAATAGAAGCTTCTAAGATTGATGATGCAATCGAGGATGAACTGTGGACTCTGGCAATACAGAAAGAGTTAAACCAGTTTGAGAGAAATGAAGTTTGAGAATTTGTTCATAAACTGAATAATAGGCATGCTATAGGAACTCGTTGGGTATTCCGTAATAAATCAGATGAAAATGGAATTATTGTTAGAAATAAAGCGAGACTGTTAGCACAAGGCTACAATCAGGAAGAGGGAATAGATTTTGATGAAACATTCGCTCATGTTGCTAGACTTGAAGCTATTCAGTTATTACATGCATATGCTTGCTCTCTAAATTTTTAATTATATCAAATGGACGTAAAGAGTGCTTTTCTTAATGGTTATATACAAGAAGAAGTGTTTGTCGAACAACCTCCAGGTTTTGAAGACTACAAACATTCTTCTCATGTATATAAACTTAAGAAAGCTCTCTATGGCCTAAAGCAAGCTCCACGCGCTTGGTACAATCGTCTAACAAACTTTCTAATAAAAAGGTTTTACCAAAGGAAAGGTAGACAATACACTTTTTATTAAGAAAATAAATCATCATGTTGTTCTTGTTCAAATATAAGTAGATGATATTATTTTTTGTTCTACTAATGAGATTTTGTGTAGTGATTTTGGCAAAATGATGCAAGGGGAGTTTGAAATGTTCATGATGGGGAAGTTAAATTATTTCCTTGAATTTTAAATCAAACAACTCGAGGATGGTATTTTTGTAAGTCAATCCAAATACTGTAGAGACTTGCTGAAAAGATTTGAAATGGATGACTGCAAGCTAATTGCCACTCCTATGGGTTCTGGTACATACATCGATACAGATGAAGTTGAAAATGTATTGACATATCAAAGTATTGAGGTATGATTGGTTACCTACTTTATCTAACTTCTAATAGACCTGATATAATGTTTAGTGTATGGTTGTGTGCATGGTATCAATCAAAACCAAAAGAATCACATTTAGTTGCTCTCAAAAGAATCACGAAATATCTAAAAGGCACAAATGACGTTGGATTATGGTATCCAAAAGGAAGTATATGTGATTTGGTAAGATATTCAGATTCGTATTTTGCTGGATGCAAAATTGAGAGAAAAAGCACAAGTGGTACTTTCCATATATTAGGAAATGCACTGGTCTCATGGTCATGCAAGAAATAAGCATGTGTTGCCCTAAGTACTTCTGAAGCAGAATACTTAGCAGCAGGTAGTTGTTGTGCCCAAGTATTGTGGCTTAAACAACAATTACGAGATTATGGCTGAGACTTATGTTGCATTCCCCTAAAATGTGACAATACTAGTGCTATAAATCTCACAAAGAATCCAATAATGCAGTCTCGAACCAAACAGATAGATATAAGATATCACTTCTTTAGGGACCATATCCAAAAGAAAATGAGACTACGGAATTTGTTGATACTCATGACCAACTAGCAGAGATATATTTACTAAACCTTTGGCAAAAGAACCTTTCTATAAAATTATACGAGAATTAGGCATACTTGATGAAGCTTACTTGTCTTAAATGCTTATATATGTTTATATGTTTGCTTTATTGTGATTATCTTATGCCTACTTGTACTTAAAATTGCTTATTTTTTTTTTAATATTTCAATCTTTTTGGGTATGTAATCGATTACTTTGGGTCAATAATCAACTACCAGGCATCAGTATGCCTGAAGATTTGAATTTCTAAGGTCAGTAACCGATTACTCTAGTGAGTAATGGATTAGTGCATTTGACAGAAACTTTTAGTAACCGATTACAGCATTTAGCAGAAACTTTCAGTAACGAATTACCCATATGTGTAATCAATTACCTTAGGTTGCTGTTTGAAATCTCATAATTTTTTTATGTTGAGTAACATATTAGTCACTTTGAGTAACCGATTACTCAAACAAGTATTTAAGTTTCCTTCCTCATTTTATAGACACTTCTTCTTCCTCCTCAAACCCCTCTTTTCATGTCTACCCTAGTTTTCCTCTAAAAGCTTCATTTTTTATCTCATTTGCGTAATTTTTGAGTCATTTCAAATCATATTTTCAATTCTAAACACTTCCATTCCATAAATTTTGTGTTTAGTGGCCTAAATAAAAAAATCCCCAAAGCTCTCAAACACTCAAAACCTAATAAGAAACATACTAGTTTGTCTCAAAAGAAGCAAGGTACTTAGTCTTTTGAGGCTAATCCTCTGGATTTGGCACGACCTCTCACCAATTATGAACAATGCAAAGTCTTCTCGGAGCATTTTCTTGGACGCTCAAAATTTGCTCCTAATTATGGTAATATCAGTAACTTTGAGTTTGAAGATTTCCATTTCCCTATTCTACTTAGGCAAAAAGATCTTTTTGATTTATGTGAGGAATCAAATGCTACTATCCTGAACTTGTTAAAGTATTTTACTACAATTTGAAGTTTAGGAAAAATCGTTTAACATCCTCCATGAAAGGAAAAGAAATTATTTTAGATGTTAAAACCTTCAGTTCAATATGCTGAAATATACCCTCTCAAGATAGCATAAAAGATTTTGTTCTTGCATGTCAATGGGATAATTATTATAGAAAAACGTTCTACTACTCTATGTGTAGATTCTCTAAATGGCAAATCAAAAAGCGTAAGCAACATGCTTGAGGTGAAACTCTAAAGAGTAGACATATCCTTGTTGTAGGAAATCTCAATCTTGAAGATCGTTTGCTTTATTACTTTCTTAGTTATGTCATTCTTCCAAAATTTTCAAATCATTCTCAAATTAATGACATGGAACTACATGAGTAAGAAATGAGTTACCCCACAAAAATTGAACAGGGTAATCGATTATTCCCTTTGAGTAACTGATTACATGGTTATAGTATATTTGAGTAACTGATTACACACTAGGGTAATCAATTACTCAGTTGGACAAAATGATTGGGTAATCGATTACATCCTTTGAGTAATCGATTACATTGTGTGATAATCAATTACTCAGTTGGATAGAATGTTTGGGTAATCGATTACGTCAATGTTGTAATCGATTACTCAGAGTTGTTACACCATATTTTCCAATTCAAACTGCAGAGCTTTCACCCCAAACGGAATGGTTTCATTCCAATCAGTTCCTACCTTTTCATAGAGGTGTTATGGCTGACCGGAAAGTCTATTTAAAGGCATTGAAACTCATAATACAAAAACATAACTCATATACACAATCTAAATTTTCTGAAACACCTTTTTCTGCAACTTGTTCTTAACTTTAGATTAAATTTTATGAAGTTGCTTTAAGTGTGGTTTCAATGATTTTCAAACCTTCTGAGCATTATTACTATGTGTATAAAGATTTATTGGATTTCAAGAGATCATAATGTTCAATTCTTGTAAAGGCAATCCTTGCCATTGTTAAAGTTTTCTTCATTCAAATTGCTGAAATACTTTCTTCCATAAGGGTGTGATAAGAAAGGGGATAGAGTCACTTGGGAAGGTTATTTTTCAAAGAGTGACATAGGTATTAGAGAGTGAGTAACGTACTAGGAAGTCTCGGGGTGAGAATTTGTAATTACTACTGTTAATATCTAGTGAAGAAATCGCTTTTGTTGCAAGAGTGCTAGTTGTAACCTTCGGTGGACAAGAAGGTGAATCAGTATAAAAATCTCTAAGTACTCTCTTCTCCCTTCTGTCCTTAAATTTACTTGATATTTTTCTGCATAATTTTTCCGCTGCCACTAACTCTATAAATTGCAGAAAGACCTGTTATAGATTTAAGACAACTAATTCACTCTCTCTTCCCTCTAGTTGTCATCCCAGTGTTACATATCCACACAACCTTCCGATCCTAGACGACATTTCAATCATTTTTTAGGCAATAAGTACAATTCCTTTTGCCATTACATCTATTTATTATTTTATTCATTTATGATTAATAATTGCACTAATAATTCAATTAGTATATCAATGAGAATTCATGCACTGCGCCATTTCTGACATATATTGTTAAT
Source organism: Lupinus angustifolius (assembly GCF_001865875.1). Lineage (NCBI taxonomy): Eukaryota > Viridiplantae > Streptophyta > Magnoliopsida > Fabales > Fabaceae > Lupinus > Lupinus angustifolius. Next base: position 15,117,781 of record NC_032013.1, on the reverse strand, counting down.
TGGTATTATAATAAGGAAAATTTCTTTATATTACAACAACTTATACATTAAGGTCAAATAGTTTATGTAAAGTTTCATGACAAATATATTTTATTTTACAGGCCGGTTATGGTTCGCGTCGTTTATATGTTCTCTGAAAATGGAAATAAGGTATACGACCATCAGCATCTCTTCACTATTAGTTCCATTTAAAATTAACAACCTATATAATATTCATCAATCAAATTTTTTAATAAAAAAAACCAAGTCAATGTTTTGAAATTAGTAGAAAATAACATATCTATCAACAATTATATTTTTTAAACCATAACTATGAAGTCTTGATTTCCTAATACATATAAGAATACATAGGCGTAAAATTAATTCTTGTCAGACACCAAAATAAAAAATAAATATTTACCTTTTTATGATTTAATTTCTTTAATTAAAATAAATCAATGATATACTTAATGCAGCCAATTACTTAGGGTACTGTTTAATTACGGGTGGGCGAGATGCGAATACATTCGTTGATCTATAATCAACTCTCGAACTTATAACATTCATTTAGAAGACCAATTTATTCAAATTTTGGCTTAAATAGAGTTTTCTACGTTTTACCCGCAAAAAACGTGGTGGCGACTCCGAAGGAGGTCACGCAGCCAAAATCGGGTGCAACCGTTTCTTTCTTCCTAAATTACACAACTATTATATATGTTACGAGCAAACAATTATGAGTTTTAATTTTATTACTCATCTATATATGTTTATAGTTTCTTATAATAATAATAGTGTGTTTCTTTATATGGACAAAAAATGTCTTTTGTAATATATTTTGAATTTTCAATTGATACAAAAAATTTATAAATAACAATGAACCAAACTGAGCCTTTCAAGAACGGTTTAGTTCGGTTCGGCAAAGGTAGTAAAATTTGCGGTTAATTAAGGTGAACTGAAACATATGTTTGTGTTCAGTTCGGTCACTAAAATGCACAAAAAACTGAACCAAACCGAACTTTTACACCTCTACTCAAGAATTTTAGTAACCCACAAAAAGTTAAGAAAAACAAGGGCTTAGCATGGAGAATGGATGGCCTATAAGCTTCCCTTATTCTAGAATCTTATGAGTTCTACCCAATAATGCGCAACAATCCTCATTTTTTTCAATAACACATGGCTTCTTATATTTTCACTTTTGTCCAATAAATGCCTTCAGTTAACTTAATATAGCTTCCTGTGGCATACACAATCAAGTTTTGTAGCACAAGATATGATCATTTTAACCCAATGTTCAGATTTGCAACTTCCATCATCGTCAAGATTGAGTGAGTTTGACCACGATAGAAGCAAATTTAGAATTTTGGCTCTACATGAGAGTGGTAGAGAATTATTCTAGATTTACAATCATATATTATTCGCCTCATTTGGATCAATGAAGATCCAAACTCAGCCTTCTATAGTGCACAGGGTCATAGAAGCTAAAAATGATGAAATAAGTATTTTTGTTTAAAAAAACCTAAATCCGGGATTGAGCCCATGCCATGACCTTTGAAAGAGATTGTTTGAAATCAAAAGACATTTATTGATAGACTGTCTCATCTCAAGAGGCCCAAGAGGATTACTCAAACACCTACAAGGCTCAATGATTAGGATGGGGATCACCTGTCCCATTTGGTGTCCCCATCAAATCAGAGAATTTTATTTGATTAAAAATAAAATTTAAATAACATAAATTAATATTTGTACGCTTCTATAATATTTCATTGGCTTGGTACATGGGCACAGGAATTTTTGGGGACAGAGGATCCCCATCCCAATGATTATGCATGGACAGGGAATAAGTGAATTAAATCATTTTTCTGATAATTTTCATATTACTATTGTAATCAAATGGGCTGATGTTTCAGACCCACTACTAGTACTTTCCTGAATTCTAGTACTTAAAGTGTGCTACCCTCTGGTAAAAGATATGAAAAATTCTGAAGTTTATTCCTATTTTCTGTTATTTACTATTCTCTTTCTTCTAACAAACTCTCTAAAATTGCCTCTGCTAAGGTTACTTCCTATCATTTATTGATAGTCAAGTTGTCACAACCAAAAATGTCTTAAACGCACTCTCGAATCTAAATTCTAAAGTTTAAATTTTGACCATTGATACTAATACGATGGGAACCCAAATTGCTTTAAAATCTCGTAACACAAAGAGACAAATAGGAAGGTTTCTATGACAGACTCAGAAGAACCCGAGTAATGAACATTGCAAAGTTGTCTGCTTAAGGAGTGGAAAGGAGTTGGATGAACCTAAGCCTAAGGGCAAGGAAAAGGTTGAATTGAAACATCTTGAGACACAACCTTAAGAAGAGGAAAAATTTCTTAAAAATGTGTCTAAATATGTAACACCTCCACCTTATCAACAACCAATTCCTTCCCGTCAATGATTGGCAAAGGCAAAGCTAGACAAAATGTTTGGAAAATTTATAGAAGTCCTTAAACAATTATACTTCAATATATCTCTTACATAGGCATTACAAGAGATTCCTCCACGAATGACATACTTTCTAATAAAATAAAATTAGAGGATTATATGATGGTTGCTTTAACTTAGGAATGCAACGTTTTAATTTAGAGTAAATTGCTTTCCAAGTTAAAGGATCCAACGGGTTTCTCTATACCATGCTTGGACGAGAATACTATCTTTGACAAAACATTGTGTGCTCTCGGGGCTAGTGTTAGTCTCATGTCTTATATTTTTTTGCAATAACTAAGATGTGCATGAGATGTACCTATTGGGGTTGGAAATTTCTTTATATCTATTGATTTTGTAGTGCTTGAGATGGAAGCGGATTCAAAAGTCTCCATCATCCAAAGTATGCCATTCTTGGCCACTTAAAATGCTACAATTGATGTAAAATATGGGAATCTTTCCCTAATAATGGGAATAAAGAAGGTTGAGTTTCATCTTAAAAAATCCATTTAACAATCTTTTTTTGAGGTCTCTTGTTATAGGATAGATCTTTTTCACCAAGTAATTAATGACGAGAGTACAAAAATCCTATTCAATGATCCCTTGGAGAGATGCCTTTTAGGAAAGAATTCTCGCAACAAGTAGAAGACAAATTGGAACCCAAACAAAACCTTCAGGATTGGAGGAAAACAAAGCTCCAAAGGTTGAATTAAAAATGCTATCATCCATCCTTCGATATGAATGTTTGGACCCTAACTTCTACTATTTAGTAGTTACAAATTCTAAATTAAATAATGAGGAAACATAAAAGTTGTGAAAGGTTTTAGAATGCATAGGAAGGTCAATGGCTATACAATTGATCGAAAGGAATAAATCTTTCCAAATTCATGCATAGGATCTTTATGGAACCTAATGATAAGACTTTGTTTGAAAATAAGAGGAGATTAATCCTTATATGAAGGACGTGGTTAGGTAAGAAGTGCTTAAATTGCTAGATGTGACCCCTGTACATGTAGTGTCTATGAAGGGGGCAATGGCAATTGTTAAAAATGAACAAAATGAATTAATTCCCACTTGAAAAGTCGAAGGGTGGGGGATGTTCTTAGACTATAGAAAGTTAAATATCTCTCTTACAACTCATGATTAAATGCTCGAGAGTCTTACAACTCATGATTATTTATTTTATTTAGATGGATATTTGAGATATCATCAAACCCCTTTTCATCCCAATGTTGAAGAGAAGAAGACTTCAACCTGTACTTATTGTACTTTTGCCTACAGAAGAATATCTTTTAGAAAACATCATGGAAGTTATCATGGATAAATTTTCTATATATGGAATGAACTTTGATTATTGTTTAACAAACTTAACTAAAATATTTCAGCGGTATAAAGAAGTAAACTTAACTCTTAACTGAGAAAAATGTCATTTCATGGAACGTGAGAATATACTTTTAGGACACTTTGTCTAGAGAAAGGGAATTCACTTAGAAAATACTAAAATCAGAGTAATTAAAAAATTATCTCCACCTATTAATAAAAAAACAGTGACAGGGGTTATTTTGGGGTAAAGAGAAGATAAGAAATTCACATCAATGGCTCAAAAGTAATAATCCATATTGATCATTGAATCCTGAAGTATGTGATAGGTAAGAAAGAAGTCATGCCGAGACTCATTTGTTGGATCCTTTTGTTTCAAGAGTTTGACGTGCAAATCTATGAAGCACGGATTCAAATACGTGTGTCAGATACGATATGTATCTGATACATCAATACGTATTTTTTATAAAATATGGGATACGATACATTCAAAGATACGTGTATAACATAATAAACAACACATAAAATATAAGTATAAATCAAAATATCCAAAATAAAAAAATATAAGGAAAATTGAAAATCATTGTCCTCCAAAATTTCAAGTACCAAAACTTGAAAATATAGTAGAATAATTTATAACATTGCTTATTGTCTAGCCATAGAAACAAAAATAATATCAATTTTATCTCCTCCTTCATGACGATGTTGTGGATCGGAAAGTCGGTATGATGGACTGGCTATCAGAGAGTCAATTCAATGTGACTGTATGTTGGTATGAGTCTTTGTGCCCTTTAAATAAGTTGGTGTTTATTGAAAACGAATCTATATTATCCTATATTTTATCGAAAATAAATCTGATACGTGTCTTGCTATTTATTTATTTTATTTTATTTTTTTATTTTTTGGATACTCTATGGATACGTATCATTCGCGAATCCAAGCGTATCCATATCGGATACGTGTCGGACACCGACACGCGAGGGTGTTCGACAAATCCGTGCTTTAGAGGTGGAAATTATCTATAGAAATAGAACTGTGAATCATGTGGTTGATCATTTGTCTAGGTTGCAACAACTTAATAGCGAAGAAAATGACTTACCAATAGACGATTCCTACTAGATGAACAATTATTTTCTGTAGCAATTGCCTAAGATGCATAGTACGCGAATTATGCCAACTCACTACTTCACAAAGCCCTTCCTCCATAGAGGAATTCCCAGCAAAAGAAAAAGTTCTTTTCTGACCTTAAGAAATATATTTGGGAAGATCCATATCTCTAGTGGTTATGTACCTATCGTGTCTTTAGAAGATGTGGTTTAGTAGAAGAAGTGCAAAACATATTAAGTTATTGCCATTCTAAACCCTCTGGATGACATGCTAGTGTATCAAAGTCAATAGCAAAGGTGCGTCCATCTTGATTTTTCTAGCCTAACATGTTCAAGATCGTTTAGAATTTGTGACCACTCGCTATTCAGGTAAAAGAACCGGCAAAAGTTCCAAGCGGCATGAGATGGCATTGAATCCCACTCTAAAAGTGGGGATATTTCATGCATGACAACTGTAATACATGAGACCCTTTCCTCCCTCAATAACTTTTAGACATTTCAAAACTTTCATTGAGCCTTTCATGGTTATTTAGGATCTTGATATTATGACATTCACATGTGATAAATACTGGTTAAAGATTACCTGGTTACATTGCTATCCTTTGTTGGCACTTTCTTGTTGCCTTTTGTTTTCACCTCTCCTCCTTCCCTTTATGAGTTCATTGATGATTAGGAACTCAGTTTTCTTCCTTCTATTCTATAACAATGCGCTAAACTTCCTTTTATGTTCAGAATGGAATTGTCACACCTTATGTGCATGTTATGAGGAGTTATATATAATAAAAACTGCCCCTGAAGTGAGAGGGGAGGGAGTTGACAAAACCCCCACTAATCTGATCATTTAATTACCAACCATCATCACATTAGGCATTTTCATTCAGATTAGTAACTTTCAAACACATGGACCACATTGATTATTAAATTAATCTAACAATAACAACAACTACAACTTGGCAGGAGTTGATTATGTATTAAAATATCTAGAAGCCATAGCTTCTCTAGTAAATAATTCAAAGACAATAATCAAATTGTTTTTCAAGATAATATTTCCATGGTTTAGGATCCGAAGATTGGTGATAAGGGATAGAGGTGTTGGGTCCCTCATGGCTCTATAATTCACCTAGAAATGGTGAATAGGTGGTACAGTATACAACTACCGTTGCTCGATTAAAAAAAAGATTTTACAAATTTCCTAACTGTTTAATCAATTAACTAGTGATTTAATCGATTATCTGCTTATACAAATAAGCGATTATCTCAAGAACCTAATCGATTATTTAGTTCTTATTTTTTGAAAAACAGTTTTCTTTAATCTCCATGATTACCAAGATTCAAATAAACATATATGCACTCTTAAAGATGATAACTTACAGTTAATGCACAAAAAAGAATATACAAATAACACAGAATAATATGCATGTCAAGTTAAGTAAATCAAGCAATACGAAAACATAATGAGTTAAGGGTTAAGAAGAATGAGGCACGACTTTTATCCTGGTTCGTTTGCTTGTCCACATGTAAACAATATTCAGACCTCCCTTTCTGATCTGGAGAGATTTTATTCACTATGGAAACCAATGAATTTTACAAAATACATATCCAATAAAACTCTACAAATGCTCCCTTCATGGCCCTACAGTCTCTGACACGGTTTGACCTCCAACCCGCCTCTTTCGCATACTCGACACCTACTTACGGTATAGCCCTAGCCGTTGATAACTTCCAACTAAGACCTTTGTAAAGTGTGAAAATAACACAACCTAAATGCAGCTAGGATTTTCCCAAACCAAATCTCTATCAATGATGATACTAAATACACCAAGAGAATATGTTTATGCCAATGTCTATATAAAATAAGCTATTGCACCTATGTGTGTTGAATGTACACTCTTCCAGTATCTAAGAACCGTTCTACAAGTCTCACTAACTCAAAATATAGAAATGTGAGATGCAAGGTTTCTTTGCACAACATTTGACAATGTAATTCTAATGAAAAGTTCAAAATGTTGGGTTAATATAGAGTTCTATTTTCTGCTTCAAGTAATCGATTATCACTCATTCTAATCGATTAATGATTCTTTAAAATTCAAGAAACCAGAAACTATAACTACCATTAATCGATTAAACTCATACTTGATTGATTAACGAGTTCCCAATTTTGCATAGCTTAATCAGTTAAAATAAACCTTAATCGATTAAGGGTTTTCGAAAAAGATATTTCTATATGATATGAACCTCCTAAATGATTTTAAAAAAAATATGATACATGACTTTAAATGATGTATGATTTAAAACTCCTTTTAATGCATCAAAATCATATGATCTTGTATTTATACATATGCATGTAAATCATGTATGTATGCATGTAAATATCATTTTAGTTATGATCAATTTTAGGTTGTGAGACTTCCATTATGTTTGATTGAGGTTGTACCCGATGCAAATAATATAACAATTAAAAATTGTAGTACTAGGAAGTGACTCCTAGGTCGTTTCCCAAGGATTATATTTCAAGCAAAGAATTAAAACCTTATACTCACACATACAGGGGGTTTTTTGTTGTTGAATGGTATGGACACAAAGTAATACAAAAACAGTAAGTAGGCATTGTAATAAAATGAAAATCAAGAGCAAACCCTAGCAGAGCATAAAATAGAAAAAACGAAAGTGTTAAGTGTTTCATAATGATGGAATCCGTTAAAATTCGGGTTCCCTACTCCTAAAATGAGTAAAACCGAAAATAGGCCCTCAACAATGGGCCCAAAACTAAAAACGGATTCACAATTAAAAATTCCAAAAATTAAAAATACAATCTTCACTTTAACATATATCTTCCACTTCTTTAATGCCTAAAATGTCATTGGTGCCAAATATGATGTGGAACAAAATCAATTAGGCCAGAAGAATCATCAATCATGGTAAATTATGGTTATGAATATTGTGTAATATATTGCTCATCAAAGGTTCACCTAAGATAGATAGAAAAATATTTAGCCTCTAGATCTTCTTGAATGTTTGAGCTTGTGTGAACTTGAGTCTTGACTTTTGACTTTGTTGTTTGTTTATTTGTTCATGCCTTCAAGCTTGTCCTTGATATACAAAATTTGTCCTTCACTTTGTTGTCACTCTTTTGACTTTATCAAACTTTGTTGTCAGTCTTTGTCTTCATCAAAATCCATGTGATGCATGCTTACATATACGATCTGATCATTGATGCATGCTTGCATTTACAAGAGGGTCACACTTCATAGAGAGTCAACTCAAGAGTTTTATGAAGAACTATCGGATGACTCCCACTAAGTTAATATATGGTAAATCATTTGATCTTCTAGTGGAACTTGAGCACATTTCATTTGGGACCATCAGACTCCTCAACTTTCACTTAAAAGAAGCAGGCAAGAAGAGGAGACTTCAATTGAAGGAACTGGCTCACATAAGAGTAGATGATATGAGACCTCTAGAGCTTATAAGGTAAGAACAAATGAAAAAGGAATTCCACGTGGGGCAGTCAGTACTTTTATAAAGCTCTAGAGTGAGACTTTTTTAGGGAAGTTAAAGACAAAATGGTCAGGGTTACAAAAGTGTACCCTTACAAAGTTGTTGAGGTAAGGAGTTAGGAACTTTGAAATTTCAAGGTTAATGGCCAGCCTCTGAAACATTACATTGGAGATGAACAAAATGAAGGATGTTTCTCTAGACCCTTCTGCTAGGTAAGGAGACAATCGTCCAGCTAATTACATTAAACAAAAAAGCTTATTGGGAGGCAACCAGAATTTGAAGATTGCTTTTTTTTATTTATTCTTACTTTTTTTGTATTGCTTAAATGTCTTCCCGACTTTGGAACCTTTTAGGGAATGTATTTACTGTCGTCTAAAACAAATATAAAAATAAGAAAGGGATGAAAAAAAGAAATCTCAATAATCATGAGTAGAAGTTCGGAGGTGGTTCAACATAACTTTAAATGATCATGCATTCATATTCAACTTACCATGGGGGTAGTTCTCAAAGCATAATCTTTTATTTCCAAAATTTTATCATTGCCTATTCATGCTTGAGGTGTGGGGAAACATTATGGAAAATGCTTCACTTTAATGGTGGGGAATGGTACATTATATTTACAAAGTGCGTTTTAGTGGGAAATTTTAAAATTATAATTTTTTGAATTACTTGAATGGAAAGAATTGAATACTTGTCTAGAGTAATACTTATATATTAGATTAGATTCAGACTTTTGAAGTTACTATTTGATTAAGAACTGAATTTTTCAAAAAAAAGTACATGAATTGATTAAGACCAAATTGAGAATATTATTTGAAAGCTGAAAAATTAGATATCTTGCTATTTCACTCTTGTCATCGACTGGAGCAAATAAATGTGAGATTTTGAGCCTCAAAGGGTTTGAAATATACCATGATAAAAATCAACCCTATCTTTCCTGAGTGAAAGTTTTCTTAAATTATATATTCTAGAACTTGAATTATGATCATTTGAAGATTGAGAATTGTTTGTATGCTAGAAAGTGATTAAGACACTTAGGATATTTTTCTGGCCTTCAACACTTTGATGAACACAATTTTACAATTAGTTACACACTTTAAGCTTAAATTATAAATTTTCTTTGGTACCCCATGAATTATAATGATTCATACATACCTTTGATTAAGTGATTGGAGCGAAGAAAAAATTACGTGTTAGAAAGGGGAATTTGAGAAAAGTTGCAAAAGGTGAAAATTTATTCTTTTCTCTACCAAACAAAATAAAGTGAATAAAACTGCACAAAGTACAAGAAAGAAATAAAAAATGAACAAGAAATGTAAAATAAGATAAATGAGGGTGGAAAAGTAATTTGGGAAATAATGAAAGTAAATGATGTAAAGAAACCCAATGTTGTAAGCATAAGCCCAAATGAAAGTAAATGATGTATAGAAACCCAATTTTGTAAGCATAAGCCCAAGTGTTGTCCATTTGGATAAGCGAATATAATTTCAACTACGCATTCATAAAGAATTATTGTTAAACATTAGTGATGTTGGCGTTGGCTTGAACGAGTTCTGTTTAACAGTGGACGTTTAAGCAAGCGTTGTTAATTTACATATATTCAACAACGCAATATTAAGGGAGTACTATTGAAGATGACCTAGTAACAACGCTTTCTTATATGAGCACTGTTGGTTGGATATGACAGTTACATATCAGAAAAATTAAGGTGGAATATTGTATGCGTCTCTTCATTTCTATGCAAATTAATGGTTGCACATCTGTCAAGAATAGAAAAAGGGATAATTTGTTAAAAAATAGAAAAAAAGGATATTCCTAAAAAAGAATGTGAATGTCAATTTTGCAATCTTCAATCTCTATGCTTAATTTCTTACTAGATTTAATTGATTAATCTGTATATCTTTAATCTCTATGTCTAATTTTTTTTCTTCAACTCTTAACGGCTACAAGAGATGATGACCCAGACTATGTTGAATATCTTAATTCTATTATGCACTGAGGGGATGATTTCTTTGACTGATGGACACTTTTAAGAATGAATAATTGTTGATGTTAATTTCTTTTTTGTTGTTTGTCTTTTGGATGGTTAATTGTGTAAACTCCATGAACAATTGTATTTGTCTTTTGGATGGTTAATTCTATTTTGTTGTTGTACGAACATTGTAATTTGGCAACATGTATATCACTGTTTAATTTGAAGAAAGAAAGTTTTGCTTTTGATCTACAATATAGCTCATCAAATATTCATCGTGTTGTATAAATATAATTGTTTATAATATATGTATTGTGTTGTTTATAATATATGTATTATAAATTTAACAACGCTCATCCAAGAAAGCTCTATTAACTTGGATAGGCGGATATAACTTGGATAGGCGGATATAACTTCAACAACCCATACGAGAAAATGCATTGTTGTATTAAGTTGGATAAGCGGTTATGTTTAATAGTGCACCTATAAAACAATGTTGTTAATTTTCATCTATTTAATAGTGCAAGATTAAACGAGCGTTGTTGATATGTTATGATAATGAGCTGTCAAAAGCTGGATTCATCTCTTGGATGTTCAATAGTGCTCCTTTAAGGGTGCGTTGTTGATATTACATCAATTCAACAGCACGTGCTTAAAGAACCATTATTTAAGATGAAATATTAATAGCACATTCTTTAAGAAACGTTATTGAAGAAGTCATATCAAAAACGACTTCTTAAATAAGCGATGTTGAATTGTTCCGACTATCAAATATCTAAATTTGATTCGAACTTTTATATACACTCTCAAACTTGTTTGAAAAGAAAACCTCACACTTAGAGAACCTCATACACTAAGAAAACCTCCTACTCAGAATCCTCATACCATCTCAAAAAACTTCATCAATTGCTTGCCAACGTGGTGATCATGATTCTCACAATGATAACGATGCTACACCGACTCCACAATTCAAACAACTCTTTGTTCATAAACGAACTCCATGTGGAATGACTTCCATGAAGAATGTTATTCGTGGTAGAAGTAAGGACATGAAGCTAGAAGTTGAATGGAACATAAAAGCCCAACCTATAAATTCGAAGGGTGGGAACACATTGGTAAGCTACATTGGGGTCATAGTTAGGCAGAATGTGCCTATAATATCCATGAAATGGGCTAATGTTATTTTGAATGCCATGATGGAGTGTATATGGAATGAGATAACATTAAATTTCTATTTCAGTGTGTGTTTACGTGTTTTCATGCAATGTATATGTGTTTTCATGCAATGTATATTTATTTTTGTCTATTCATACAATGTATGTGCTTTCATGCAATTTATATGTATTTTTGTGTTTTCATGCAATGTATGGGCTTTCATGCAGTGTATTTATGTGTTGTATATTTATGTGTTTTCTATCACTTTTGATGTTGGTGAGGAGCATAAGGATTACATCCTTAAATTTATTTGCAAGACTCTCTAACAATTCAAAACCGATGCTAGAAAATGTATCAGAGATGTTGATGGAAATGTCAACCTCAAACCTTCAACCAAATATGCAAATGTCATTGAAGATGAGGATTGGAAGACTTTTGTCACTACACACAAAGAAGACAAGTCTTTCTTGGAAAATCATCTTCGTTGTACTGACTTTATCTTTGTATATGCTTTTGTATATAAATGTTTATGATTGTTGATATTAATGTTGTTTGTTTTTGCATAAAGTAAGTAATGAGAACCGCAAGAGGGCATTTATGCCTTTATATGCATACCAAGCTTCAAGAGCTGGGTATGAAGGAATCGAGGAAAACATTGTAAGTATTGTTAATCTGTAAGTACATTATTGGTTATGTTTTGTATCCATATATCTAATTACATTATTATTAGTTATGTTTTGGCAGCTGGAAAAAACAATACCCCTTCGACTGCACATGCAGTAGACCTCGTTGTTCTATGGGTGGATGCCCGTAAGAACAAGGACGGTGTCATCGATAATGAACAAGTCTAAGAAGTGATTAATTAAACATGATTTTCATAGATCATTTAATTAAACATGATTTTCATACTTTATTTATCAATGTGATTAATTAATATTATGTTATTTCTTGATGTGTCAGGTTGCTCTAAAAGAAAAGGAGAGGGACCTATAGAGCTCCAATAGTCAGATGAAATTTGATAGGGCACTAGGACTGCCTAAATACTGTAGTTGTATCTAGGGTGCAAGATTTGGGGTTAGCAAGCGAACATTTGTACCCCATCAAAAGCGTGCAATCAAAGCTCAATTGAATCGGGTTTAGAGCCAATTGGATACCCTCATGCAACATTCAGTGACTTCGAACATTCAATGAAGCTGAAGGAAACTAAGTGGCATCAACAAGCTACTGGAAATGTACACATGCTTCTCACAACAATCTCATTCCCATTCCTGAGGTAATTTAATTAACTAATTTTAATTTATTTGCCATTTAGTTTAATTTTAGTCGTAAACTAATTATATGTTTTAACTAACATATGGTGAATAAATACTTGCAAACTGTTATTGGATATCCCATCAAGGTGAGTAGTGGGTGTTGGTAATGTTCACAGTAGAATAGATGCTATACTGCATAATGTACCTATCTGACCACATCATGTAGTTCCTTATAAGGTATGATTTTTCACCTTATGCTCACTCATATTATACTGGTTGACCTTCTTCTCCACCGAAGGCTACATTCAGTAGTCTTACAGCACAAGAGATTTTTCCACTAAAGATTATGAGTTGTAATTACAATATATCACCACAAGATCTCTATGTACCTTAAACACTCCCTAATCCTTATTCACTCTTGGAAAAACCCCTTTCCAAGTGATTCTAATCCCCTTTCTTATCACACCCTTGTGAAAGAAAGTATTCTGCAATAATAATGAAGAATGTTCAACAATGGCAGAATTGCCTTTACAAGTTTGAAAGTATTGTAACTTGCAATCCAATCAACTCTTTTGTATACTGAGTAATAATGGTCTTTATAATTTGGTAAAATTGAAACACTTTACTTTAAGCAACCTGAAATCTGATGCAACAACACTCAGTAATCGATTACAACCAGTGGGTAATCGATTACCCAAACGTTCTGTCCACTAGGCATTTAATTTGAATTTAGAGTAATCAATTATAGCAAGTGGGTACTGGTTACTCAACTTCATCAAAACTGGTAATCTGTTACTCAAAGACATTAATGGATTTCTCTAATCAGTTTTAAGTTGGATAACTCTTTTCTCACAAACATAACCTGTTACTTAGATGCAGTAACCCGTTACACACTTTTTTTGAAAATTGTTTTAAGTATTTCGAAGTGTTTCAGTTTTCTTTAAAAAATAGTCTGAGCATTACTACTATTGTATATTCAAGAGTATAGGATAGAAGTACCTATTTAGACTTAGGCTAATTTGTCTTGAAGCTTTGTCTTCATAAGTATTCTTCCTTTTCTTCTTTTTGGTGATGTCGGTGTCTTCATCAAAATCGTGCCAACGTCAAGAGCAAAGATCTTCTTCACAATCTCCCCCTTGACAAATCAATATCTTATTTAACAGTGTAGTTTTCTTAGAGCATCATACTTTGAGATATGTTAACATGACTTGAGTATGCTCCCTCTATCATTTGGAGTTATGTGGCTAAAAAATTTTAAACAGAAAATACATTCTCCCAAATTTTCTCCTCCTTTTGACTTCATCAATAAGTAGAAAAGCCAAGACTTTCCAGCACAATATATATACATCATACAATATGTATATGACAAGCATAAAAGTAATCATAACATATAAAATAAATATCGCAATGCATATCAAAAAACACAGATGTTCAAGAAAAACAACATAAAGCAAACTTTGTCCGACAATATGAAATGATTACAACCAGAAAATCAGTAAATTGTTCATAAATATGCATCAAAATAACAGAAATCCTAGACACAATCTAAGACTCAGGTTCAAAGTTGTCTTCATCAACGTCCATGCTACTCAGTTTAGAAGAGAGACGATGAAGTTCAAATTGGATTTGTTGATTCTGACTATCAAAGGCATCCATCCGGTTAGTGATGTAGCCTTGAAGAGAAAGCAACTCGACCATAATCATCTCATTTGAAGGCATGACAACAGATGAGGAAGATTGAGCATGAAACTCAAAAGGTTGAGGTTCAAGACGGTTAGAATTGGTAGGTTCTGGTTGATGAGGAAGATCGATGCATATAGGTGCTTTCGCGAAGATTTAGAGCAAGCTTGGTTTCACCATTTGTAGAAACACCAAAATGTTCAAGAATATTAGTTATGAAAATTGCATAGGGCAAGGGGCTTTGAGTTCCTCGAACATTCCACATTTGTCTCATTATCATGTGAGTCCAATTGATTTTGATGTTAAACTTCATAGTGCACAACAATTGGAGTTCTATGTCACTAATTTGAGAATGATTTGAAAATTTTGGTAAGAGACATAGCTCAGAAAATAATGAAGCAAACGATTTTCAAGTTTGAGATGCCCAACAGATAGGATATATCTATTTTTAATATTCTCACCAAAGCCCTATTTTTTACGCATTTCTATTTCCTCTTTAGAAATTCTACACAGAGAATGGTAGAAATCCTTTCGATCATAATTATCCCATTCACATACAAGGCCGAAAACTGTTATGTTACCTTGATAGGGTAAGTTACAGAACAATGAATAAAAATTTTCAAATCCAAAACAATGTCTTTTCCTTTCACATAGGAAGTAAGATGATTTTTCCGAAAGTTCATGTTGTAGTAAAATACTCGAACAAGTTCAGGATAAATGACATTAGTTTCACAGCAAAAGTAAAAAAGATTGTCTCTGTAAAAGATAAGGAAAAAGAAAGTTTTGAAATTCAAAATTCCCTACATTGCCGTATTTCAGAGTAAAAATAACTCGACCATGAAAGTGCTCTTCAAAGACTTTACGTTGCTCATCATTGGCAAGAAGTCTTGTCAAATCTAGAGGGTTAGATTCCAAAGATGAAGTTCATTGGTTCCTTTGAGTCATATTTGTGTGTTGCTTCTTTGATTTAGAAGAGGAAGCCATAGATTGAGGTTTTTGAGTTTCTTAGGTTTTTGGGTTTTGGGGATTTGGAGGTTTTTGATTTAAGCCACTAAACACAAAAATGATGGTGTACAAGTGTTTAGAGTTGACAATGTGATATGAATAGACACAAAAATCACCCAAAATGGATCTAAAATGAAGATTTTAGGTATTTAGAGGGTTGAACACGAGTTGAGGAAGAAGATGAGTTTGAAAAAATTTGAAAATTGCAGAAAAATCACATATATAACTGCACAGACTATTCGGTTACTCACTTTGAGTAATCAGTTACTGAAATTTAGAATTTTAAAATTTCAAACAATAGCTTTGAGTAATCGATTACAAACTAGGAGTAATCGGTTACTGAAACACGTTGTTCAACTCTGTAATCGATTACTCTCCAGTGTAATCGATTACTTACCCCAAAAAACTTATTTTTAGGCAAAATTATGCTATAAAAATGATTTTTAACCCAAAATTTGAAATTTTTAAACATAAATAAACACTTTTAAGTACAAGTAGGCAGGAGATAAACATAATGAAGCATACATATAATCATATAATTAGTGAAAATATATGCTAGTTGATTATGAGTATCAACGAATTCTACAGTCACATCTTTCTTTTGGACATGGTCCCTAAGGAAGTGATGCCTTATATCTATGTGTTTGGTTTTAATGTATAACTGGATTCTTTCTGAGGTTTATAGCACCTAGTATTGTCACATTTTAGAGGAGTGCAACCTAAGTCTAAGCAACAATCTCGTAATTGTTGTTTAAGCCACAACACTTGGGCATAACAACTACCTGCTGCTATATATTCAGCTTCAGTAGTGCTTAGGACAACACATGTTTGTTTCTTTCAAGACCAAGAGACTAAAGCATTTCCTAAAATACGACAAGCACCACTTGTACTTTTCCTCTCAATTTTGCATCCATCAAAATCTGAATCCGAATAACCAACCAAATCACATATACTTCCTTTTGGATACCACAGCCCAGCGTCAGTTGTGCCTTTAAGATACTTCATGATTCTCTTAACAACAACAAAGTGTGATTCTTTTGGTTTAGATTGATAACAAGCACACAAACATACACTAAACATGATATCTGGTCTAATGGCAGTTAAATATAAAAGAGATCCAATCATACCTCGATACTTTGATATTTCAATGCATTTTCCAGCTTCGTATGTATCGAATGTACGTACTAGATCCCATATGAGTAGCTCTTGGCTTGCATTCATCCATATCGAATCATTTCAGAAAATATCTGCGATACTTGGATTGACTAACAAAAATGCCATTATCAAGTTGTTTGATTTGTAATCCAAGGAAGTAATTCAACTTCCCCATTATGGACATTTCAAACACTCCTTGCGTCATATTGCCAAAATCACTACACAAAATTTCATTAGTAGAACCAAAAATAATATCATCTACATAAATTTGAACAAGAAGAGTATGATGATTTATTTTCTTTATAAAGAGTGTAGTGTCGACCTTCCCTTTGGTGAATCCTTTTTCAAGTAAAAAATTGGTTAGATGATCATACCATGCTCGTGGAATTTGCTTCAAGCCATAGAGAGCTTTCTTTAATTTGTAAACATGAGAAGGATGTTTGTAATTGTTGAAAGGTTATTTTCGAGGAGGCTTTCCCCTCTCAACAAATAGTCCTAACAGTAGTGCCAATTTGTTGAAAGCAGAATTCCTCTTCTTTGGTGTGTTTTCTTTTTATTTGATTAAGTAAGTGAACTCGGTTTTATTCTTTGTTCACCATCTCGGCTTTGTTGAAATAAATTTCAACGCCAGTGTAATGGTTTCAAGAATATTTCAGTTACATCTTACTTTTAATAATCATGTGAATAAGTTATTCATTCTTTGCCCCATCTCGGCTATGTTAGAATAAGTCTAACGTCGGTATAAGGGTATCGAAGCAATCCCCTATTACATAATTATTTAGTACCTTTGAATATCATCTCGGTTTTGTAGAATAAATTCCAACACCGGTTTAATGGTATTCTAATTTAAAAAACCGATGAATAGTTAGTTGTTAGAAACAAATAAATAAATAAAGAACAAAAGAATAATAAAATTAAGTGACCTTTATTTATTTACTCCCTTTCGAGTTCCTATTATTAACAAACCAAACTTCTTCCTTAAGGAAGGTTGGTATTAAAGAATAAATAAATTGCGGAATGTAAATAACAATAAATAAAAGTTAGTAACTTAGTTTCATCACTTTTGTATATTAAAAGGAGTTTCAACAAATAAATTTATTTATAACACTTTACTATTTTACAATTTACACCTCTTTCAAGATTCAATTGTAGTATAGTATAGGGTTATG
>NC_032013.1:15098073-15099925 GCF_001865875.1 Lupinus angustifolius | reverse complement strand
TTTAACAAGAAAAATAAACTAAATATTAACAAATTCTTCAGGAGACAAGACCATTTTGAATAAGGAAAATATTTCTTAACTTCTTATGAGTTTGAACTACTTAGACAAGTTCTTATGTTTTACTTTGATGTAATCCAAATACCAAGTTCTAAAATCCTCCTTTTAGTGTATGTCCTAAAATGGTAGAATGATAATCACTTATACTTATTACTAAACAATATTACGTCCAGAAGAGACTAGGTTGTCACACCCTAATCTTGGCTACTCTAATATTGAAGTAGTAATGAATATAAGATCTTAAGAAAAGTATGCTTAACTTGGCAAAGAAACTAAGTAGTACAACTACTTCTTAATTTATTTGTTAAGTGCTTGAGACAAGTAATTTTATTACTTGAAATCATTTTTCAGGTGATCAATCTAAAAAGAGCATTATGAATTTCTCAAACAAATAAAATTAACCAAAGCACCAAGTTGAATGATTAAAATTCAAACTTTTTAGAATATAAGAAGAAGTAGAAATACATAACCATATTCCAAAGAAATTGTTAGGAGCATGAGCCGTCCATCCAAGGATTGGATGCTTTGAGTTCCAAATGAGATTACAAAATTGATTTTTGCATCTCATTTGCCTTCTCGTTTTCTCCTCTGCAATTATAAACTAAAATTACAAAACTTTAAAACTCCTATGAACTAAGAACAAGAAGAGAGAACTTCACGGAAGAATTTCTAGGCAGAATGGTGAATGATATGTGTTATGATTCGAATGAAATGTGCCTCTATTTATAGAAGTTTCCCTGGAGCCGCTGAGCTGCTTCTTATCACTGCTCAACAGCTGACCAAACCCTTCAGCATGGGTTTGGTCACTTGATCCAGCAGCTTTGTCACCTCCTTATGCTTGACTCATCAAAGCTAGTTTTGAGCTATGGGGCCAGCTATGGTGAGCTACTCTGAAAAGCCTAGGATACTTAAAGTGATGTCATTAGTGACTTCATGGTTTGCTTGATGGCTAAGTCAAGTCTGGGTGCACACCGCTTAGCACACTTGTAACACCGTTAAGCTGCTTGTTCAGCAGCTTTGACCGTGCTGACTGGGACGTGGCCTGGTGCTTGCGGACTTAGGCAAGAGTCTGGTTCACCGCTGAGCTGCTTGGTTGCACCGCTGAGCTGCTTGTTAAGCAGCTTGGACGTGTTTCAGGTTCATGTCTGACTATGCCAAGCTTGAGTTCAGACCGTGTCAAGATTGAAAGTGTGCATGTCAAGAGGAACACTTTGGAAAGCTCTCTTTAAATGTCATGGTTTTGATGAGGACAACTTGTGCTTATAAGAGCTTGAAGATCACCAACAAATCAACGTGCTTAAGTCTTTAATTGGTACTAG
This sequence comes from Lupinus angustifolius, assembly GCF_001865875.1. NCBI lineage: Eukaryota > Viridiplantae > Streptophyta > Magnoliopsida > Fabales > Fabaceae > Lupinus > Lupinus angustifolius. The sequence continues at coordinate 15,098,549 of NC_032013.1, read as the reverse complement.
GCTTAGACTAGAATCTAGTTTAAGTTGAGTCAAGGCTTAGGGCACCTAATACATGTCTCATATGCATAAATCTTTTAAATCATTTCATCTTTGAGATATGTCATTCATAATATGTTCATGCATTACATAAATACATGTATACATGCATTCTAGGCATAAACTAAGTGTTAAACATGTATGAACTAAGTGCATAACGTATTTGAGGTTTTGTAGTTAAAAATACACATTTAAAAATGCTGTTAATCGATTAACTAATACTTTAATCGATTAACCCAACTACTTTGAAAAGTTGTTGCTACTGGAACACATTGAAAAATGCTGTTAATCGATTAAGGCATACGTTAATCGATTAATCTAACTGTTTGAAAAGTTGTTGAAACTGAAAACTTGAAAAACAGAATCAGTTAACATTTTGAATCACGTTAATCGATTAAGATGGCATTTAATCGATTATCTGGGGTTCTGGACTGATTCTT
>NC_032013.1:15089495-15097973 GCF_001865875.1 Lupinus angustifolius | reverse complement strand
GATGATGTGCGTGTAAATCCATTGATTCAATTATAGTGAAGGAAATCTCCCACGTCAGCCGGGAGGCCTGGATGTAGTTTGCAGTGGACAAGCAAACGAACTAGGATTAAAATTCGCGTTGCAGGATTTTTTCTCTCTATCTCTGTCTTTACTGTTTTTAATCCATTATCTAGTATAGTAGAATTAGTTGATACATTCTGTATTTGTGCTATACTGAATGATACTCTGATAAAATTTGTAAGCTCTGTTATTCGTTTCATTATCGGTTAACTGTTGTGCAATTAATCGTATCTGTCTAAGCTTACTGTTTCTGTTTTAATCGATTAAGACTGTTACGTTAATCGATTATCCCTGTTCTGTTAATCGATTAAGTTGATTCTGTTAATCGATTATCTTCATCCTGTAATCGATTAATTAGGGGTGATTCAGCATTAAGTGTTGAGTTTCGAAAAGCGGCTATTCTAACCGCTACACCTATTCAACCCCCCTTCTAGGTGTATTGTAACCACTGATACCTAACAAGTGGTATCAGAGCTAGTACGAAGTGCTAGCTCAACCGCGTATTCGTGATCCTAAAGGGAAAAAGGAATGGGTTCTTCAAACCCATTTGGTGGTGATGGGTCATCCATTAATCGACCACCAATATGGTCATCCGTTAATCGACCACCTATATTCAGTGGTGAAGGGTATGCCTACTGGAAAGTGCGGATGCAAATTTTTATTGAAGCCATAAACTCGGATACTTGGGAATCCGTAGTCAACGGCCCTTTCGTTCCACAACATCTTGTGGACGATCAGCCTAAAGATAAGCCTAAAAGTTTATGGACCTATGATGAGCGCAAGATGGTCCAGCATAACCTGCGCGCCAAAAATATCATCACATCGACCCTATCCTATGATGAGTTCTTTAGGGTCTCGCAGTGCCATAATGCGAAAGAAATGTGGGACACTTTACAAGTGACTCACGAAGGCACTAGCGAAGTCAAGCGCGCAAGATTAAATGCACTGACCCACGAATATGAGTTATTTCGCATGTTACCAAGCGAATCAATATGTGATATGCAAAAGCGATTTACTCATATTGTTAATCATCTAGTTGCTCTAGATAAAACTTTTGCCAGAGGTGAACTAACTAATAAAGTTTTGCGTTGTCTTGACAGGAAATGGCAACCAAAGGTGACTGCAATTGTTGAGTCTAAAGATTTGGGCTCTATGCCTCTAGCTACTTTATTTGGAAAGCTTCAAGAGCATTAAATGGAGCTAGGTCGCTTGACTATGCACGAAGATTCAGACCGGACATCACATTGAAGGCCATGACCTCCAAAGTAAAAGAAGAGAAAACTGATGATGAATCTAATTCCGAACTAGATGATGAAACTATGGGTCTCCTAGTATGAAAATTTAGCAAATTCATTAAAAGAAAATGAGGACTCAAGAAGTTTCAAAAGAAGGAAGAGAAAGAATCAACCAGCAAAGGCAAGAATAACAAGGATCGCTTAACTTGCCACGAGTGTGGAAAAGTAGGACACATGAGATTTCAGTGTCCAACCTATCTAACGAAGGTTGATTTAGAGAAGAGCACTCCTAGGGACTTCAAATCCAAGAAAGCTTACATCGTTTGGGATGTACCTGAGGAGGAATCGACATCGAGCACCTCTAGTGAGGAGGAGTCAGCAAAGCTGTGTCTGATGGCCAGATCTGACAACGACACAAATTCAGACTCACGCGAGGACAATCAAGAAAGCTTACATCGTTTGGGATGTACCTGAGGAGGAGTCGACATCGAGCACCTCAAGTGAGGAGGAGTCAGCAAAGCTGTGTCTGATGGCCAGATCTGACATCGATACAAATTCAGACTCATGCAAGGATAATAATGAGGTATATTCTGACACCTCATCCACTTCGGATGATTCACCTCCTTATGATGTATTGTATGATGCTTATGTCGAGTTGCATGATGAATTAAAGAAATTGGCTAGAATTAGCATTGATAGGAAAAGGATAATCCTAATAAACGAACAAAAAATAAGCCAATTGCAAAAAGAATTAGATGAATTAAAACTGGAAAATGAAACTTTAGATCTCATCTATTCTTGTAGCTCATGTAACTGCTCTGCTAATAACTTATGTCAAAAACCTGTCTGTGAGACTTGCGAGACTTTGCAAGAGGACAATTTTAAACTAAATGAAAAACTCACACGTCTCACAAAAAGTAAACAGCAATTAGATACTTTGATTAATCAAACAAGAAATGTTGGTGATCGTACTAGTCTAGGTTATACTCGCATTGCTATAAATAAAAGACCATATAGAAAACCTGTAGCTCACACTAAAAATAAACATCATAAGCATTCTCCTACATGTTTTTATTGTAATACATATGGTCATACTTCTCATTCATGCTATATTAGAAAGTATGGTATACCTAGCGGAGTTTATGTATGGATAAAGAAGGGAGATGACTCCCTGATCACTAACAGAAAAGGACCCAACATAAATTGGGTACCTGAGAAAAGTAAGTAATCTATTTTGCAGGTATGTCTCCGAACACATGGACAAAAATGGTACTTAGATAGTGGGTGTTCGAGGCATATGACAGGTGATAGATCAAATTTCCTGGATCTCTCACTTAAAGGAAAAGGATACGTCACTTATGGAGACAACAACAAGGGAAAGATACTCGGCACAGGAACAGTTGGTAACTCATCCCAAACTCTGATTGATAATGTCCTTTATGTTGAAGGACTAGAACATAACTTGTTGAGTATAAGCCAACTCTGCGATAAAGGTAATCGTGTATCTAATTGTTGTGTCATTCGTGATATTTTATCTACTAATGTTAAATTTGTTGGTCACCGTATAAATAATATTTACATGGTTAATTTGGACGATGTCACTACATTATTTTCAAAATGCTTTATTTCTAAAGAAGATGACATCTGGCTATGGCATAGACGTGTTGCACATATCCATATAAAGCATCTAGATAAATTATCATCAAACGAACTAGTTGAGGGGCTACCAAAATTGAATTTTAAAACTAAAGAAATTTGTGACACTTGTCAAAAGTGTAAACAAACCAAAAACTCTTTTAAAAACCAAAATGTGATATCCACCTCAAGACCTTTGGAGTTACTCCATATGGACTTGTTTGGACCATCACAAATCATGAGTTTTGGTGGTAGCTACTATGCTCTAGTTATTGTTGATGACTTCTCTAGATTTACATGGACATTATTTTTATCAGCAAAAAGCGACGCATTCAAAACTTTTAAAAATCTTGCCAAGCAAATCCAAAACCAACTTAACCTAAAAATAATATATATACGAAGTGATCACGGGGGAGAATTTGAGAACTTTCAGTTCGACAAATTCTGTGATAAGCATGGCATTTTGCATCAGTTCTCTGCTCCTCGCACTCCACAACAAAATGGAGTTGTAGAGAGGAAAAGTGTTTTAGAAGAATTAGTGAGAACTATGCTTAATGAAAGTAATACCCCCAAGTACTTCTGGGCTGATGCAGTTCATACTGCATGTTATGTTATAAATCGAGTACTCTTAAGGCCTAATTTGAATAAAACTCCTGATGAACTATTAAAAGGCCGCAAACCAAACATATCCCATCTTCACGCTTTCGGTTGCAAATGTTTTATATTAAATAATGGAAAGCGGGCTTTAGGAAAATTCGATTCAAAAGCCGATGAGGGAATATTTTTGGGATACTCGATTCATAGCAAAGCTTTCAGAGTCTTTAACAAATATTTAATGCAAGTTGAAGAGTCTATCCATGTACAGTTTGACGAATCTTCTCCAAAAGAGAAGAGAAAGGTCGTTTCTGATGATGTTGCAGGTGCTTTGGAAGAAGCATACTCCAAGGACTAAACTTGTGTTTGGACTTTTTGGCCTTTGGCTCAAACAAGATTAATTAGACAAATCAAATGTTGATTCTCACTTTCATATTCACATGTGTTTGTCTCACTCCCTCACTTGGTTTGGTTTCACACTTTTTGATTTGAAAAATGTTTGCAAAGATCTTGTTACATAAAATTGAATTTTCAATTTGCAAAAATTTCAAGTTATGACATTATATGATTTTTTCCACAAACGTTTAGCATATATCTCACTTTGCTCAATCAAAGCTTAATTTAAAGTATGCTTAACATTTTCTAATCTTGTGATCATGTTCACAAATTTTGTTTAGCCATTTTGTTATCGGTTTTGAAAATTTTTATCAGTTTTTGAACAAAGAAATTTAATTTTCACATATTTACACAATCTAAACAAGATTTTTTTTTTAAATTACATCAAGTCCTTGCCCCCCCCCCTTTTTAAATGAAGGCTTGTCCTCAAGCCCTAAAAAAACTTTGGTACTTTACCTGATGTGATTTAAATATTGCTTAGTTTTCTAAGAAATAATAAAAATACTAACAAAAGACACTCCATTAATTTCAACTTGATAATAACATAGATTTAAAGCATAATAGAAAATGACATAAGGAAATGCAACATAATATGGAAATTAAAATTTTAGGGAAAGAGAAAACCATAAAAGCTTTTCTTATTCTTCATCATCTTCCTTCTCTTCTTCTTCACTTGTGTCTTGGGACCTCCCTTCGGGCCACTTGGTTTTTGACACAAATTCATCATAAGATCCTCCCTTGAAATTGGGCTTCTTCCCAAAAAATACTATGCAAACTCTTATAAATGCCCTTAAGCCCACGGTAGCATGCCTTTTGTTGCAAGTTTTGTATTTGTTGTTCCCTCATTATGGCATCTACTTTAGAACTCATGGTCCTTCCATAGCCACTTGGTTGCTTTGAGCTTAAGTCACCAAACTTCTTTCTAAGCTCGGGTTGAGCTTGTGAGGGGGATTTTTCTTTGCAATAATTGGTGACATAAACAGTTTTGATTTCGCATTTGAGGGCCATCATTTCTTTGTAGGGTCCAGGCACATTTTGAAATTTGCATAGGTCAGTGATAAAAGATGGAAGAATAATTGAAGGGATACCTTTGTTAATGCAATCCCAAATAGCATCTGAGATTACTGCAGCAATGTCCATGGAGTCTTCATCATAAATGGAGCTAATGAGTTTTGCTTTAGGAAGAGGAAGATCTAAAACATGAGATGAAGGCCATATGTTGGAAAGTATGAAGTTTGCCCATATTTGGGTTTGTTGAGTCATGCAAAATTTGAAAATGGGCCCATACATGTTGAGCTCCAAATCTTCCAAACATAAGATTTTCCTTACATATTCTTCTTCATGACTTTCTTCTTCACCCATGTGGGATGCGTTGAGCTTCATTTGGTAGTCACATAAGTCATGCTCCTCACTTGGTGGATTCTATGGGTTACCCAAGTACTCATTGATTATGTGCTTGTTGCAGAAAACGTCACTCCCATTCACCCAAGTGTAACGATTTCTCCTTGCCTCATTTGATGTGATTGAGTTGGCAAAATATTGCTTTACAACATCCAAAGAAAAAAATTTCTCTGGTTGAGCAATTTTTTGCCAACCATATCTTTCCACCACAAAAAGAAAACCTCCAAAGTCATCCTCACTCAAGTTGATAATTTTTTCTAAAGTGAGAGCATTCTTGAAGTGATTTCTTTGAATTTTTCTTTAGCATCATTGGAGACAAATTTGGAGTTCTTGTCTGCCTTTGCAACTTCCTTCCCTCTCCTTGATGAACTCCTAAAATTCTTAAGAGAAGTCCACAATACACACAAACTCCAAAAAACTTAGAACATAAAAATGTGCATGAGTATATAGATATTTCATGAATTAAACCTCTTACACATTTTCTTGAAGAAGAATTAAGTAACAAAAATGAAGATTTAAAAAAGAAAATAACTAAGAAGGAGAACTTACATGATGAAGGTAAAAGAAAACTTAGAAACTAGAGAGAGAAAAACAATTATGTTGGAGATGATTTTGCAAAATTGCCTTGGTGCTTTGTGATTCAAGAATGGGTGTTTATATAGGGGTTGGAAGTCTCTGGTCAAGGGTCTTTGGTCAAGGATTTTCGGTCAAAAATCAAGAAAAAATCCTCTTTTGAGGGATTTTTGGTCCCAAGGCAAATGGCCTGACAGACATGCGTTGAGCTCATGGTCCCCCACGCTGAGCGGTGGGTCAGTGGTCCAAGCTTGACCGTTTGACTATGTTTTGGGCCCTTTTTTTAATTTTTAGTTTTGTGTACTTGGCCTATTAACCCAATTTTGAAAAACAAAAATCTCTTGTTCTAAAAATTGTTTTCCGAGTTTGATCCCTAAATTTATTTTCCTTTTTAACAAATAAGTAAGAAGTTAATACTCACAAAATAGAATAAAGACAAAACATAGAAAGGGAAATAATATACTATATATCAAAATATACTGGGTTGCTTCCTAGCAAGCACTTCTTTAATGTCATTAGCTTGACATTGGTTACCAAAAAAATAATTTTATTCCTTCTACTGCCCCGATGAGTCGGATTCACCCCTCAGGATTGCATTACCATGTTCTCTAGGATTCACTTATGTATTAGCTGAAAATGTTGATTTCTGATTTTCAGCTAATTGTTTGGCCAGTTGCCCGATTTATATTTCCATGTTCCATAGAGATGCATCAATATTCTTCTGATTCGACATGGTAATTTGCATAAACTGGTTCAAAGTATCTTCCAGTTTGATGCTTTTATCCTGGGTGGGGTGTTGAAATTGATTATTCTGGGGGTAGAAGGGTTGTTTGTGAGGAAGCTCTTGCCTCCAAGGCTGATTTCTTTGAAATTGATTATTACCCACTTGAGGGTAATTATTTTGAAAATTCTGCCTTGGAGGGTTTCCAACAAAATGCACTTCCTCATTTTGGCAGGGAATGGAATCATGATCCTCATTACAATTTTCACACTGATAAATTTGCTTCTTTGAGGTTTCCCATAACTGCTTTGGCAAATCATTGAGATTTTGGGTCACCTCTTCCAGTTGTTGTTGAAGTAGTTTATGTTGGGCCAATATTGCATCAGCTGAGTTGAATTCATGTATTCCACCTTGCCTAGGTGGTGGCCTTCTTTGGTGTTGACTTTTCTGATCATTTAATGCCATGGATTCGATAATATCAATTGCTTCTTGTGGAGGTTTAGACATTAAATGTCCGCCTGCAGTTGCATTCAAGATCCATTTATGCTGCTGTTGAAGTCCATTGACAAAGATATGGATCTGAGTTTGAACATCTAACCAATGATTAGGGCATTTTCTGAGCGTGGATTTGAATTTGTTCCATGCCTCGCATAGACTCTTCCCAGAAGGCTGGATGAAAGTGGTGATAGTAGTTTTCAAGTCCATAAATTTTCCTTGTGGAAAATATCTTGTCGTAAAGTTTTCATCCACCATATTCTAGTTGTTTTGAATATGTTGTGGAAGATCTAGGAACCATTCTTTGGCTTTTCAGATAAGTGTTAATGGAAATAGCCTTAGAAAAATGGTCTCCTCCTCAGACTCGGAGATCTCAGCAGTACCAACCAACTCATAGAATTTTTGGGAGGTAGTTGTACGAATCTTCATGATCTAATCCAGCAAAAGGGTTGGCGCACTTAAGCTGTACTAACCCAGTTTTCATTTCTGTTGGCCTTTGAGAGCCTGAGGGTCTCCCTATTCTTATCATATTCCTAGGGTTGAAGCTGGCAAACCCACCATTATTGTTCCGATTTTTTGCCATGGATTCATGATTTTCTACCATTTATGTTCTTTTTTCTTGGATAATAGTTCTTGCTTGACGTGCCCTATTTTGTGCTTTTTTCTGCTTCATGAGTGTTTTCTCTATTTCGGGATCAAGAGAAAATTCAAGTTGTTTGTTCCTGTTCATGCACAAGAAAGGTTTTTCTTTCTATTTTCCAAGAAGAGTTAGTAGATAAATAATATAAATATTTAATAATTCGCATCTTTGTACAAAGTCAAAATAATTTGTATAAAATCAAAAATAAATTTATGCACAATTATTTGATGAATGAGATATAAATATGAAATGTTATATTATTAAAGCAATTCCCCGGCAACGGTACCAATTTGTTGAAACATTATTTTCGAGGAGGTTTCCCCCTCTCAACAAATCGTCCTGGCAGTAGTGCCAAATTGTTGAAAGCGGGATTCCTCTTCTTTGGTGTGTTTTCTTTTTATTTAATTAAGTAAGTGTACTCGGTTTTATTCTTTGTTCGCCATCTCGGCTTTGTTGAAATAAATTCCAACGCCCGTATAATTGTTTCCAGAATATTCCAGTTACAACTTACTTTTAATAATCATGTGAATAAGTTATTCCTTCTTTTCCCCATCTCGGCTTTGTTAGAATAAGTCTAACGCCGGTATAATGGTATCGAAGCAATCCCCTATTACATAATTATTAAGTACCTTTGAATACCATCTCGGCTTTGTGGAATAAATTCCAACATCGGTTTAATAAATTTTAATGTACAAAAGTGATGAATAGTTAGTTGTTAGAAACAAACA
>NC_032013.1:15088845-15089395 GCF_001865875.1 Lupinus angustifolius | reverse complement strand
TTTCGGGTTCCTTTTATTAACAAACCAAACTTCTTCCTTAAGGAAGGTTGGTATTAAAGAATAAATAAATTGTGGAATGTAAATAACAATAAATAAAAGTTAGTAAGTTAGCTTCATCACTTTTGTATATTAAAAGGTGTTTCAACAAATAAATTTATTGATAACACTTTACTATTTTACAATTTACACCTCTTTCAAGATTCAATTGTAGTATAGTATAGGGTTATGTCGAACCAGAAGGAATTGCCTAATAGAATTAGTCATATGAACATGTCAATGCATAAATAATGAGTTAAAATATTTTGGTTTTGATTTTAACAAGAAACATAAATAATGAGTTAAACAATTAACAAGAAACATAAACTAAATATTAACAAATTCTTGAGGAGACAATATCATTTTGAATATAGAAAATATTTCTCAGTTTGAACTACTTAGACAAGTTCTTATTTTTTACTTTGATTAACTCCAAACACCAAGTTCTAAAATCCTCCTTTTAGTGTATGTTCTAAAATGGTAGAATAATAATCACTTACATTTATTACTAAAC
>NC_032013.1:15058558-15088745 GCF_001865875.1 Lupinus angustifolius | reverse complement strand
TTGAATGATTAAAATTCAAACTTTTTAGAATATAAGAAGAAGTAGAAATACATAACCATATTCCAAAGAAATTGTTATGAGCACGAGCCATCCATCCAAGGATTGGATGCTTTGAGTTCCAAATGAGATTACAAAATTGATTTTTGCATCTCATTTGCCTTCTCCTTTTCTCCTCTTGAATTATAAACTAAAATTACAAAACTTACTTAAATAAAACTCTTATGAACTAAGAACAAGAAGAGAGAACTTCACTGAAGAATTTCTAGGCAGAATGGTGAATGGTATGTGTGATATGTGTTATGATTCGAATGAAATGTGCCTCTATTTATAGAAGTTTCCCTGGAGCCGTTGAGCTGCTTCTTAAAACCGCTCAGCAGCTGACCAAACCCTTAAGCATGGGTTTGGTCACTTGATCAAGCAGGTTTGTCACCTCCTTAAGCTTGACTCATCAAAGCTAGTTGTGAGCTATAGGGCCAGCTATGGTGAGCTACTCTGAAAAGCCTACGGTAGGCTACTTGAAGTGATGTCATTGATGACTTCATGGTTTGCTTGATGGCTAAGTCAAGTTTGGGTGCACACCGCTTAGCACACCTGTAGCACCGCTAAGCTGCTTGTTCAACAGCTTTGATCGTGCTAATTGGGACGTGGTCTGGTGCTTGCTGACTTAGGCAGGAGTCTAGTTCACCGCTGAGTTTCTTGGTTGAACAGCTGAGCTGCTTGTTGAGCAGCTTGGGCGTGTGTCAGGTTCGTGTCTGACCGTGCCAAACTTGAGTTCTGACCGTGTCAAGATTAGTCTTGTGCTAGGCGGAGCGGCCAAGTAGGTCCGCTCAGCTGCTTGCTTGAGCAGCTTGCTCCAGGCCAGGCTGGTGTCCAGGTCAGCTCAGCGTGGCTTGGTCCAGGCTCAGCTGCCTACTTGAGCACCTTGATTTTGACTTCTTTTTCATATTGACCATGAGTCTTTTTCCTCTTTTCTTCTTCTTTCTAAGTCCTACAAAACACATAAAAATAAATACGAACACCAATATACAAGATTGTGATATTTTATACAAAAAGTATTGTTTTAAGTTGGTTTTTCTCAATTATGTTTAAGATAAGTGCCATAAAATGTATGAAAATTAGATATGTTTGGCACTTATCAGTAATCTTCAAAACCAGGAGGTTATTCTACAAACACTTCTTGAATATATCCATTTAGAAAAGCACTTTTTACGTCCATTTGATAAAGCTGAAAATTTAAAGAACAATCATATGCAAGTAATAGCCTAATAGCTTCAAGAGCGAAGGTTTCATCAAAGTCTATACCTTCTTCCGGATTTTATCCTTGGGCTACTAGTCTAGCTTTATTTCTAACAATAATACCATTTTCATCAGATTTATTTTGAAATACCCAACGAGTTCCTATGACATGCTTATTTTTAGGTTTAGGAAAAATTCCCAAACTTCATTTCTCTCAAACTGGTTTAACTCTTCTTGCATTGCAAGAATCCAGTGTTCATCCTCGATTACATCATCAAACTTGGAGGGTTCTATTTGAGAAACGAAGACCATGTTTAGACAAGCATTTTCTAGCATTAAAAGTGTAGTGACACCCTTACTTATATCACTAATAATGTTGTCAATATGATGATCTCGATGAGTTCTCCATTGTTTTGGTAAATCAGAGTGAATATGCTCTTCTTGATGAGATAAATCATCATCCATTTTCAAATGCTCAGAATAGTTGTAGAATCATTTATAAAAATTTCTTTAGCAGGAGAAATTGGCAAGTCCTCTTCATTAAAGGTTAACCCATCCTATATAGTAGGATTGGTTTCATCAAAAGATACATGAATGGATTCTTCCATGGCTAGAGTTCTTCTATTAAAAACTCTATAAGCTTTAATAGTTAGAGAGTAGCCTAGGAAGATACCTTCATCAACTTTTTCATCAAACTTGCCTAAGTTATCCTTACCATTATTTAAAACAAAGCATTTACAACCAAATACATGCAAATAAGAAACGTTTGGTTTTCTACCTTTAAAGGGTTCATAGGGGGTTTTCTTAAGAATTGGTCTTATAAGAACTCGATTTGAAACAAAATATGCAATACTTACTACATCAGCCCAGAAATATTTTGGGAGGTTGGTTTCATTCAACATTGTACGAGCCAATTCTTCTAAAGACCGATTCTTTCTCTCTACAATACCCTTTTGTTGTGATGTTCTAGGAGAAGAAAAATTGTGATTGATACCAAGATCATCACAAAATTCTTCAAATGAAGAGTTTTGAATTCTCCCCCATGATCACTTCTTACAGCAGCGATTTTTAGTGATTTTTCATTCTGAACTCTTGTAGCATAAATGCTAAAAGCTTTGAATTCCTCGTTCTTATGAACTAAGAATAGAGTCCAAGTGTATCTCGAAAAATCGTCTACTATAATAAGAGAATAGTAGTTACCACCATAACCTTTTGTCCTTGACGGGTCAAATAAGTCTATGTGTAGTAACTGCAATGGTCTATTGAAAGAAACCATATGCTTAGGTTTTAAAAAAAATTGTTTGTTTACCCATTTGACAATCACTACATAGTTTGTCTTTAACAAACATCATTTTGGGTAAACCAACAACTAAGTCTTTCTTAATAAGTTTATTCAAATGGTCCATATGTATTTGAGCAATTCTCCTATGCCAAATCCATGCATCATGATTATCATTTGCAACTAAACATGTTATTGGCAAGGAAGAGTCTATCTCAATCATATATATATTATTTATCCTCCTACCAATGAGTTTATAGTTTTGAGAATTCTTACTTTCAATGATGCACTTATCTGGGTAGAATGCCACATGGAAGCCTATGTCGCATAATTGACTTATGCTTAGAATATTGTGCTTGAGCCCTTCAACATATAATACACCTTCTATGGTTGTTGAGGGTGGCTTGCCAATTCTACCAAATCCACGTATTTTTCCCTTGTTGTTATCACCATATGTGACATAGCCTTTGTCTCTTGGAGTGAGAATAGAGAATTATTTTAATAATCGTCTGTCATGTGTTTTGAGCAGCCGCTATCCAAGTACCATAAGTTGTAGGTGGGTCTCAAATTTTCCTACAAAACAGTTGAAGTTTTATTAGATACTCAATATTCTTTGGGTCCTACATAGTTAGTACCTTTCTCAACCCATCTAAAAAGACCTAGGTATACACCATATTTTCTAATTTTACAAGTATTCGGTGTATGTCCATGGTTTTTGCAATATGTACATGTGGGTTGATGTTTATGTATCCTAGATTTATTTTTACTACTTTTAAATGCATGGATACCTTGTTTTTCAAAGTTAATCTTAGTCGAGACACTTTGTTTCTTAGAACCATGGCTTTTTTAATAGCCAAGACCTCTTCGGTCTATTGAGTGTGTTTGATCATTAATGATCTTTTCTAAACTTTTACTACTCTTGTTCATCTTATTAAGTTCAAGACTTAAAGTTGAAACTTTATTTTCAAGAATAGTGTAGTTTTGACATGAAGATGATCAGGGTTTGTTTCTAAATGCATCTAACTCAGTTTGTTTTTGTTTTAGAAACATTTTTGTGAGTTTAACATATTCATCATGCAAGTCATTAAATGCAGTTTGTAATTTAGAAGAATATAGTTGAGTATTATTTACCTCTTCATCATCAGAATGATGAGATAAGGAAAGATGTGTTTGTTCTTCATTTTATTGTTCAGAAGCAGAAGTGGTATTATTATCCTTCCTTTGAAGGAGTTCTTTTTCAAGTTTGGACAGTCCATCTTCATATGTCCAGGCTTGCCACATTCGGAGCATGTGAAATTTTGGTTTGAAGTGGAGGAGTCATTGTTCTTGATGAATTTCCTCATTTGTCCAGTTTTGCTACTCTTGTTCCTTTTAAGGAACTTTCTGAACTTCTTTACAAGAAGACTCATATCTTCCATCTCTTCCTTCTCATATTCATCTTCTGATGATTCATATTTGTCTACGTTTGCCTTGAGAGAAATATTCTTCTTTTTCTTTTCTTGCTCTTCATGTTGTTCAAGTTGGTTGAGTTCTAATTCGTGTTCCTGCAATTTACCAAACAAAGCAGCCAAAGACATTTTTGATAAACTTTTCTTTTCAAAAATGGTTGTTACCTTGGGTTGCCATGTTCTAGTGAGTGATCTTAGAACCTTCAAGTTCAAGTCATTGTTTGATAGTACCTTACCAAGAGCAATAAGGTGATTTGTAAGATGAGTAAACCACTTTTGAAGATCCATAATGTTCTCTCCAGGTTTCATATGAAACATTTCATTTTCCTGGGAAAGAGTGTTAAGTCTTGATCTCTTTACCTCCTCTGTTCCTTCATGTGTTGTCTCTAGAGTATCCCACATTTCTTTGGTAGATTTGCAGTTTGATACTAAAGAACTCGTCTATCCCAAGTGCTAATGTGAGGATGTTCTTTGCTTTGAGATCATATTGCACCTTCTTTTTTATCTTTATCTTCCAAGATCCTCATTCTGATTTTTCAAAAGTCATAGCACTCTCCAACAAAGCTTGGAGGGCGGTTGATGTTGGAACCTTCTCCTAGGAATGATCTTGAGGCCATCTTTGATATAGGATCAGATTTGAGAATATCTTACTCAAAAATAGCTCTAATACCAATTGTAAGAATGAGATTGCAACTAAGAGGGGGGACGGTGAATTAGTTGACTTAAAATTATAGCCACTTTTTCTGCAAAATTAAGAGTTAAAGTGCAACTCAAAATATATGCAGAAATTAACCAAATAAATAATCGAAGAGATAAGGGAGAAGAGAACACACAAGGATTTTTATATTGGTTCACCTTCTTGTCCACCAAAGGCTACGTCCAGTACTCTTGCACCACAAGAAATTTTTGCACTAAAGATTATGAGTTGCAATAACAATATCTCACCCCGAGATCTCTATGTACCTTACACACTCCCTAATCCTTATTCACTCTTTGAAAAACACCTTTACAAGTGATTTGAATCCCCTTTCTTATCACACCCTTGTGAAAGAAAGTATTCTGCAATAATAAGGAAGAATGGTCAATAATGGCGGAATTGCCTTTACAAGATTGAAAGTAATGTAACTTGAAATCCAATCAACTCTTCCGTATACTTAGTAATAATGCTCTTTATAAGTTGGTAAACTTGAAACACTTTACTTTAAGCAACTTCAGAAAAATCAACTTTGAAAGTTTAAGAACTAGTTGCCAAAAGTGCAGAAATTAATTTCAGAATGTGTGTGAGAGCTTTTGAAATTTGTATGAGAGTTGTGTTTGTGTTGTCAGATTCAATGCCTTTAAATAGACTTTCCAATCACCCTTAGTGCCTCTACGAAAAGGTAGGAATGGATTGGAGTGAAGACATTTCATTTGAAATGAAAACCTTTCATTTTGGAATATGAAATCTGATGCAACAACACTCAGTAATCGATCACAACCAGCAGGTAATCGATTACTCAAACATTTTGTCCACAAGGCATTCAATTTTGATTTAGAGTAATCGATTAAAGCAAGTGGGTAATCAGTTACTCAACTTCATTAAAACTGGTAATCTGTTATTCAAAGACAATAATGTATTACTCTGATCAGTTTTAAGTTGGATAACTCTTTTCTCACACACGTAACCTGTTACTTAGATGCAGTAACCCGTTACACACTATTTTTGAAAATTGTTTTAAGTATTTTGAAGTGTTGCAATTTTCATTTAAAAATAGTTTGAGCATTACTACTATTATCTATTCAAGAGTATATGATAGAAGTACCTATTTAGACTTAGACTAATTTGTCTTGAAGCTTTGTCTTCATAAGTAATCTTCCTTTTCTTTTTTTTGGAGATGTTGGTGTCTTCATCAAAACCGTGCCAAGGTCAGGAACAAAGATCTTCTTCATATGTTTGTTCTAGAAAAGCATCATCCATTGTCAAATGGTCTCATATAAAGGTATTGACACAAATCATCTCAAACAGTTACATATGTAGTGTATTCATATTTTATTTAAGGTTATACTTATATGTTTGCTTGATTTTAACTATAGGCCCCCTACCAAACAAACGATAAATATTGGGGCTATTGCATACTGAACTTCATATAGGAGATCATTCAGTAGTGGTCGACTCTAGTCAAGTTTGGTGGAGATTCATAGACAAATGACCAAGTCATCCAGATTATGGAAGATTGGTCAAAGTATGTACTTACTGTTAAAGAGTAGTTTAGGGAATTCAATGTATAGGTTTTAGCTTAGGGAATTCAATGTTCAACTAATGTATGTTTTGGTGTATGCTCAAACATTATAGTGCAATGTTTAATATATATATATGTGTGTGTGTTTTTTGAAATTCAGTTGTATTCATTTATTTCTTTTGTTTAATGTTTGTTGTTGTTGTTCTGTTTCTAGTTGTTCAATATGCAGTTAGGTTGATTTTCTATTTCTAGTTGTTCAATATGCATTCAAGATGATTTTCTGTTTCTAGCTGTTCAATATGCATTCAGGTTGATTATTTGTTGTGTGTTCTTAACTTTGTAGATTTAGGAATTATGACATTTAACAACGCTTATTTAAATGTGTGTTGTTGAATATATGACCATGGAGAATACAATAACGCTTATTTAAATCTACACTATTGTATTGCACATATACAACAATGCACATTTGGATAAGCTTTGTTGATTTTATAACTTCTACAATGCACCATCAAATGTGCGTTGTTACTTAATGCTAATACAATTTCCTTGAACATATACAACAACACACAAATAAGCATTGTTGATTTATAACTTCTACAATGCATCATCTAATGTGCTTTGTTGAATACTTAATGCTCATAAAAGTTTCTTGAATTTATTCTACATCACTTATGCAAAAAAACGCTATTGAAGTATAACAATTAAGTATGTGGTTTTAATTAATTTTCATTATTTCCTTTATAATTAATTCTTATAGTGTACATTTTGTATTATTTAAATTTACCATGAAGAACACAATTATTTAATTGATTTATATATTTAATTAATTGTCATTAATTGGATGTCATAATGTCATTAAAAATAATTAATTAATTGTCATTATTTGAATGAAGAGCATATATCTTCAACAAAGTGCCCTACTATAGACATTGTTGTTATGATATTTTCTACATCGCACTTTTTAATGTGCGTTGTGAAATATTTACATTTTATCTTCATTGTATTATAATGGGATATCTTCAACAACACTTGTTATAAGTAACGGTGTTGATTATATATCTCTTACATGGCTCACTTTAATAAGCATTGTTGAAAGCTTAATGCGCATCAATACCAAGTTCTATCAGACCCTAAAAAATTAAAACATTCCCGCATTCACACATTCAGTAATCCCAAAACTCATTTACTCAGCAGCGAAACTCATTTGCTCTCAAAATCAACCTCGAAATCAATTCAACATCGAAAATCAAACTCGAAATCATTCACTTATTCAACATGAAAATCATTCACACATTCAACACCAAATTCGAAACTCATTCACTCATTCAACCACAAAATCACCATTCACTCATTCAACTGTGAAAGTTCATTTACTCATTCAACTATGAAAGTTCATTTACTCATTCAACATCGAATGTTCATTCACTCATTCAACACCGAAAGTTCATTCACTCATTCAACACCGAATTGAAAGTGATTTTTCCTTATAAATATTTTCCTTTTTTAATTATAGGAATTGAAAGTGAGCTCACTTATTTAGCTTGTATTGAGTTAGGGTTTCGTCTTTAACCTCATTACATTATGAGTTAGGGTTTCATCTTTAACCTTATTACATTATGAGTTAGGGTTCCCCCTTTTTAAACACATATTTTATTTGCTCTACTTGGTGAGCTTAACTCTAAGCTTTAGGAATTTATGCTTGCTATATATTTTGTCAATTCCTTTCTAGAAAATGGATCAAAGATGGATGAGTGTCAATCGATTGACGAATTTGTATGGGGATGGAGTTAAATTATTTGTTAGGTTTTCCATTGAGAATTATAAAAACCCTAATAGAATTGTATGTCCATGCTTAAAATGTTTTTAATCAAACCGAGTTACTGCAAATGATTTAAAAGTTCATTTAATGTATCACGTTATTGATCAAAGTTACACATGTTGGACAAGGCATGGTGAGAAAAGGGATGATATGGATTGTGAAGAGATGCATATGGAAGAAGAAAACACAAATACATATGAAGGTGATCGTTTCGAGGAATTGGTAAACATTGTCGAAGAGGATATTCAGGATTGTCCTGAGATGTTTCAGTAGTTGATAAGTGTTGCTGAGAAACCATTATATGATGGTTATACTAAATTCATGAGATTGTAGTATTGTCAAGGTTGTATAAGTTGAAATTTATTAATGGATGGAGTGATAAGAGTTTCACAAACCTGCTTTCACTTCTGTAGGATATGTTACCGAAAGATAATGTACTCCCTTCTAGAAGCTATAATGCTAAACAAATGTTACGCTCCATTGGCATGAACTACAATAGGATACATGCTTGTGAAAATGGTTACATCTTATTTATTAATGAGTATGTTTCGTTAAAGTTTTATCCTAAATGTAATGCATCGCAATATAAGAAGGAAGACTTAATTCCGAAGAAGGTTGTATGGTATTTCCCATCAAAGCACGATTTATGCGTATGTTCAGCATTGCAAAAGATGCATAGAATTTGACGTGGCATGATGAAGAAAGGATGAAAGATGGCAAGCTTTGGCATCCTACAGATTCTCCTCGATGGAGAAAGTTTACTCATGACTATCCTAGTTTTAGTCAAGAACCAAGAAATCTAAGCCTTACATTGTCAACTAATGGAATTTACCCTCATAGTGTTCGAAGTTGCTCTCATAGTACATGGCTAGTGATGTTGGTGATATACAACCTACCTCATTCTCTATGCATGAAGCGCAAATATGTATGTTATCTATGTTAATTTCTGAACCTAAACAACCAGGAAATGACCTAGACATATATTTGGCTCCATTAATTGAAGACTTGAGGCAAATGTGGGAGACATGCAAAGATGCATATGATGCGTATAGGGAAGAAAGATTCAACTTAAGGGCTTTGTTGTTCGTCATAATCAGTGGTTTCCCTTCCTATGGTAATCTGTCACGATATTGTACAAAAGGATATTCTGCATGTCCTATATGTGAAGACAATACTTAATCATCGAGGTTGGACCACTATAAGAAGAATGTCTTCATTTTCCATCGTAGATTTTTGCATTTAGATCATCACTACCGACAATGGAGAAAAGCATTTAATGGGAACAATGAACAAAGGTCGTGCTCGTTTTCCGTTAAGGTGACCAATTATTCCAAAAGCTCAAGGGTTTGAAAAATAACTTTGGTAAACCTTTTGCAAAAAAAAAATGGTCACAAATGGGTGGAAGAAAATATCAATCTTCTTTGAATTGTCATATTGCAGTTCATTATATGTAAGACATTTTCTCGATGTTATGCATATTGAAACAAATATATTTGAAAGTCTCTTTGGTACCTTACTCAATGTCCTTGGTAATATCAAAGATGGATTTAATGCAAGATTGGACAAGGTTAGTATGAGAATAAGAAAGGAATTGGGAATAATAATGAAGGGAAAATGTATATATCTACCTCTAACAACTTATACTTAGTCGAGGATGGAGAAAATAGAATTTTGTAAATTTCTTCGTGGTGTTAGAGTTTAAAAGGGGTGAAAGTGCAAAGTGTCAAGATAGCACTATTAGATTGCCTATGTTTTGGTGAAGACAAGGATTTAGTGAAAGCTTAAAGATAACTCAAGAAATCAACATGCCAAGGACTCAAGAGCTTCATATCTAGACTAGAGTCGTAAATAGAGTCATCATTAATAGTCTTAGATATGTGTCTTAGTTATTGAGTCTATGTTAGGTACACCTAGATGCAAATCTCACAAGTCCTAAAAACAATCATTTCATTTACATGAGCAATGCCATCTAGATTAATATATGTTCATACATTAATCATACATGTTATTTGTGCATCTTAGGCATAATATAATGGTAAACCATGTATAGTTGATAAGCATAACATATAGGTAATTTACCATTTAATCTCTTAGCTTAAAATATGTCAGTTAATCGATTAAGCAAGGCGTTGATCGATTAATGTGAAATCAGTTTTAACAGATAACTGAAAAGTAGAATTCAGTTATTCTCAACAGCCCGTTAATCGATAAAAAGGGCACTTAATCGATTAACTGGCTGTTAAACAACCTTTCTATATAAACTGTGTTTTTACACCATGCTTGATACAAACATTCATTCATTTTTAGAATTGCTAAGTTGCATACTTTTCGTGCTCATTGTATGTCATATAGGCAGAGAGAAATGCATGTTAGATAGTGAGAGATAGTATCATGCTTAGGGTTTAAAATGTCATCCAATTGCATGTGATTAAATGTGTTCATCATTCTATCTTTTCTTGCATGACTTTTAGAGATTTCGTAGGGTAGAAATTACATGTTTCTATATAATTCTGAACTCATGCATATTCTTTTTAATTTGTGAGATTTGTATAGGGTTTATAATTGGATTTTAATTGTAATATTTGATCCATATTGTGCTTCATAATACTCTGTTTTTATGATGTCTTTGCGATAAGTAAATTCATCTCTTGGTGTCTTACCACCAACGAGATTTAGTGAGTCTTCACCAAGACTTAGAGGTCTTGAGTTTAGAACATACTCTTGGTTGGGGCTAGATCATAGGAAATATTTTCCTTGGATATTAGAGTAGTAAAACCAAGTAGGGGTTCTAGGAATTCAAGAAGGAAGCATCTAAGGTCTTGTATTTGGAAATGTGCAAGTAATATACATTCGTTTCAGTTTAAGTGAAGAAAATCTCCCAAGATAGGAAGGGGAGGACAGGATGTAGTTTTGCAGTGGACTAAAAAACGAACCAGGATAAAAAAATTATTGCAGACTTTTTCTTACCCTTATCTCTTTAATTTTCAGGTTGTTTAATTGCCTATTTTAGCTTATATTTTGAATCTTGTAATTTTGCCATATAGAGATTAATTCTGTTCAAATATATATACTGTATCATTTCTATAATATCGGCGAGTGGCTGTGCAAACAAGCCATTCAGTAACTATCTGTTTTGTGCAACTTAATCGATTAAGTCAGTGCTTTAATTGATTAACTCGGCGTTTTTTCAGAATAGGGCTTTGGTGCGAAAAGCGATATTTGGGAACTGCGACACCTATGCAACCCCTCCACCCTTCTAGGTGTATTCTGTCCACTAATACCTAACAATGTGGTACTCTTCTATCATTTGGAACCTCGTATCCATGAAAGACCTCAAGTTAAAAGGTCATAAGTCTCATGATTGTCATGTACCTATGGAGCATTTCTTGCCTATTGGAATACGGTATATTCTACCTAAAAAGCTTCGAGGTACAATGACTAAGTTATGCTTTTTATTCAAGGCAATTTGTAGAAAAGTGATTGACTTTGAGAAATTACCTGCATTTTAAGGAAAAATAATTTTGACTTTGCGTGAGCTTGAAATGTATTTCCCACCTTCTTTGTTTTGACATAATAGTTCATCTAAGCATTCATCTTGTTCGGGAGACACAACTATGTCGCAATTCCTAAATGAGATGGATGTACCATTCTAAGCGTTATATGAAGACATTAAAAGGGTATGTGAAGAACGGATCAAGACTAGAGTGTTGTATTGTTGAGCAATATATTGTTGAAAAAAATCACTTGTTTTGTGTGCTACATACCTTATTGATGGTGATTCCGTAGGCATTCCAAAGCCTCAGTATGCAAAAAAACATTTGGCGAAGGGATTACTTGGAATCAAATATTGACTATAATAAGAGCCAAATTGGAGCAAGTGTACTTATATAATGTACATAATATCGACGAGGTTGAGCCATATGTTGAAAGATACAAGGATGCTTAGGAAGTCTAACCCAAGTAAGAATGAAAGTTGGATTTACATAGAGCATAATTGATGTTTCATAAAGTGGCTTAAAAATCACATTGTGGAAGAGTTGAATATAAATGCACATTCAGATTCCGAAATATTGAAATGGTTAGCCAATGGTCCATGTATTCATGTCTTATCCTACAGTGGTTACCTAATTAATGGGTTCATATTTTATACCCAAAAAACGATGATCAAAGTAAAATGAAAAATAGAGAAGTGATTCTTGTTGCTCGAACTTTACATACGTAAATTTCAAAAGATCTAAACCCAATATATGTGAATATATCATACATTAGAGTCATTGAACGAATATGGGAATTGGATTACACAATTTTTCGGGTGCCAGTTTTTTGTTGCATGTGGGTTGATAACAACAATGGCTTTCAAGTTGATGAGTTAAGGTTCATGCAGGTGGATCTTAATAGGCAAGGATATACAGATGAGCCATTTATTTTATCCTCAAAGACTAATATGTATTCTATGTTAGTGACCTAGCTAATATGAAATGGTACGTTGTTCTTTTAACTAAAAAAATAATCGTCAATAATATTGATGACCTAGAATATGAAGATATTGATGCTAAAGATGATCCTTTTTTTGGGATATCATAGTCGCGTGAGAGCGGACCAACTACGAATAATGATTTATATACAAGAGAAGATCACGATGAGGGGCTATGGGTGAATCAATATGTGAAATGGCAAATACTCAAAGGTTGCCTTTATGATAAACTTGTATCATTTTGATGAAGACGAGGATTTAAATGGAAGATTGAAGATATGGACATCATAACAAACAACATGCTTAAGACTCTAGGTCAACATCGTAGACTTATGATTATTTTAATATTCAAGAAGTCTTAAGATGATTGCCTAGTTTTTCAGTATAGGTTAGGTAAACCTTAGGTGGAAGTCTCACAAGAGTTTAAAATGAAACTCATATAGATTGAGGAATTACATCTAAACATATATGATAAGTAGAATCCTACATAAGCATTAAGCATGTTGCGTATCAGCATGTCAGAATACACCTAGAAGGGGGAGTGAATAGGTGTCGCGGATCACTTGTTCTGCTTTTCCTATATTTGCGCAACACTAAAACATAATGCAGTTAATCGATTATGCTTGGACTTAATCGATTAAACAGTGCTTAGATATAATCGATTATGCTTATGGATAATCAATTATCCTAACACTCGCACAACTTGATTTTTGGGTTTCTTGTACAACAAGTTACCGATTACCAAATCTTTACCAAGTTAATTGGTTAATGAGATTACAGAAAGATAGTAAACATATTATAGCATGCAACTCATATTAACAAAATTAATCAACAAAGTAAAGACGAAAAGTAAAGAGATTAGGAATTAGAAAGAGGTGCACAAGGAATTTTATACTGGTTCGTTTGTGGTCCACTACACACTACATCCAAGCCTCCCCTTCTGATCTCGGGAGATTTTTCTTCAACTATTTCAATTTGCGAGTTTTATAAACACACTTCCAATTACAAAATTAGAAAAACTAAGTTAATCCTTACTTAGCCCCTATGAGCTTGACAACCTAGGTTTTACCTAACTAAATCGCCTACTAGGATCTCCTATCCTTTCACGATCTGCCCCAGCCTTGGTATCGCTCGAACTAAGACCTCTTAGCCTCTGAGAAGATTACCAAGACCTCTATCATAGTGAAAATTTTCACAATGAGATCAACTTCCATGTTCAAACAAAATGTATTGAGTTGACTTGAGTACTTAATACTCAGATTCAATCATTGAAAACTCAATCTAAAACATAAAGTAAAAAATCCGCAAGAACCTAATTCTAAATGAAATTAATGCAATAGGTTGGCTAAAAATTATTCACACTCTTTTTAGAAAAAGATTTTCCTCACAAATATCTCAAAGAAATCAAGAACAACATGCAAGAATTTGATGCATAGAAAATTAGAGCATAGATGCAATGATATTAATCTCTAAGACGAAATCAGAATGCTTCCACTCCCTAGGTTTTCTCAATGCACTTTCTCACTGTAATGCAATCTATGAAAATGTATGCTCTATAACAATTTTCAAAAATATGCAAGTTATGCCACATTGGAAAGAAATACATAATTTATACTAATCCTAGTGATACTAATTGATTATCCTTCCATTTAATCGATTAACGGGCTATTAAAAATCAGTTTTCAGTTACGTCTTAATCGATTATATAGTGTCTTAATCGATTAACATGCTAACAGCATTAGATCAGTTAGTAACTGAATTCTAGATAATCGATTACACAATCTACTTAATCGATTATACTGAGTTAAAAATGTTTTTCTTTGATGTAAGGAATGTATGGTAAACTACCTATACGATATGCACATGCTTTACATAGCTTTTGAAAATATATTACCTTTAATGCATGAAAATATGTATATGTATGCATGAGTCTATTCATCATAAGATACCAAGATGATATGTCTCAATTTTAATCTTGTTCTATATTAGTTCTTGTGAGACTTTCCACCTAGATTTACTTAACCTAGACTCAAACTAAGGCAATCATCTTAAGACTTCTAATTACAAGTAAATATAATAAAGTCCTGAATCTATAGATGCAACCTATAAGTCTAGGGCTCATTTCTCGTTGTAGGATCTTCAAGCTTTCTTGTATGTGCATTTGCTTCATCAAAACTTCGTTTAGCTATAAATGTGCAGGTCTTGACTCTTTGCACTTCACCAATTTCTTGTTTGATAAGCTTGGATGAACAACATGTGTTTGCTTAGGCTGGTTATATGTCAAAGTTGCGCTGCTCCCCCTTACTTTGTTCTCCCCCTCAACCAAGCTATGAGGTGAAATACACACAAGTAGGTAGCAAAACTTATGTACGGAAGCTCATCAACCTGAAACACATTAAACGACAAAAACAACCTTTCTCCCCCTTATGACATATCAAAGAGTGTAGACAATTAAGTGATAATAGTTTGTCAAAAGTAAGAAGAGATATAAAATTTATGGTAAGAAACTATAATAAATCAGAAAGTACAAGCTTTGATTTGATTATTCAGTTTTTAGATAATTGAACAGTTGCACAAAATCTCTGCATTTAATCGATTATCGAGGGCATTTAATCAATTAAATTGACAAAAAAATAACATATGAACAAGGTTTATATGACACATCCAACATGTAAATGTTCAATCAAATATGGAATGATTAACAGTTCTGATATAATCAGGTTAAGAATTAATTAATCAAACACATATGGCATACACGCAAGATATGGTCCTGATAGTAATAAAACCAAAATTCATAAACCATTCGACATAATTAGCAATAGTCCAACAAAGCATGATATTTACGAAATGAAAGAAACAAGTACCAAAATAGAGTTCAATAGCATATTACATGCCAAAAGATCACAATGCTAAAAAATAACAAGTACAAGACCCAAAACACAATATTGGACGACAAAATATAACACCCTATAGGCTAGACACACCTAGACTAATCTTAAGATGGTGAATGAGGAAGTCCAAAACGGTTGATTTCTTCATTTAAGCGATCATTTTACCTCTCAAACCCAGATTGAAGCATGTTCCTCAAAGACTCGTAGTATGTGTCAATGCAAGCATTGAGCCTTTGTTCCATAAAATCTAAGTGAGCTATCCTGAATGAAGTTTCTTGAGTCATAGCAGAAGCCTCCCCCTGATTCTCTGGAATCTATTCATTAATAGGAACCATTATAATTCGATGTGACTGATCCCTGAGACACGATTTGTACATTTCAGTCACATTGAATGAGTTCCATTGCTCATTCTAGCAGTCTCCAAGGCAACAACCATCACTAGCTAATCCACCCACATCCAAAAAACGTTTTTCATTCAACTCAAATAGTTTTCTCGCAACCATTGACCAGTAAGTTCCATCTTTGTATCTAAGGTTTGCATAAAATTCCCTAACAAGAGCAGGGTATACCTTACCATTAAGCTCCCGAAACTAGGTCACACCCTGAACTTCCAATCCATGTGGAAACACGAATCATTGAGATAGCATCCAAGCCATATTCACATATCATATATAGGTTGGTTTCCTCCCTTGAAACTTTGCTAGATGTGTTTCTTCCAAAATTAGTTAATAGTAGGGGTCACCTCAATCCTTCCTATCACCATGGCCGGATCCAGAGCCGATTTCAAATCTTCTTGGATGACTAGCAGTGGTTTTGACTCTCATTTGTTTACCATCAGCCATTGTTCTGAGATTAGAAAGCTATAATCGATTATATAATCGATTTGGGGTGATTTTTGGTTAGGGTTTTAGGTTGGGGAAGTACTAGATTTTTGGATTTCTCGATGGTTGGGGGCTAATAGGTGGCTAACAAGACTTAAGGACACTCATTTTGGATTACTATATTGAAGGAAAAGATCAATTTCACGACTGGACAGAGAAAAGGTAGGAATTGAGATTTTAGGGTTTGAAAAACTTTCCCAAATGCATGTTGAATCTATTATATTTTATTGTCGTTAATCGATTAAGGCTTATGTTAATCGATTAAGACTTGTTAAAATCGTATGCAACTGAGCCTAGTTAATCGTAAAGGAATACTTAATCGATTGAAGATAGATATTTTAAAAAGTTTGAGCTGCTGGAACTCAATTTAATCGATTATCATATAGGGTGATCGATTAACATTAGTAAAATTGCAAATTAGAGTGTGTTTTTCAGATTAACAAGGTATGCTAAGACTCTTAACCTAAGAAACTATTCTAGACAGAATTATACACTTCTAACACTTAAACATGTAATCATGAAGGCAATTTATTAAGTACAAAGGAAAACATGCATTTGCATATGACATATAGATGAGCACATTTATCATACAAAAGGCACAAAACACCAATCAAACTAGTTAAGATATTTTTCATCAAGAATTCCAAGTTCTCTCCTAAGAACAAAGAACGAGTCTCGTGGAAGGGGCTTGGTGAAAATCTCAGCTAGTTGTTTAGTGGTTTCAACAAATTCAAGTACACAATCACACAAAACAATGATGCCTTATCTCTATATGCTTAGTTCTAGAATGCATGATGGGATTCTTG
The DNA here is from genome assembly GCF_001865875.1 of Lupinus angustifolius. Taxonomy (NCBI): domain Eukaryota; kingdom Viridiplantae; phylum Streptophyta; class Magnoliopsida; order Fabales; family Fabaceae; genus Lupinus; species Lupinus angustifolius. The sequence continues at coordinate 15,071,689 of NC_032013.1, read as the reverse complement.
GATAGGTTTATGGCGCTTGTATTGTCGCATTTAATCGGTATCTTTTCCAAAGAGAGACCGAAATACATAAGTTGTTGCTTCATCCAAAGGATTTGAGCGCAACACACACCGGCGGCAATGTACTCCGCTTCGACGATGGATGAAGCAACACAAGCTTGCTTTTTGCTATGCGATGACACTAAGGAGCTGCCTAATAGGTGACAAGTTCCACTAGTGCTTTTCCGATCTAGTTTACACCCATCGAAGTCAGAATTGGAATAACCTACCAAGGAAAGTGAGTCATCCCTAGGATACCATAGTCCTATATTAAAGGTTCCCTTTAAATATTTCATGATGCGTTTAACAGAAGTAAAGTGAGATTCCTTAGGCATACATAGATATCAAGCACACATGCAAACACTAAACCTAATATTAGGGCGACTCACATTTAAATATAATAATGAGCCTATCATGCCATGATATTTAGTTACCTCTACCACTTTCCCTTTATCATCATTGTCTAAATAGCATGAGGATGCCATAGGAGTGGATGCTTCTTTGCATTTTTCTATTTCAAATTTGCGTAGCAATTCTTTGCAGTATTTTGATTGGTGAACAAATATGCCATTGTCCATTTGCTTGATTTGTAATCCCAGGAAGAAGGTAAGCTCTCCCATCATTGACATTTAAAATTCACCCTGCATCAAATCGGAAAACTCCTTGCAAAGGAGGTCATTAGTAACTTCAATGATAATATCATCAACATATATTTGAACTAATAAAACATGATTATCTGATTTTTTGGATAAAGAGCGTTGTGTTGACTTTACCCCTAACGAACCCCTTTTCTAAGAGAAAAGTGCTCAGTCTATCATACCAAGCTCGAGGAGCTTGCTTTAGGCCACAAAGTGCCTTTTTAAGCTTATAGACATGGTTCGTAAATTTATAATTTTCAAAGTCGGGAGGTTGCTCAACATAAACCTACTCTTGAATGTATCCATTCAAGAAGGTGCTCTTAACATCCATTTGGAACAACTTAAAATTCATGATTGATGCCAATGCTAATAGCATCTTTATGGCCTCTAACCTCGCAATAGGGGCATATGTTTCATCGTGATCATACCTTCCTCTTGGTTGTATCCCTTGGCTAGAAGGCGTGCTTTGTTTCGTATTATTAAGCCAGATTCATCAAGTTTATTTCTAAAGACCCATTTAGTGCTAGTTATTGGATGGTCTTTTGGTTTGGGGACCAAATCCCACACATTATTACGCTCAAACTGGTGTAGCTCTTCTTGCAAAGATATACCCCAGTGCACATCCTCAATGGCCTCATCTATGGTCTTAGGCTCTATTTGTGATACGAAAGCAACGAAATTACAAGAATTACGCATAGAGCTACGGGTTACCATCCCTGTAGAGATATTACCTAATACTTGATTTTCCACGTCCCCGACAAGTCATGATGGTCCTCATTGACTTCTTGATCATCCTTATCTTCTTTGTCCTTATTCCAAGTCCTTAGAGTATGCTTCTTCCAAAGCACCTTTATCGCACAATTGACTGAGGCTTAACAAATTATGCTCCAAGACTTCCACATATAGCACATTCTCTATCATAGCTTGAGAAGCATTACCAATAGTTTCATCTCCAAGTATTTCCCCTCCATTGTTGTCGACATAAGTGACATTCCCTTTTTCTTTGATTGATAGATCTAGGAATTTCGATCTGTCACCTGTCATATGCCTTGAACACCCGCTATCTAAGTACCAATGATGTCCATGTGTTCGTAGGCATACCTACAAAATAAATTACTTGACTTGTTTAGGTACTCAATTGATATTGGGTCCCTTTTTGTTAGTAACCATGGTAATTTTTCCGTTCTTCACCCAAAATAAGAACCATCAGGACACCATATTTTCTAATATAACATGAAGTAGTAGTATGGCCATAAATGCTGCAATAGAAACAAGTAGGCATGTGAGTGTATGACTTTTTACGATTATAGACTATAGGTTTCCTATATGGTCTTTTCTTGCTAGTTTAGGGTTTATAACCTAATCCCATGTTGTTACTAGGATTTCTAGATTCATAAAGTAAAGTGTCAAGGTTACATCTACTGTATGTAAGCTTTGCGAGTTTTTCTTTTAAACTTTAATTTTCAATTTGTAAGCAAGTATCACATACAATAGGTTGACATAAATTATCTTTCGAGAAATTACATGAGCTACAAGAGTATATTAGGTCTAAGGTTTCATTTTCAATTTTAAAATCATCTAACTCTTTGAATTTAAATGATTTGTTGTTCATGCAATAGGATTACTTGTTTTCTATTAATGTTAATCCTAGCAAGCTTTTTAAGTTCTTCATGTAATTCAATAAATGCATTATATAACTCATCATATGTAGGAGAGTCATCAGTAGAAGATTAAGTATCAGAATATACCTCATTTGCATCATGTTGTCCATTAGAGCTGCAAGCTTCTTGTGTTTTGACCATAAGGCACAATTTTGCAGACTCCTCCTAAACTAGTGCTCTCGATGTAGTTTCCTCCTCGGAAGCATCCCACATTATGTATGCTCTTTTTGATTTAAAATCTCGAGGAGTGTTCTTTTCTGATTCAACCTTCTTGAGATAGACTAGACATTGTAGCCTCATGTGATCCATTGTTTTCTTCATGCAGGTCGAAATCGGAATAATCTTCCTCTTCTTGATCTTGCGAGTCGGTTGCTTTGAGAGAAATGATTTTCTTCTTCTGGTCTGAAACTTCATTCATAGTCAAACGCCCTAACTCCATCTCATGTTCCTGGAGTTTGCCAAATAGAGTCGCTAAAGGCATGAAATCTAATTCTTTTGACTCCATGATTGCAGTTACTTTCGGCTGCCATTTCCTGTCAAGGCAATGCAAAACTTTGTTAGTTAACTCTCCTTTAGCAAAAATTTTATCTAGGGTAACTAAATGATTAACAATGTGAGTAAATCGTTTTTGTATTTCACTAATTGATTCATTTGATGACATGCGAAATAGCTCATATTCATGTGTTAGTGCATTTAGCTATGCGCGCTTAACCTCGCTCATGCCTTCGTGAGTCGCTTGTAAAGTGTCCCACATTTCTTTAGCTTTTTGGCATTGCGACACTCTAAAGAATTCATCGTATGATAGGGTCGATGTGATAATGTTTTTGGCACGTAGGATATGTTGAGCCCTTTTGCGCTCATCATCGGTCCATAAAATTTTTGGTTTCTCTTCAGGTTAATCATCCACTGAGTTAAGTGGAATGAAAGGACCATTGACCATGGATTCCCAAATATCCGTGTTAATCGCCTCAATGAATATTTTCATGCGCACCTTCCAGTAGGCGTACCCCTCGCCACTTAAAATCGGTGGGCGGTTGATGGATGCACCATCACCACCAAACAGGTTTGTGGAATCCATCGTAGTATCCTCTAGGATCAAACGAATACGCGGTCAAGCAAGCACTTTTGTACTATCTCTGATACCACTTGTTGGGTATCAGCAAGTCAGAATATACATAGAATGGGGGGTTGAATAGGTATCGCGGATCACTTGTTCGTCTTTTTCTATATTTGTGTAAAACTAAAACGGACTGCAGTTAATTGAATATGCTTGGACTTAATTGATTAAACAATGCTCAAATATAATCGATTATGCTTGTGGATAATCGATTATCCTAACACTCGCACAACTTGATTCTTTGGTTTCTTGTACAATAAGTTACTGATTACCAATCTTTATACAGTTAATTGATTAATGAGATTACAGAAAGATAGGAAACAAATTATAGAATGCAACTCATATTAACACAATTAATCAACAAATTCAAGATGGAAAGTAAAGAGACTAGGGATTAGAAAGAGGTGCACACGGAATTTTATCCTAGTTCGTTTGCAGTCCACTACAAACTACATCCAGACCTCCCCTTCTGATCTCGAGAGATTTTTCTTCAACTATTACAATTTGTGAGTTTTACAAACACACTTCCAATTACAAAATTATAAAAACTAAGCCAATCCTTACTTAGACCCTATGAGCTTGACAACCTAGGTTTGCCCTAACTAAATCGCCTACTAGGATCTCCTATCTTTTCGTGATCAGCCCCAGCCTTGGTATTTGTCGAACTAAGACCTCTTAGCCTCTGAGAAGATTACCAAGATCTCTCTCATAGTGAAACAATTCACAAAGAGATCAACTTCCATGTTCAAACAGAATGTATTGAGTTGATTTGGGTACTTAATACTCGGATTCAACAATTGAAAACTCAATCTCAAACATAAAGCAGAAAATCCACAAGAACCAAATTCTAAATGAGATTAATGCAATAGGTTTTCTAAAAATGATTCACACTCTTTTTAGAAAAAGATTTTCCTCACAAATCTCTCAAAGAAATCAAGAACAACTTGCAAGAATTTTATGCATAGAAAACTAGAGCCTAGATGCAATGATATTAATCTCTAAGCATAAATTAGAATGCTTTCACTGCCTAGGTTTTTTAAATGCACTTTCTCACTGTAATGGAATCTATGAAAATGTATGGTCTCCAACAATTTTCGAAAATATGCAAGTTATGCCACATTGGCAAAAATACATAATTTATACTAATCCTACTGATACTGACATTAATCAATTATCCTTCTATTTAATCGTTTAACGGACTATGAAAAATCAGTTTTCAGTTACGTCTTAATCAATTATATGGTGTCTTAATCTATTAAAATGCTAACAACATCAGATCAGTTAGTAACTGGATTCTAGATAATCGATTACACAAACTACTTAATTGATTATACTGAGTTAAAAACATTCTGAGGTAAGGAATGTATAGTAAACTACCTATATGATATGCACATGCTTTACATAGCTTTCAAAATATATTACCTTTAATGCATGAAACTATGTATATGTATGCATGAGTCTATTCATCATAAGATATCTAGATGATATGTCTCAATTTTAATCTTGTTCTATATTTGTTCTTGTGAGACTTTCCACCTAGGTTTACCTAACCTAGACTCAAACTAAGGCAATCATCTTAAGACTTCTAATTACAAGTAAATATAATAAAGTCCTAAATCTATAGATGCAACCAATGAGTCTTCGGCTCGTTGTTTGTTGTACGATCTTCAAGCTTTCTTGTATGTGCGTTTGCTTCATCAAAACTTCGGTTAGCCGTAAATGTGCAAGTCTTGACTCTTTGCACTTTCAAAGCATACACGGTTTTTGTGCATAAAAGTTGTATCTATTTCAAAATCATTTATTGCATGTTCATTCATTATATAGAGAGTTTACCATGCATTAATCAAAAAACCATTTTCATAAATATTAATCGATTAAAATGATTGATATTTGATTATGTCTTGTAGAAATCTGTTAATCGATTAATGATATGTGTAATAGATTAAAAGGAGTTACAATGGCTAACTTCCTAGGATTTTTGGCTTATTAATCGATTAACCTGTCATAGAAAAACTATTTTGCATAAAACGTTAATCAATTAAGATAGTGGATAATCAATTAATGTCATGTAAAATTAGTTTCATATAAAAGCTGTATTTTCAACCTATATGTAGAATCAAGAAGATTCATAATACAAACTGAGAGAAAGAAAACCAAGATTCTCCATACAATTTTCATATCATCTTGCTTTTTCTTTGAGTCAATGAAAGTGAAATCTTGCATTGTTTTCTGGAGATAAAGAGAGAAATACTTTTTCTATAGTGCTTAAGTTTTCATTCATTGAAAAATCACTACATTACATCACATTTAGTTTTAGGCTTCTTGTGAGAGTTTTGTAGAGGTTTTTAGAGCTGAGTTCAGAGTTTATATCTGCACATTAAGTGTGCATTGATAACTCGACAAACATTGTTAAAAACAAGGATTGGTTCTCTTGATGTGTTAGTATCATCGAGAAAAGAGAATTTGTGTCTTCATGAGGGCAGGAAGTCTTCGATAGAGTGAAACTTCGATTGAGGCCCGAATCGCGAAAGGCGTGGTTTCCGAGTAGGCGAGTGTGAGGTTAAACCGAGCGAGTAGGCTCATCAGATTTGAGAAAGAAGTTATTTTTAGGTGTATTAGAAGTGTGATTGTATCAAACGATTGTTTTGCAACAATGATGAAAAATCTCCCGATATCAAAAGAGGAGGCCTGGATGTAGTTTGCAAGTGGACCCACAAATGAACCAAGATAAACATCCTTGAGCATTCTTCTTTCCCTATCTCTTTTACATTTCAGTCTTTTTCGATATCTAAATTGTTTGATTTTTATGATTTGTGCTTGCTGTTATTAATCTATGTTAAAATCAACAATCAATTTAGGACAATAAAGATTATTAATAACCATTGTTTTCTTTGCAAGAAATCTAGTTTTCAAGAATAACAAGATACACTACAATCAATTAAATATGTTAATAATCGATTAATTTGACCTGTGAATAATCGATTAACAAGGTTAAAAACGATTAACAGTAGTAACTTTCTGTTTTACACATTTGTCGGAAAAGCGGGATTAGTGATCCGCTACACCTATTCACCCCTCTCTAGGTGTGATTTACCTTGCTAGTACCCAACAAGTGGTATTAGAGCTAGCATGAAAGTGCTAACTTGACCGCTTTATTCATTGATCCAAGGGATGTTCACTATGGGTTCCACTAACCCTTTTGGCGGGGATGGCGCATCCATCAACCGCCCTCTGATATTCAGTAGCGAGGGTTACGCCTACTAGTAAGTGCGTATGAGAATCTTTATTGAGTCAACCGACACAGTTATTTGGGAATATGTTGTCAATGGGCCGTTTACTCCACTACATTTGGTGGATGATGAGCCTAAAGAAAAACCTAAAGGCTTATGGACTGATGTAGAGAAACGAAAAGTCTAACAAAACCTTAAGGCTAAGAACATCATAACTTATGCTTCATCATATGATGAGTTCTTTAGGGTCTCACAGTGCCTTAGCGCAAAGGGGATGTAGGATACTTTGCAAATTACCCACGAAGGCACGAGCGAAATTAAGCACGTGAGACTAAATGTATTAACACACGAATATGAGTTATTTTGAATGTTTCAAAATGAATCTATAAGAGATATGTATAAAAGATTCACACATATAGTTAATCATTTGGTTGATTTAGATAAGAGTTTTGCTAAATGTGAACTAACAAACAAGGTATATGTTGTCTTAACAGGAACTCACAGCCCAAGGTCATGGGCAATTATGGAATAAAAAGATCTTGATTCAATGCCTCTAGAAACTCTCTTCGGAAACTCCAGGAGCATGAAATGGACTTGGGACGCTTATCCATGCATGAGGAAATAGATAGAAAGAAAACGAGAATCTCTCTCAAAGCCACAACATCACAAGAACAAGAAGAAAGAGTTGACGAAGATTCCGATTCTGATCATGATGACCAATCCTTGACACTCCTCGTTCGCAAATTCGGAAAATTTCCCAAAAAGAAAGGAGGTTTCAAATGGTTTCAGAAGAAAGAGGTGAGAGACTAAACTAGAAAGGGCAAAGCTCCCAAAGACCGCCTAACTTGCCATGAGTGTGGCAAACCGAGACACTTGCGCTACCAATGCCCGAACTACCTGAAGAAAGTTGATAACAACAATAGAAATCCCCGAGAATTCAAGTCCAAGAAAGCATATATAGTTTGGGACATTCCGAGGACGAAACAACATCAAGCACATCCGAAGAGGAGGAGTCTACCAAGTTGTGTCTAATGGCAAAAACTCAAGAAGTTGGCAGCTTAGGTGATCAAGATGACACAAATGAGGTACAATATTCTGACACTTCTTCATGTTCTGAAGAGTCTCCTTCATATGATGAACTTTATAGTGCTTTCGTTGAGTTACATGAGGATTTAAAGAAATTAACTAAAATTAATGTAGATAGGAAAAGAGTCATCATGTTACATGAAAAGTAAATTGTTAAAATGCTAGAAGAATTAAATGAACTTAAACTAGAAAATCAGACTCTAGACCTTATTTACTCTTGTGCATCATGTACTTGCTCTACTAAATTATTTAAGGCTCCTATATGTGAACAATGTCATGTTTTAATTGCTAAAAATTCTAAATTGAAAGAAAAATTAGTTAAGTTCACCTATAGTAGTCAAAACCTAAACAACTTACTTGGGGCTTATAGAAATGTAAGTAATAATGTAGGTCTAGGCTACAAAACCTAAGAATAATAGAAAACCATATAGGAAACAAGTAGCTCACATGCATCATAGATATAATCATAGCAGGCCTACTTGTTTTTAATGTGGTACATATGTTCATACATTGATATCATGCTATGTTAGAAAATATGGTGTTCCAAGTGGCAGATATGTACGGGTGCAAAAAGGACTAGATCCCTTGGTTACTTATAAGAAGGGACCCAATATAACTTTGGTACATAAGTAACTCAAGCAAATTGTTTTACATGTATGCCTTCGAACACAAGGATATCACTTGTATTTAGATAGTGGATGTCCAAGGCATATAATGGGTGATTGATCAAAGTTCCTTGATATTTCATGTAAGGGTAAAGTCTAGTCACTAACAAAGACAAATTCAAGGAAGGATACTAGGTTTTGGAAGGGTTGGAAATGCTTCACAAGCCATTATTGTGAACGTGTTATATGTTGAAGGACTGGAGCATAACCTTTTGAGTATTAGTCAGTTGTGCGACAAAGGTAATAAGGTGCCTTGGGGAATGCATACACAAAGGACATAGAGATCAAAAAGGAGGTTTAGGATGATCAGGAAAGGAGTTCAAATCATCAGGATATACCAAAGGTGTGGAAGTCTTAGAGAGACCATATGTTTGATAAGGTTATAGGTGATATCCCAACGGGAGTAGTAACGTGCAACTCTCTGTGTAACTTTTGTAACATTGAAGCATTTGTATCTCAAGTCGAGCCTAAGACCATTGATGAGGCCATGGAGGATGAGCACTAGGGAATAGCTATGCAAAAGGAGCTAAACAAGTTTGAGCATAACAATGTGTGGGACATGGCCCTAAACCTAAAGATCATCCTATAATCGGCACAAAATGCGTCTTCAGAAATAAAATGGATGAATCTGGATTGATTATAAGAAATAAGGCATCGACTACGATGAAACCTATGCCCTTGATGTGAGGTTGAAGGCTAGTAGGATGTTATTAGCATTTGCATCTGTAATGAACTTTAAGCTCTTTCAAATGGATGAGAAAAGTGCCTTCTTGAATGGCTATATTCAAGAGGAAGTAAATGTTAATCAACCACCCGACTTTGAAGGCTTTAAATACCCTAATCATGTCTATAAACTCGAAAAGGCTTTATATGGTCTAAAACAAGCTCCTAGAGCTTGGTACGAAAGATTGAGTAGTTTTTTGTTACAAAAGGTGTTTGTACAGATTTATGTTGATGATATAATATTTGGTGCTACTAACAATTTTCTTTGTAAATAATTTTCTGATATAATGAAAGGCGAGTTTAAAATGTCAATGATGGGAGAATTCACATTCTTCCTAGGACTATGATAAGTGCAAAAACTATACACTTTTCACCATCATTTTATGGCACTTATCCTATGCAAATTGTAGAAAACCAACTTAAAAACAATAGTTTTTGAATAAAATATCACAATCTTGTATATTTGTGTTTGTATTTCTCTTTTTTGTGTTTTGTAGAATTTAGAAAGAAAAAGAAAAGAGAATAAAGACTCATGGTCCAAGAAGAAAAAGAAGTCAAACTCAAGGTGCTTAAGCAGGCAGCTTAGCATGGACCAAGCTACGCAGAGCTGACCTGGCACACGCCCACGCTGCTCAAGCAGGCAGCTCAGTGGTGTCACATGTGTGCTCAACGGTGAACCAGACACCTAACCAGGTCAGCAAGCACTAAGCCACGTCTCAGTCAGCACGGTCAAAGCTGCTCAAGCAGGCAGCTTAGCGGTGCCACATGTGTGCTCAGCGGTGTGCATCCAGAATTAACTTAGCCATCAAGAAACCATGAAGTCATGCATGACCTCACTTCAAGTAGCCCACCATAGGCTTTTTAGGAGTACCTCACTATAGCTGGTCCCATAACTCACAACTAGCCTTGGTGAGTCAAGCTTAAGGAGGTGACCAAGCTACTTGACCAAGTGACCAAACCCATGCTGAAGGGTTTGGTCAGTTGCTGAGCGGTGCAAAGTCCAAACAAACAGACAAAAATGAGGAGTTGATGGCACCACTATCTAGGAGAGGATAGTGAAAAGAAGGAGAATGAAATTATGTGTTCTCCTAAAAATGGTGGTTAGTTTTAATTTTCTTTTCCATTCTTTCAAAATATTATACAAACTTCCTAAAAATATTTTTTTGACTTGAGGACAAGCCAAGTACTTAAGTTGGGGGAGTGTGTATAACATTTTGAAAGAATGAAATTTTGCTGTATTTTAAAATTTTCTGTTGTTTCTGCTATATTTTAATTCCTTAGTGTGTATATTTTTATTTTTAGTGTGCTTACTTGTTAAAATTATTTTTTTAGTGTGTTTATTTTTTCTTTTTGAAGATTTATTTAAAAAGTGAATTTGTTGAAACTAAACAAAATAAATAAACACAAACTTGGCTTCAACATTTTTCAAGATCAATGACTTTGTAAATTACAAGCTTTGATGAGAAAACTTGGATAAAATGCAAACTTTTTGGAAAATCATTTATCATGACCTTGTGAGTTTGTTTAAAAATCAAAGAGTTGTAGATAAACCAACCTTGTGAGGGAGTGTAAGCCTAACACAATAATTATGTGAGCTTAGTGAGAAACTTTTTGGTTTTGCACAATTGATTTTGTTTGAATCTTTCTTTACTTGGTTGCACACAATTTGATAGGATATGATCAAGGCAAGTTCATTCAATTAGAATGAGCCACTTGACCAAAAATGACCAACCCAAAAATAGGAATATCCTTTGTTAACCCCTTTGAGCCTTAAAATAAAATTTTATTTTCAAAATCAACCCTTGAGCCTAATATAGAAAAACAAAATAATCTACTATACTTTTCTAAGTAAAAAGAGAGCATTTTTCAAATGGAAGGTTGATGGAAGAAATTAAGTTGGGGGGAATGGTTGGCTATGTAACAAAGTGTTCATGGAAAAATTCTCAATCTCTTTACAAATCAAAAAGTAAAGAAAAAGATCCAAAATAAAAAAGAGTGAAAAGAAATTGTGAAAATTAAAGAGACGTTACACAAAAAGGTCAAGAAAAAGAATGAGGGAAGGAAAAATGGAAAAAAGTTGAAAGGAGTATATGTTTTTAATGAAAAATTAATTTTTGCTCGCTTTTAACTTTGAGAGTATCTTTGAATATCTTGAAAAACCAATTTCCTTTGATAGCCAAGCCTCATTGCAACCTAAATAAGACCTTGGTGATTCTTGAAAAACTTGTGCAATCAAAGTAAGTGTTGAGATGAGAAACAAAATTAAATTTTTGCAAATCAAACAAATTGAGTTTTGATTGAAACACTTACCCCATTTGGTTCCATTCTTGAACCGTGTTTGAAATGCATCTCTTTGATTGATAACATTTTTAATAACTGAATTGCTACATGAGTTTTTTAAAAGATGTGTTCAATTCTTAGTTGGAAGCATTATGAGTCAAAGTCACATAATCATAAACACATCTCATGGAACTTAAAGGAATCATGCCTATGTTTTGATCTTGTACAAACCTAATTTTTCCAAAGCCAAGTGGTTGTTATTTTACCTTTTATTTGGGGACAAACGAAGTTTTAAGTTGGGGGGAGTTTGATAAGTCCAAAAAGTATATACTTTTCACCATCATTTTATGGCACTTATCCTATGCAAATTCTTAAGCATAATTGAGAAAAACCAATTTAAGACAATACTTTTTGGATAAAATATCACAATCTTGTATATTTGTGTTTGTATTTCTCTTTAATGTGTTTTTTAGGATTTAGAAAGAAAAAGAAAAGAGAATAAAGACTCATGGTCCAAGAAGAAAAAGAAGTCAAACTCAAGGTGCTTAAGCATGCAGGTTAGCATGGACCAAACTACGCTCAGCTGACCTGATCTGGACACCAGCCTGGCACGGTCAGACCCAACCTGGCTCAGTCGAACCAACCTGGCACAGACCAAGTTGCTCAAGCAGGTAGCTTAACGGACCTGCTTGACCGCTCAGCCTAGCACCAGACAAAGCCTGACACGATCAGAACACAAGCTTGACACGATCACACACAAGCTTGGCACGGTTAGACACAAGCCTGTCACACGCCCAAGTTGCTCAAGCAGTCAGCTCAGCGGTGCCATATGTGTGCTCAGTGGTGAACTAGACACCTGACCAAGTCAGCAAGCACCAAGCCACGTCTTAGTCATCACAGTCAAAGCTGGTCAAGCAAGCAGCTTAGCGGTGCCACATGTGTGCTCAACAGTGTGCACCCCGAATTAACTTAGCCATCAAGAAACCATGAAGTCATGCATGACCTCACTTCAAGTAGCCCACCACAGGCTTTTCAGGAGTAGCTCACCATAGTTGGTCCCATGGCCAACAACTAGCCTTGGTGAGTATACCTTAAGGAGGTAACCAAGCTACTTGACCAAGTGACCAAACTCATGCTGAAGGGTTTGGTCAGCTGCTGAGCAGTGCAAAGAAGCAGTTGAGCGCCCATCACCTTGGCCTACATAAAGGCATGAAATTCTCATTTGTAAACATTGTACATACATTCTAAATTCTTCTTAGTTTATTCCTCTGCTTTCCTCCATATTTTCCTCTCATTTTAGGTAGTTTTCAGGCTAGTTTTAGAACAGTTTTTAGTTTATAATTGAAGAGGCGAAAGGAGACGGCAAATGAGATGCAAAACTCCATTTTGTAATCTCATTTGGAACTTAAAGAATCCAATCCTCGGATGGATGGCTCATGCTCCTAACAATTTCATTTGAAAGTTGATTATGTATTTCTTCTACTTCTTCTTTTATTCTAAATTTGAATTTTAATCATTCAAGTTGTTGCTTTGGTTAATTTTATTTGTTTGAGAAGTTCTTAATGCTCTTTTTAGATTGATCACCTAAAAACCGATTTCAAGTCATGAAAAATTACTTGTCTCAAACACTTAACAAATAAACTAAGAAGTAGTTGTACTACTTAGTTTATTTTCCAAGTTAAGCATACTTTTCTT
>NC_032013.1:15052301-15058458 GCF_001865875.1 Lupinus angustifolius | reverse complement strand
TGTTTACTCATTATTTGTGCATTGACATATTCATATGATTCATTCTATTAGGCAATTCCTTGTGGTTCGACATAACCATATATTATACTACAATTGAATCTTGAAAGAGGTGTAAATTGTAAAATAGTAAAGTGTTATCAATAAATTTATTTGCTGAAACACCTTTTAATATACAAAATGATGAAGTTAACTAACTAACTTTTATTTATTGTTATTTACATTCCGCAATTTATTTATTCTTTAATACCAACCTTCCTTAAGGAAGAAGTTTGGTTTGTTAATAAAAGGAACCTGAAAGGGAGTAAATAAATAAAGGTCACTTAACTTTGTTATTCTTTTGTTCTTTATTTATTTATTTGTTTCTAACAACTAACTATTCATCACTTTTGTACATTAGAATACCATTAAACCGGTGTTGGCATTTATTCCACAAAACTTAGAATGTATTCAAAAGTACTTAATAATTATGTAATAGGGGATTGCTTCGATACCATTGTACCGGCGTTATAATTTATTCTAACAAAGGCGAGATGGGGCAAAGAAAGAATAACTTATTCACATGATTATTAGAAGTAAGTTGTAATTGGAATATTCTTGAAAACAATATATCGGCGTTGGAATTTATTTCAACAAAGCCGACATGACGAACAAAGAATAAAACCGAGTTCACTTACTTAACCAAATAAAGAAAACACACCGAAGAGAAAACTTCGCCTTTCAACAAATTGGTGCCGCTGCCGGGGACAATTTGTTGAGAGGGAAAACCTCTTAAAAAACCCTTTCCACAGACTACAAATAATGCAGATGAGCAATGGGTTATTCATTCACCAAACGAAATATTGCAAGGAACTTCTACGAAAGTTTGAGATTGACAAATGTAAAGAAGCGACTACACCAATAGCATCATCCTATTATCTCGACAGGGATGAAAATAGGAATAACTATACATGTAACAAAATATCGAGGCATAATTAGTTCATTGTTGTATCTAACTGCTAGTTGTCCCGATATTATATTTAGTGTATGTATGTGCACAAGATATCAAGCATCTCCTAAGGAATCTCACTTTAGTGCTGTAAAACGTATTATGAAGTATCTAAAAGCAACATTGTCTATGGGTTTATAGTACCCTAGGGATGCCTCATTATCCTTCATAGGGTATTCCGACTCCGACTTCGTGGGATGTAAGTTGACCTGAAAAGTACTAGTGGAACTTGCCACCTTTTGGGCAGTTGCTTAGTATCTTGGCATAGTAAAAAGAAAGCATGCATTGCTTTGTCTACGACCAAAGTGGAAAACATTGTTGTCGGCGTGTGTTGCACTTAGATATTATGGATTAAGCAGCAACTATTAGACTTCAGTCTAATGCTTATGAAAATATTGATAAAGTGAGATAACACAAGTGCGATCAACCTATCAAAGAATCACATTCTACATTCTAGAACTAAGCATATTGAAATAAGACACCATTTTGTAAGATATCATATGCAAAAAGGTGATTGTATCCTAGAATTTGTTGAAACCTCAATGCAATTGGCCGATATTTTCATCAAGTCCCTTCCACGGAATACATTCTTTTTATTATGCAAAGAACTTAGTATTTTTAATGAAAAATATCTCAATTAATTTGCTTTAGGGTGTTAAATGCCTTATCTCGATCTTTAATATATGCTTATGTGTGATACGTGTTATGCATGATTCCTATGGTTCATTGAATTCATGATTGTTTTATACTTCTTTAGTGTGTCATATACCTTTTAAGTTAGTGTCTTGATAATAGTATCTTAGCAACCCCTAGAAATCTCACAAATGCACTAAAATATATCTTAGTTATGTTCCTAATCGGTTGTTCTGTGTTCTAATCGATTAATTTGAGTTCCAATAGGCAGAAAATAAATTTTCATATTGTTTTAATCGATTAATAAGTTGCTTAAACAATTGTGGGGGCTCAAATTTCTGAAAATTGAAATTTTTTAATGTGTTTAATTGATTAATACTCACCATTAATCGATTAACGACATGCATCAAATTTGGAAAATCGATTATTCAATCGATTAATCACTCTATTACTTGAAAATCATGAGTGAACCGCATCCAAGAAGGATGAAGACCACTACTAAGCGTCCAAGAGATGTGGACATAGGTTCCTCTTACGCTCAAGGTGGAAGAAAGAACTATGGTGACCCCTACTACTCCCCAATCCTTCAAGAAGTTAGACTAGCCAAATTTCAAGAAGGAAAGAGACCAATATTCGTTATACGGATATTGCTTGGTTGATGGAACAAGGATTCAAGTTCCTACATGGATTAGAAGCCCAAGGTGCAAATAAAATTATGGAATTGAAAGGTAAAATCTATCCATCACTCATAAGGGAATTCTATAGTAATTTTCGGGTATATGCTTCAGTGGTTATGGGACAAATGATTAATTTGGATGTGGAATTGTTTTGATTTTGGAGGATTATCCAGCGATGTATCTACGTTAGGTGAATATAACAATGAGTTATGGGACTCATTCAATGCTATAGAGATGTAAAAATCATGTTTAAGAGAAGGAAGTGCGGTTAATTGGCCTGTTGAAATTTTGAAGGTCACGAATGGTATAGCTTCATCTTCATCTATGTTGCTTGCTTATGGGATTTTCATCTCCCGAGTTATCAATTATCTGGAAATTGACACATCAGATGTGGGTGCAATGGTTACTAATTCCCGAGAGCACCTAGTAGGTGACAATCTCATTCACAAAATGGACATTTACAAGTTTGGTAATCTATGGATGTATCAACAGGATCAAAATGCCAATGTGAATAGATACTCATATGATGAAGAAATTGCTGCAAATCCTAGTGAGCAAAACCCTGAACAACCAAAAGTCGAGGCTATTGTTATGCCTTTGGAACCATCGTTTGAGCTAGCACACTTGGATGCCATGGAACAACGCCTAAATGCATGTATTGATAGTCATTTTCAATCTTTGAAACACTCAATGTCGGCTGAGTTTCAGCAGTAGTAGGAGAAGTTATCCATGGATCTCGATCGTATTCTCTACATTATGTGTGCCACACATGGATATTCATCACCACCTCAGTATTAGCCTAGATAGGGTTGTCTAGAGTCTAGGGTGCGTGTGTCTTTTGAGAATATATTTTCTTGGTTTGGTTATAATATGTTTGAACCTATTATGTACTCCATGCACTCTCTTTGTTAATTTCTCATAATTTTATTGTTTAATTTGGTTATGTAAGAACTATTGCTTGATCTTTGATTGTATCGAACTTTTGTACTTTCTACTTGAATGGTTAATATATGCTCTATTTGAGATAGATTCTATATCATTAATCATTCTATGCTCACTAGTATAATTACACAAAGATGGATATATCTTGCAATGTACTTCTGCCATAATCTGTTTATATTCAATTTGATCGATTAACCTCTACTAATAGTCGATTAAATGCAGGAACTGTCAACTTGTCTAATTCTTTTTTAAACTACTTAATCGATTATCCCTGATTACTTAATCGATTAAGACTAGTAAAACATGTGAAATCTTTTGATACTTTTGGATGTTATTATCATATAATATCATTGCTTTTTTATCATGCCAAAAGGGGGAGAAAATGTTGTTTGAGTTTTGCAGGTTGTATTGAGCTTCCGCATCTAATTTTGGAGTGCTACCCTATATCACCTCCTACATGGATTGAGGGGGAGAACAAAATAAGAGGGAGTAGCGCATCCTGATTCAACCAATGCAAACACTTGTTGTCCAGTATCAAGCAAATCAAACAAAGGATTGTTTCGAGCTTGTCATCATCAAAAAGGGAGAGATGAAAATGGCAAATAGTCAAAGGTTGGATTTATGATAGACCTACATAGTTTTGATGAAGAAACGAAATTAAATGGAAGCTTGAAGATATGAACATCACAACGAACAACATGCCTAAGACTCGAGGTCAACATCGTAGACTTATGATTATTTTAATATTCTAGAAGTTCTAGGATGATTGCCTAGTTTTTGAGTCTAGGTTACATAAACCATAGGTGGAAGTCTCACAAGAGTTTAAAATGAAATTCGTATATATTGAGGCATTACATCTAAACATATATGATAAGTAGAATAATGCATTAGCATTAAGCATATATGGTTTTTGTGGATAAAAGTTGTATCTATTTCAAAATCATGTATTACATGTTCATTCATCATATAGAGAGTTTACCATGCATTAATGAAAATACATTTTCGTAAATATTAATCGATTAAAATGATTGATAATCGATTAAGGATTGGTGTAATCGATTAAAAGGAGTTATATTGGCTAACTTCCTAGGATTTCTGGCTTATTAATCGATTAAAGAGATTGATAATCGATTAAGACTTAACAAAAAAATAGTTTTGCATAAACACGTTAATTGATTAAGATAGTGGATAATCAATTAATGTCAGGTAAAATCAGTTCAAATAAAAGCTGTATTTTCAATCCATGTGTATAATTAAGAAGATTCATAATATTCATTGACAGAAAGAAAACCATGATTTTTAGTACATAAATTTCATATCATCTTGCTTATTCTTTGTGTCAATGAAAGTGAAATATTGCATTTTTTTCTAGAGAGAAAGAGAGAGAAACATTTTCTAGAGTGCTTCAGTTTGCATTCATTGAAAAATCATTGCATTACATCACATTTAGTTTTAGGCTTCTTGTGAGAGTTATGTATAGGTTTTTAGAGCTGAAATTAGAGTTTATATCCATACATTATGTGTGCATCGATAACTCGACAAATATTATGAAAAAACAGGGATTGGTTCTCTTGATGTGTTAGTATCATCGTGAAAAGGGATTTTGTGTCTTCATGAGGGTAGAAAGTCTTAGATAGAGCGAAACTACGGCTAGGGCCAGAATCACGAAAGGTGTGGTATTTGAGTAGGCGAGTCTGAGGTCAAATCGAGCGAGTAGGCTCATCAGATACAAGAAAGAAGTCCTTGCTAGGTGTACTAGA
The DNA here is from genome assembly GCF_001865875.1 of Lupinus angustifolius. NCBI lineage: Eukaryota > Viridiplantae > Streptophyta > Magnoliopsida > Fabales > Fabaceae > Lupinus > Lupinus angustifolius. The sequence goes on along the minus strand of NC_032013.1, from coordinate 15,053,461 downwards.
AGTGTGACAGTATCAAGGAATTTTTTTCTAATAGTGAAGAAAAATCTTACGATATCAGAAGCGGAGACCTAGATGTAGTTTGCAAGTAGACCCGCAACGAACTAGGATAAAAATCCTTGAGCATTCTTCTTTGCCTATCTCTTTAACATTTCAGTCTTTATTGATTTCTAAATTGTTCGATTTCTGTGATTTGTGCTTAAAGTTAACAATATGTGTTAAAATCAAGAATCAATTTACGGCAATAAAGATTGTTAATCACCATTGTTTGCTTTGCAAGAAATCTGGTTTTCAAGAATAACAACATACAGTATAATCGATTAAAGCTGTTAATAATCGATTAACTCGAGTTGTGAATAATCGATTAAGAAGGTTAATAATCGATTAACAACACTAACTTTCTGTTTTGCGAATTTGTTGGAAAAGTGGGACTATTGATCCACTACACATATTTCACCCCCTCTAAGTGTAATTTACCTTGATGATACCAAACAATATGTTCCTCTAGACAGTGATTTTACAAGCAAAAACAATCAAAGAAAAGAAAAAAGTAGATGCATGTCTTTGTATAATTATAACATAATTTTGTTTTTTTTTTCTAATTTGCAGATTTTGTACGTATATTATTTATTTGTAATTTTATGTACTCTGCCAAAACAAAATTGGCATGATATTCTTTGTTTATAATTTGTATTGTATTGATGTTAATAATACAAACTTTTGGCCAGTATTAATGTGTTTATGTTGTTGAGAATGTGTGTGCTCTTGAGAATGTCTATGTTGTTGATAAATATATATGCAGGTATTGAAAGTGCGCATGTCAAGATAGCACTTTGGAAAGCTTTCTCACTATGTGTTTAGTTTTGATGAGGACAACTTGTGATTATGAGAGCTTGAAGATCATCAACAAATCAACATGCTTAAGTCTCTAGATTGGTATTAGACTTAGACTAGTAATTAGTTTAGGTTGAGTCTAAGGCTTAGGTAAACTCAATACATGTCTCATATGCATAAAACTTTAAATCATTTTAAGTTTTGAGATATGTCATTTATAATATGTTCATGCATCACATAAATACATGTAATCTGTGCATCCTAGGCATAAACTTAGTGTTGAACATGTATAAATTAAGTGCATAAAGTATTTGAGTTTTGTAATTTGA
>NC_032013.1:15051847-15052201 GCF_001865875.1 Lupinus angustifolius | reverse complement strand
CATTGTAATTGCTTTAGATTACTCTATGTTTTTTGTTGTAAAAAGTGTTGTAACATTGGGAATCTCAAGGTGTCTTACCACCAACGAGATTGTGTTGTATCTTCATTAGCTTAGTGTTCTTGATAGAAAGAATAGGTTCTTGGCTGGGGCTACACCGCAAGAAAAATTTTCTTGGGCGGTAGGAAGGGAGTCAAACCAAGGAATAAGGTTCTTTAGTTTCAAGTGAATATCTAAGTGTTGTAATTGGAAGAATTGCTTGTAAAACATTATTTCAATTATAGTGAAGGAAAAATCTCCCAGATCAGCCGGGAGGCCTGGAAAGTTTGCAAGTGGACACGCAAACGAACCAGGATA
>NC_032013.1:15013037-15051747 GCF_001865875.1 Lupinus angustifolius | reverse complement strand
TCTAGGTGTATTTTAGCCACTGATACCTAACAGGTATTAATCCGTACAAATCAACAGCGCATGTCAAGGCAAGCTTTGGCCAACGTTGTTGTATGTATACAATAGCGCTCATTGTAGGCAGTTTTGTTGTATATGATTAATACAACAGCACACATTATAGACAGTGTTGTTATATATGATTTATACAACAATGCTCGTTCTAAGTGACGATGTTGTATATCTGTGTTGTTGAGAATAGTTATGAATAATACAACAATGCTCAATGTAGTTTGTGCTTTTATATGTATGAAATATATAACAACGCTCTTTGGAGGTGGCACTGTTGTATGTCATAGTGCTGTTGTATGTATGACATACAACAGTGCCTGCAAAAGCATTGTTAATCATACATGTATACTACTGCACTCACACAGAAAGTGCCTGAAAGCGTTGTTATCTACCTAAAATGTGCGTTGTTGAATTTCAACTCTATCATAGTGTGGGTAAATCCATATTACCCATTGACTTCATCATCTTGGATATTGATGAGGATGTGGATATGTCGCTCATCTTGGGTAGGCTCTTCATGAAGACCGTTAAGGTCATTATTGATGTGGATGATGACAAACTCAAGGCGAGGGTATAGATGAGGAAGTGACCTTCAATATGATAGAGGTGATGCATCATCCTTATGACAAGGGTCAATGCTTTTGTATGGCTACTATTGATGAGGTGTGCAAAGAAGTCAATGATGGGCTACAAATAGCCGACTTCTTGGATGAGGCACTAGAAGGGAACATGTTGTATTCTGATCCTTCTATATCTAAGACATCAATTATGGTTGTTGGAATGGGATCTAAGGATAAGGTGCTAGAAAAGAAATCGGATTTCAAATCACTACCTTCACACTTGAAATATGTATTTTTAGAAGGAGAAGTGTGGAGGTGGCCATCATCAGCAACTCCTTATTCAAAAATGAAGAAGAGCAACTCGTGGAGGTGCTCAAAACAAATTTTGAAGCTATAGGCTATACCTTGGTTGACTTGATGGGCATAAGTCCAACCTATTGCATGCACAAGATCTACATGGGGGATGGTTTCAAGCCTGTTTCTCAACCATTACGATGACTAAATTGAATAATGAAGGAGGTAGTCCGAGTGGTAATGAAGCTGCTAGAGGCAGGTATGACCTATCATATTTCAGATAGTGCATGGGTGAGTCATATGCAAGTAGTTCTAGAAAATGGGGATGGTAGTTAACTCCAATGAAAATACTGAATTGATCCTAACCCACACGATTACGGGTAGGAGGATGTGTGTTGACTATCTAAGATTGAATAGAGCCACACGTAAAGATCATGTTCCCTATCTTATACGGACAAAATTCTTGAACGAGTTTCAGGAGAAGCTCTTTATTGTTTCGTGGATGGTTATTCTTGTTATAACCATATCACTGTAGACCTAGGAGATTAGGAAAGGACTACATTCACGTGCCCCTTTAGTGTGTATGCCTATAAGCATATGCCATTTAGGCTTTGCACTATACTAGTCACGTTCTAAAGGTATATGTTGGCTATCTTTTCTCAAGTAGTGGAGCAATGGATTGAATTATTCATGGATGATTTTTTCGTGTTTGCGATCTCCTTTGATACATGTTTGAAAAACCTTAACACTATGCTCAAGAGATGTGTGAAGACCAATTTGGTCTGCAATTGTTAAAAATTCCATTTGATGGTCACTGAGGGGATTGTCTTAGGACATAAAATTTCTACAAAAAAGGCTTGAAGTGAAAAATCCAAAGTATAGGTAATTGATAAGTTTCTATTGGTGCTACATGAAAGACTTCTCTAGAATAGTGAGATTGTTGATAAAATTATTGTATAATGACCCTCCCTTCCATTTTGATGATTCTTGCTTAAGAGCCTTTGAAGAACTCAAACGAAAAGTAGTCATGGTTCCAATAATCACTGCACCAGATTTGAAAAACGTTTTTGAACTTGTGTGTCATGCTAGTGATTATTCTATTAGAGCTATTCTAGGGCAAAGGAAACATACTAATTTCCATGTCATACATTATGCTTGCGAGATTTTGGATAAAGCTTAAATCACCTATGCAAAAACTAAAAAATAGTTGCTAGCTATAGTGTATGCACTCGAAAAATTATAAAGTTACCTCATTGGTTCTAAGGTAATTATTTTTATAGATCGCGCAACCATCAAATACTTGTTGAGAAAAATAGACTCTAAACCATGACTAAAATGTTGTATTTTGTTGTTGCAAGAGTTTGACTTGGAAATTAAGGATAAAAGCGATAAGGAAATCTCAATGGTTGATCACCTCTCTAGGTTGATCAATGATGAGGTGAGCACAAAGGAAAGGTGATCCCTGATCAGTTTCCTGATGAAAAACTTCTTCACATTCTTGAATGATACTGGTTTGTAGACTTGGCCAAGTATACTTCAGCGGGAATCATTTCTGCTGCATTCACTTATCAGCAAAAGAAGAAATTTCTCAGGGATGATACTCACTACTTGTGGGATGATCCTTATTTGTTTAAAATTAGTGTCTATGGGTTGCAGAGACATCGTATAGCACTAGATGAATCAAAAAGCATTTTATGGCATTCTCACAACTCACCCTATGGTGAGCATTATCATCTGCAGAGTTGTGACTCATGCTAGTGGTCTAGAGGGATTAGTAGGCACAATGAAATGCCACTTCAGAATATCTTAGAAGTGGAAGTATTTGACTGCTAGGGAATTGATTTCATGGGGCCATTTCCATCCTCCAGCACACACAAATACATTCTTGTAGGGGTGGAATATGTATCAAATGGGTAGAGGCAATTGCCTCCCCCACTACTGATGGCAAGACATTGATCAAATTTCTAAAGAGAAACATTTTCAACCATTTTGGTGCACCTCGAGTCATCATCAGTAATGAATGCTCTCACTTTTGAAAATTTCATCTTTCCAAAGCATTATAACATATGGCGTGAAACATTAGTGGGCTTCTCCTTATCATCATCAAACCAATGGGCAAGTTGAGGTCTCCAACCGATAATTTAATAGAATCTTAGAGAAAAATGTTTCCACAACACGGAAGGATTGGTCCCTAAAGCTGGATGATCCACTTTGGGCATATAGGACAACTTTCAAAACCTCTATTGTTTTTACTCCATTTCACCTTGTAGATGGTAAATCATGTCATTTACTAGTTGAGCTTGACCATAAGGCATAGTGGGCAATGAAGTTTCTAAACTTTGATGAGAACTTAGTTGGGAAGAAAAAGGTAGCTCAGATGTACCAATTAGAAGAACTCTGGCTGCAAGCCTACAATTCCTCGTAGTTATACAAAGAGCAATTATGAAATATCACGATAGCAAGCTCACCCAAGAGTACTTTCATGTAGGCCAACAAGTGCTTCTATTAACTCTAGGTTGAGACTTTTCCCGAGCAATCTTAAGACCATGTTCGGGTTCATTCATGATCATGGAGATCATGCCTCATGATGCTATTGAACTTATATATCTAGCCACACATTGATCATGGGTAGTGAATGGCCAGAGAATTAAGCCTTATATGGGTAATTATACCCATTGGCTCATCACTATAACCCACTTGGGTGAACCATTATCTATCGTACATCAACTATTGATGTTAAAGAAGTGCTTGCTAGGAGGCAACCTAGTGTACTATTGTTTTTCTTTTTCATTTCATTTTTTATTGTACCTTTGATGTTTGTTTTGTGATGTTTTCTTTTCCCATTTGACTTTTGTACTTATTAAGATTTAGTACTCGTTGGGACTGCATAATATGTCTGATTTTATGAGTTTATCTGGAATGTCTTAGTTTTGATCTAATTAGATGTATGACTCACATGATATGATTAAAATGAATAGTGAATATTTTACTTGTGGAAATTGGGTGGTCATACTCAGAGTTAGCATTGTCATGCTTAGTTTTTTTATCATATGAGCTTTAATAAATGTAACATGAAGTTGTCTAAAATCAGGAATACATGATACATAGACTGGTGTCAATTTTGAGCGGATACACTATGAACTGTTATATTCGTGAGTATATGTCATTGACTTGCACTATTGATTTTGTTTGTACCTCTAGTTGTCATGGTATTAGAATGCGTATAAAGGATCAAGACACGTGTTTCTTAAATTGAACCACTTGGCCAAAATGCTTACCAGAAATGATTTATCCATTTCCAGCCCAATTGAGACTTAAATGATTACTGAATAACACCCGTGAGCCAAAAATGAAAAACAATGACCATTTCCCAATTCTAGGGTAAGAGAACATTGTTATGTATTGTGGTTGTATTCAAGTTGGGGAGATAGAATAATGTATTTGGAAAAGTGAAAAGAAAAAAGTTGTACAAAAGTGGTATGTAAACCATCATTTCATCTCATTCCTGAAAAATCATAACCTCATAAAAAGAGGATAACAAAAGATGAATGGTGTGTTTGTAAAATAAAAAGGGTAAAAATATGGTTGGGATACAATGGAGTTGATTCTGATATACATGGGTACAAATAAAAAATAGTGAGTTGTGTTCAATTGCTCAAGTAACCTCCTAGGATCTTTGCTATCCGGAATAAGAATTTTCGTTACATCCCATCCACATTACAACAAATTATTAGATCTTAGTGATCCATGTTGCATAATATTATTGATGATTTGTGAGACAATATCAAAATTGATTTTTGTGTTTGTTCACTACATGTTAATGAGAGACACACACTATATGAGAGAATGAGATAAACACTTTTAAGAGAAATATACTTCGTGGTTGAATGACATATAGATTGTTTGTTAATGAGATTTTACATTGGTCATACAATTGAGTATGGTGTATTTTCATTTGTGGGCATAATCTATTTCCATTAAGTTTTTGAATCATTGTGCTAGTTTGTTGAATCATGTTGCAGAATAATCATCTAGTTGAATTACTTGTCATGCTGAATTTCACTAATAACTTGTATTTTAAACTCTCAAGCATATTTTTGAAAACTCTAGCTTGGACTTTTGTTTGAGGGCAAAGAAGTTTCTAAGTTGGGAAAGTTTATAATTGTCAAAATTCCATACTTTAATATCATTTTCATGCACTTTTAGCTCAAGAATTATTGAAGATGTCACAAATATGTTCTTCAACTTAGTGCATTTTGTAATCTTTCTGATTTTACCTTTTAGAGAGTTTGTGTAAGCCAAAACCGGTGAAAACAATGCCAAAGTCAAGTTTCCAAACATAAGAGACTTGGGCTCAGCTCATAAGCCGCGCACAGTGGAACTGACAAAGTTCACGCTCAAGGCAGACATTATGTTGAGCGGAAATTAGATGCACTCTTTGTCCAGATTTCACGCAGCAGGTAAAATTATCCCAGTGCATTAGACCAATTTCGCCAAGCGTTGCTTGGCTAGGTGAAATGACAGGTCAGGCTAGGCGAAGTGCCACGCTTAGTGCCACCACAATGTTGAGCGAAATTGGTTGATTTTAGACTCTTTAAAAAAGGATCAGATTAGGGGTTTTACACACATTCGAGGGGCAATATTTAGTACTCGGAATTCTTAGTTTTCTTAGGCATTTTAGCTCGGATTGAGGTCTAGAATTGTGGGGGATGGTTAGAGGGATGGATTTATGCTCTTTGAGGAGGCAATTTCCTCTCCAATGAGCTTTATTTCTCTTTTCCAATCTTTGTGTTTAAGAACCATAAGAACTGGTTACTAAACTTCTTCCTTGTTGGGATTAGATATAATATTGACTTGATGTATACACTTTGATTCTGATTTATGCTTATTTATTACTCTTGGATTCTCATGAGTTATTTTTGTGCTTAATACTTACTTGAGGTTGACATCCTTTATAGTAAATTATTTTGATTGAACTTGTGAAGGAATTCTGGTTCGGTATCTTATTTCTAATAGCTCACCTTATAGGTATAATTGCTAGGAATAGTTTTATATCAATATATCACATTTTGTATATTGTTGATATAGTTACTAGGAGTAGAACTATATTGATAATTTATAACTCTCAATTTAGTAAACATAAGTTGCTTGAAATAGAGTTGTGTCAATGGATCATAAATCTTCATCTTCTTAGCATAGTTGCTAAGAATAAAGCTATATTGACACGCTACTAATTTTGCTACAGAATTGGTAGTTAGTAACATTGTGGTGTTAAACAAATTCTCAATTTTACAAACATGTTTACAAGGAATAGAGATTTATTTGTTGATCATAGTTCTTCATCTATTGAGTAGAGTTACTATGAATAGAGCTTTGTCCATAAGAAATTGATCATCTAAGGAATTAGTGGTTAATATCATTGAGGTTTTAACTCGTTAGTCAAAGAATCATAGTTTGAAGAATAAGTGTTATTGAGTCAAGTGTGTATGGATTGTTCAATAGTAAAGTCTAATCACAACACTTTTATTCTACAAGTTTATCAAATTGTTCAGTTACTTTATTTGTGAAATCAACCATCCAAATTATTCAACAAATTCTACTTATGATAACAATTTTTAGTTGAATGACTTAATATCAAACAAGTCATTGTGGATATGATAATTTTTTATAATTTTCTGCGACATCCTGATTTTGTAATTTAATAGAGCAATTTGTCGGTTAGCAGTCGCCTTAGATTTTTTTACGATCTGTGCTTCAATTTTTTTCAACAACAATCTTCTTATAAAGTTGATCTTCTAAGTCTTCATATAAGTTTTAATGATATTCAAATTAATATCCGTTATGAATTAGCATTTAATGCAATGTGTTCCGCTGAGTTTGATATCGAGAAGGTTGTAATGCAAGGAATCAGTTGAATCTTAAAACATGTTTGAATGTGCATTTACTATATCAGACTCATTGTATTTTATTACTTTTGTTTTAGGTTTCTAAGAAGTTCTCTTTTCTACTTACTTCGACAATAAAGGAGTGTCACTATATGTAGTATAAAGATATTTTTTTTTGTTTTCCATTTCTTTGCATGTTTCTCTCTTCTTCGTATGCAAACAAATTGGACTACAAGGTTTTTGTTCTTGTAGTACTAAGTTTCTCTTACCCAAACAATGGAATTTAATTTAATATTAATTACTAAAACAACAATCATTCTCATTAAATGTGTGTATTAATTATTCAAATGATTGGACTCTCGGACAAAGGTTTTCTAAAAGTGTTTGTCTGTCGGTCATTAGTGTCGACAAGTTGAATATTATTTATGCATGTTTGCATATAATCTCTAATGATATGGTGTTTAATTACTAGGTTTTATTATAGAATTTTAAACTGGATTCTTATAAAGATTAATAGCAACAATATGTCAAACATTAAACGGATTTTTTTGGTATAATCCTCTAGTTGATGCTTGATCCATAACAATTGAGAACAACAACTAGCAGCAGGTATATATCCATTTGTTGATAATGCAACGATATTATGCCTCTTCCTACACCATGAGACAAGATTATCTCCAATGAAGTGGCATCATCCACTGGTACTTTTTCTGTCATTTTTGTCTCCTTCATAGTCAACATCGTAACAATCAACTAATTTATAATTAACATTTTCTTATAGCATTTCTAACCAAAAGGATGAAAGTATGAAGAGATTTGTTCTTCTTGCCAATCACAACATTCAGTTGTGGTGTTTTCGAGATTGAGAAGTTCTAGACAATTCCATTGTCCTTACAGAACTTCATGAAAAACTAATTTACAAACTTTCCACCATAGCCACTTTTGATTGAAGTGATATACAAGCCTTTTTTTTTACATTTTGTACACGTTTTTATATACATAAAAGATCTTGAAAGATGCACCCTTTGGAGTTAGAAACATAAGTCAATTGTGTGGTAGTGGATTCCCCATAACTTTTAACGAAGATATATGTGAAGTCGATAAATATGGTTGATCACTCTTATTCACTATAAAGATGCAAAACAATATGTAAAATATTGAGTTAGAAGGCCTCTCTAATCAAGATATCATATGTAGTGACTAATAAATATGAGCAATAAATTTGGAATAAAAGGCTACATCATGCAAGCTTCAAATTAATTTGAAAGCTGAATAAGAATAAGCTAGGCAAATGATTACAAGACCATAAGTTTATATCACATTCTCTTTGTGATAAATGTGAGGATGGAAAAGAAGTTAGAAGATCTTTTGAACCCAATAACATTTTTAGTACCTCAAAACCACTACAATTGTTAGATATTTATCTTTTTGGTCCAACCGGAACTGCTTAATAATTTTAAATCTTCTTGTACTTTTGCTTAGACAAGGAACAGATTATACAAGTCAGGAGAACAGATTATACAAGTCATAATAAATCATGTTAATACAACCAGCTCATGTTAAACAGATTATACAAGTCAGGAACAGCATAGACTAGTCTGAACACAGTCAAAAATAAAACATCCCAGGTGATCTTTTTAAGCCTGCTGTAAACCAGCACCAGTCAGCCAGCAAGAACTTCACAAATCACAAATATAGAAAGAGATGAGCTGAAAAGAAATGTAATTCAGGAAATTTTTGGGATAATGAATGAAAGGCTCAGTTAGGTGTGTCATGATAAAGGAGGAGAGCATGTGTTTTGGGACAGAGCAACAGAGTGTGTACAGTTTCAACCTCAGAGTGCACTTTCCTGACACCTCCTGCCAACGTGTTAGAGAGAAAGACAAGTGCTTTCAATTGCAAACAAACAAGCCCGGGCCACTTTCTACCCGTTAGTCTTTTACCTGTACTACTACTATCTCTCTACCATCACTAGTGAGTGAACTTTCAAATGTTAAATAACTCAACTTTTTGTTTACTTATCAGATTATTTTTTTTTTGTTAAAAAATTAATCATTTTTTATATATATCATTATCTCTCCTAACATTTATTGTTTTTTGGAATTGAATTGTGGGACTTTAGGTTTTCTAAAATTTAGTTGGATCTTATCTCGTTAACCTTGATAAATAACTCAACTTTGAAACAATAGGACAACCATGTTATTTATTCCAATAATATCTCATTTTTAAAATTTGATTGTAATTTTCAGTAGTTGTTTCTTTCCACTTGTGTATTTCTATATGTGAGATATTTATTGTACTAAAATAACGGGAGATGTATATTGTGCTAAAAAATGGGAGATATGTACAAACAATGATACAAACTTTTGAATAGACGTAGGGAAGCATAAAACGTTCATCTGATTATTTATAATTACATTCTAACTATTTATTATCTACCTACTATTACAATATCTATGAAAATATCTTTATAATTTATGATTACAAAAGAGACAAGAAAAGTGATTATAAAATATAAGTGTCCTTTCCCTTTTTAATCTATTATACTGGCATTATTATAATTTTAGTTTAATATTTATGCATTTTTACTATCAAGCTTTTTGGACTAGAATTTTCTCAAATTCAAAAAAGTCTAATATTAGGCTCATATTTCAACAAGTAATACTAAAAAAGTTGAAGTGTTCAGATTTGTTATATTTTTAAATTAAATAAATAAAAAATCTATAAATTTATCATTCTCTTCATATTTGAATAGTGGAGGGTCCAATAAAGGAGAAATACCCATTTTAAAGTTTTTTACATATTCAATGTATTATATATTATTCATATGTATTACTATTTAATAGTTAATAATATTTAACACTTAAGTAGTGAGTGATATATAGTATAAAAAATTCTTATGATCTGGGTGTATCATTATTAAACTCTTAATATTTATTTACGGTCAAGAATACAGTTTAATTTCGAAATATTAATCTTAATCATCATTTGAAGAGGATTGTTTCTCATATCTAACACTTAAACGTGTGGGCAAAAAAGTTTGATATATGTACGGATGAACTGTGTAAAGAAGTCATTAATGAACAAACATGTAAAGGGTCATGATGACGGGATTCAAAGGCCAAATTAACTGTATCCCAATTTCTACGATGATGAAAGTGAAAAGTGGAAAGCATCAAACAATTCGTACCAATAAAAGCAGTATTCAGCTCTAGCCACGACCTCCGTATCTATCAATGAGATCATGCCACAGCCCACACATGCTTAAGCCAAAAGGATTTAAAATGACACGTACAAGATTTTCTCTTATTGAAAAGTTTATATTACCAACAAAATGTTGGTGTAATGATTAAGACTCCCTTAGATATTATTACTATTAGTATTATTGTTATATAAGTGTATATGTAAACACAATTAATATAGAGATAAATCATTTAATATTCGTTTTAGTATTATAAAAGGTATCTTATTATATTCTCACATTATGAAAAATGAAATAAGTTTTTTTTTGATGTTTGATTGTACCTCATAACAAATATCATTACTAAAAATTAAATCATTAATATTTGAGTAGTTTACACTACTAGACCAATATTGGGTTAGCAGAATAATATTCATTTTTTTCTTTATTATTATACTATGGGATCTTGAAAGATATTGCTAGAGCCACTATTGCTCAGCAGCTTACACTTCACATAATCGAATGGCACTATTTTCCAGGACCTATGTGTAGACAGCAAAACCAAAGGTGCATAGACTAACATGCATTTGAATTTAATTTTTCTTCTTAACTTTGTACATTTGTTTATGGATTTCGGTAAAGATGTCAGACACAAGGGCAGCAACAAAGGCAGCTGCAGAGAAAAAAACAGATGCATCAGAGGTACAGTCATTATAAGATCAGACTCACTCACTCACCCATCATCCACCACATAGAGAGAAGAGGTGGCTGAAAGCAAGAAGCATCATCAGAATCCTTTAGTAATATTATTATCCATGCACAGCAGAACAAGAACAAGAATCTTTAACCATTGACCCTCTCACCCCACATCATAAAAAACCCTCTTACTAGAGAAACGCATAGCCTTAGTTTTTGTGTCTCAAGGATGATGAGTACTTCAGGTGCAAGTGTTAGAAATAGGTCTCCTTTTACATCAACTCAATGGCAAGAACTTGAACAACAAGCCCTTATTTTTAAGTACATGGTTACAGGAACTCCAATCCCACCTGATCTAATCTACTCTATTAAAAGAAGTTTAGACTCTTCAATAACTTCAAGACTCTTCCCACATCAGCCTAGTAAGTGTTTTGGAATATTTTATTTGATATTATTATTATATACTATTGGTTATTGTTATTATATATCTATTTTTTTAAGAGGGGTGAATAAAAATTAGTGTCTGGTTTTGTCATAACTATGGCTGCAGTTGGATGGGGATGTTTTGAAATGGGTTTTGGCAGAAAAGTAGACCCAGAGCCAGGAAGGTGCAGAAGAACAGATGGCAAGAAATGGAGATGCTCAAAGGAAGCATATCCAGACTCAAAGTACTGTGAGAGACACATGCACAGAGGCAGAAACCGTTCAAGAAAGCCTGTGGAAGTTTCTTCAGCAACAAGCACAGCATCAACAACAACAAACACAACTCCACCAATCCCATCTTACAACAGGAACAACCTTTCTATGACCAACCCCAACAACATCAATAGCATGATTTCTGCTTCTCCTTTCCCTTTTTCTCCTTTACCCTCATCTATTATTACTTCTGAGTCCCAACCCTTTTCCCAATCTTACCAAAGCTCTTCTCTCAATCCCTTCTTTTACTCTCAATCAACCTCTTCTAGAGCCACTGATTCTGAATCTGATTTTCTATCCCCAGATGCCACTACCCATCAGCTATTTATGGATTCTGGGTCTTATTCTCATAATGAAAAGGACTATAGGTATGTCAAATAATTAATATATATCTATAAATTGTGGGTTAAGACGGGGTACATCTACCATGTTCAGACTCACTAATTGGGAGCGCCATTTTTATAGTTCTTTTGTTTTTTCTTTCTCTTAGTTTTTGAGTTCAACACTTCAACTTGTTCCATGTCAGCAGGCATATTCATGGAATGAGAGAGGGTGTAGATGAGAGAGCTTTCTTCCCTGAAGCTTCAGGATCTGCTAGGACCTACCCTGACTCATATCAACAACTATCAATGAGTTCCTATAAGCCCTATTCAAACTCTCACTTTCAAAACATGAATGAAAACACAAGCAAGCAAGAGCAACATTGCTTCGTTTTAGGTACTGACTTCAAATCAGACAGACTAAGCAAAGAGAAAGAAACTGAGACAACAACAAGCCAGAAACCCCTTCACCATTTCTTTGGAGAGTGGACACCAAAGAACACAGATTCATGGCTTGATCTTGCTTCCAACTCTAGAATCCAAACTGGTGATATATTTATTATATGTTTCTTTCTTATTAACATTTTTTTTGTTTAATATATTTCATTTCTTGCTTAGGCATAAATTATTCATAAAAAAATGTGTGCATTCATTGCATTATCTACCATTTTATATTATATTCTACATTATTTATTATACATTATAGTTATTTAGATCACTTTATCTTTTGCAGATGATTGATGTTTTGATTAAAAGTTGGTGAATACAGACAAGAGAGACTTGTTGATAAAGATCAATGTATTTGTGGCTGGGGTGGTTTATCATTTGCAAAAAGGTGTGGCCTTATTGTGTTATGTAGGGGACCACACTAGGATTTGTGTCATTGCTTTTGTTTCTTTTGATATTTTATGGTTTCTTTTCTTACCCCTGAAGAAATATTGAGAAACATGTCTCAGATTTGCACACCTTGTTTGTTTGACTGGAAAGCATATTAACTTCTGCTTTTAAGTGGGTGGTAGCAAAGGACAATTTAAATTATCTCTGATGCTTTTTGCTTGTCCTGTAACTTATGTTACTGTGCATGGACCCAGCACAGAACATGTTAATGAATATATGCATATTGCTACGCATTGCAACTGACATGGGCCAAACACTAATCTGTTTATATGTATTCTAAATAACCTAACGGTATTTGAATGTTTAATTTTTTAAATTGATATGACATGTTTAAATCTTTGTATGATAGAAGATTTGGGATATGGTTTAGTTTTTTAAATTGACATGACATGTTTTGATTTGTGACTTTAGTAAATACAATCTAGCATTGTTGATGTTTGTATTAGTACTTTATCTAAGAAAACATAACATAACGGTACTGAGTACTTATAATTCTCTCATCTGGGAGGGGATTCACTTCTTTTGCTAATTGCATTTCTCCCTTATCGCTCCTTCACATTTCAATAAAGAATCCTACAGAAATGTTTCTCGTTGAAATTATTGGATTTACATATATGAGACATTATCTATTTTAGATATGAATCATAGAAATTTGTGATAAAAGAAATCACGTGGTTGGTTTTCTAATGTTTAAGTAGGTCAACATGCCACCAAAAACATTGGCAAAGTTAGATCTCCAAGTCTGGTAGAATATCTACATTATTTCCAACTCAATTAGTCTCATCAAAGGCGAGGATATTCTGACAAGGACCTAAAAAAGTGGGTCAATAATAATGGGTTGATGTTCTCTTTACTCTATAAGGTAGAAATTTTCACAATCAAATGTTGGAAAAAATATTAAATATACCACCTAATGTTTATTTTATTAAATTTTGCATCATAAACCTAATAGGTAGGCTATGTATTTTTAATTGCATTCTGTAATTGCTACTGTAATTATATTATTGTGGTTTTGGATTGGAAATCTCCACAACAATATTGTAATAATTTGCAGATGCATTAGCCACAATTTGTAATTTATCACGACTACCGTAGATTCAACTGATTGTAACCATAACTAGTCGTATAGAATAGGCATATTATTTTTTGTACAAAGAATAAGCCTGTGTTTAATATAGTGATTGTAACCATTTACACCAAAAGCAACAAAAAAAATGCGTCTGTCTATGTGTAGTTTTAATGTACTCAGTAATAATGCATATCACCAACAAAAAACAAATTGCATATATAGTAACGACATTTATTGAGATGGACAACTACATACTCAAAAAATATTAATACTTTACTCAATATGTGAAGAAATATCTTTAATAATACCAACAGGAAAGTAATAATGCACCATGTATTTTAATTACAATAATATATCACAGAAACAACTTTATCAACGAATGTCAAATTCATTTGTGAAATTGTTGGGATTGTCACTTTTAGTTTCTAAATTTCTTTTTGTAATTTATCCTCTACCGTGAGTCAACATCTAATTGGCTAAACGAATGAACGTGTCAAACTGTCAATGCTTCCTTCCTCAAGCATGAAATCTTTTTTTTAACCGTGTAAGAAGAGCTCTATACTCATCACCTAAAAGAGTTGAATAGGGATGACATTATTTTGTTCCTTGGATATGCACACACTTATTTTTCTAGATGATTGATTACACAATAATTACTTTTAGTCTTAATTGATTGATAATCCATTATTGAGAACGCATAATCAATTATCCAACTAGATAATTGATTATAGACACAAAATTGAAAATTAGCTTAATTGTGTGGGTATAATAATGAATCAAGAACCTTGTATCTTTGAAATTAAGAATCAGCGTAAATCTTTGTAATTATTTACAAGATATTGATGCATAAGAAAAGCAATAAATCAAAATTAATGAGTAAAGAGATAAAGAAATTGATACATTGACTTTATCCCGGTTTACATCAATCATGTTCCTATTTCAGATTTGTGGATTTTCGACTATATAGAATCAAATGTTGTATACTGCTTCCCCTCCAAAACATTGACATCACACAACTCCTAGAGAAACAACGTTGGTTCTTCTTTCTCTTAATTGTGTAAGAAGCCACATTTCTTACTTGTCCCCATCTTTTATAAAAAGATCAAAAGCTATTTTATTGTAGAGTTGATGCACTATGTTATGTACGGATTACAACACTAGAAAGAAAACTGTTCAATAAAACTCTAATCAAATGACATTCCTATACAAAGATGATTTTAGAGTATGAAGATGATATTGACAAACATAAGAAGGGGAGAATGAATTGTGTTTGTTAAGGTTTACAAATTCTTCCTTATAAAACCCATTTCACAAGAAATTATAAGATGATGGCAAATTAAAATAAACAATTTCAAAATTATTAACTCAAAATAAGCTCAAGTCCTCACGGTTAGAAATAATTTAAAGCAGTAAAGAGTCTAGAGAAAGAAAAAAATAACACAAGTATTTTTATATTGGTTTACTTTCAATAGTTACATCAAGTCCCTTCTCCTAAAAGGATTTTCACTATTTACTAAAGTGCTTACAATTATAAAATGAATATTTAGGCATGTATTCTTTCTTATGTCAAACCTTTTGAGGATTTATGAACTAAGTATTCTTTTTATACCAAGGCTCTCTAGACTCTAAAGTTAATCCAATATTCTTTACTCAACAAAATTTGTTTGTAAATCCTTAACAACTAACTATGGAAGTATATGAATATGTAAGATCACTTGATCTAGAAGTCACTAAGAAATAAATCTTAAGATTTACTACTGTTAACTCTTGGATTCTTTCTTTCTCTCATCTTAGTTTGCCTCTAACAAAGATATTACAAATAACTAAAGTTGTAATTCATTACAAATAGAATTTATATACAAGGAAATATCTTTATAGATATTCTACTCACTTTTAATTTCTCTTTTCGTCTTGCATCTGTTATGTATCTTGTGAGCTTCTTCTTGCTTCTACAGACAAGCTTCAACTATTTTAGAAAATGTTCCAACAATCTTCAAAAGTGTTTGTTTAGAATAAACATTAAATCTTCCCTGATACTAAAAAATGTTCGTTATGTTTGATTTAATATTTCCTGATGTATCTACTCCATCTCTCTTCATCATTAACTTTAGACTTTTTTCCATTTGCAAGTTGACTAGAGAATACAAAATATTGTATCTGAAGATTACTATGTTTCTCGTACCAAAAAATAGAATATCTAATAATTGAATCATTAAAATCATAATAAATGTTATAACGAATATTATGTTCAAATGATTGGATGACTGGATATGTATTCAAAATAAAAGGAACTTCATTCTCTCTTTGAAATTTAAAATTAAAATTGAACACTGAATCGAATAATGAGTTAATTGAAGAATTATGCGAAATTGCAAGCCTTTCAGATTCACACTGAATCGAATAATGAGTTAATTAAAATTGAACACTGAATCGAATAATGAGTTACACAAATAAGATTCACACTAGCATCAAACCATATAATTGGATCTTAATTGATTAACACTGCATAATTGATAAGACCTCATGTATTTGAAACACATTTTAAGAGTTAATCATCCTAGTTTTAATGATTTGAAATAGATTAAGTAAAATTGTGAAGAAGTGTCAGAATGCCCTAATCTTCTTCTTTAAGTACATAGTTAACACTGCGACAAAGTTACAATTCAACATTGCTCATTTTTTTGATTTAACAACACTTTTGGGCACTGTCAAGTAAACTAGTAGAATGCCGGTAAGATTCAACATCACATACGCGAGCGCTGTTGTATGTGATACATACAACATCACATCCTCTAGTCAGTGTTGTTATATATATGATACATATAATAGTGTTGGCTGCATATGTACATGTAAGTGTCCAATGACATGATTTTGATGAAGACAAAGCTTAAAGATTTATAAAGACTACGGACAAGGACAAATCAATTACAACAACATAAAGACTTAAGTTCAAGCTTCAATTGGATCAACAAAGCTAGAGTAAATTTTTATTTCTTTAGGTCCTAAGATGCTTTAAATGGGTAGAGTCTAAATTGTGTGAACCTAATGAAAAATCTCACATATTAAAGTGATGAACAAAATGCATATGATATTTTCATTCATACATGATTTAGGTGCATCAGTATACATACATGATTTTGATGCATTAAACTAAGTTGAAATTATATCATTTTCAAAATCATTCATAATGCATTAATCAATCATGTTGGAGGTTCATGAAATATTAACTAAGGATTTTTAAAAAACTATTAACCAATTAAGGTTATAATTAATAGATTAAGTCTTTGGAAATAGGAAACTCATTAATTGATTAAGGACTTGGTTAATCGATTAAATCAGTTCAATTTTTGGAATCTCGGATGTTTTAAAGAAATGTTAATTGATAATGTGTCTACTTAATCGATTAAGTGTCTACATAATCGATTAAGTGTCTACATAATCGATTAAGTGTCTACATAATCGATTAAGTGTCTACATAATCGATTAAGTGTCTACATAATCGATTAAGTGTCTACATAATCGATTAAGTGTCTACATAATCGATTAAGTGTCTACATAATCGATTAACTCAACATAAAAAAGTTTGAAACTAAATGGTATTTTACCAACCTTTCCCATGTGCAAAAACATATGATACAAGCTTGATACACAAGAACACAGTACGAATTCTCAGGAGAGTTTTTCTGAAAGAGTGCATTAGAAACTTTTATGTGAAAATAGAGAGTTTTATGAATCTTTGTAGAGCCTTTTGTATTCATCATTTTTTCAAAGATTTTCCCTTGTGTCTCGTAATCTTTCATTTTCATTACTCTCAGATTGTGAGATCCATCAAATGGTTATTAGTTCTAAATTTAGTATATGATTAGCATATGAAGCACTACACCAAAATTGCGGTTCAACAACGCGTAATTTAGATGTATAACAACGCTTTGGTGCGCTTTCTGTTTGACCGTAGCAGTATATTGTCATGATTAACATTTCTTCTAATACGTTGTTTTAATGAATATATACCATAGTGCATCACACAAAAAGCATTGTGATATATTGCATAAATACAATAATGCATCGTACACACAACACTGTTATATATGTCGTACATAAACAATGCATTTTATAGGCATTATTAACAACACTTAATCTTGCGTTGTTGTATTGCATATATATAACAACACATACTTAAAAAAGTGTTATTGTATTATTCATAAGTATTCTCAAACAACACCTTAATACAACAGCGCAACACAAAAAAATAATGTTGTATTAAGCATATACAACAGCGCAGTCTATAAAAAACGTTGTTGTATTAATCATTTATAACAACGTTTGCCAGAGCTTACCCTAGTATTCACTGTTGATTGTACACATTAATACCTGAATATACATTTATTAGAAGAACAAACATTCTCAACAGTATAGACATTTACACATTCTCAACAACATATACACGTTAATATAGGCCATAAGTTTGTTTTATTAACATCAATACAATGCAAACTACAAACAATGAATATCATGCCAATTATGTTTTGGCAGAGTACATAATTACAAACAAAATAAATTATGCAAATTACAAAATAACAAAATTATGCAAATTACAAGCAATCAAAATTAAGCTATAATTATACAAAGACTAGTTGCATCTACTTTTTCCTTTTCTTTGATTGTTTTTGGCTTGTAAGACCATCGTTGTTTAGAGGAACATATTGCTTCACCCAAAGCCCTTCATCATGATCCTCTCTTATATATAAATCATCATACGTAGTCGGTTCGCTCTCATGCGACTGATATGTCCCAAAAAGAGGATCATCTTCATCATTATCTTCATATTCTTGGTCATCAATATTATTGACGATTATTTTGTTAGTTAAAAGAATAATTGACCATTTCATATTAGCTGGGTCACTAACATATAATACTTGTTGAGCCTGTGATGCTAGAATAAATGACTCATCTTTATATCCTGACTTATTAAGATCCACTTGCATGAATCCTAACTCATCAACTCGGAAGCTATTGTTCTTATCAACCCATATACAATAAAGAATCGGCCCGAAACATTGTTTAATACAATTCCTATATTTGTTCAATCACCCCCAAAGTATGACATGTTCGCATATATTGGGTTTTATCTTTTGTACTTGACATATGTAAAGTTCGAGCAGTCACACCACTATTTTGCATTTTACTTTGATCATCTCGTATTTTCGTATAAAATATGAACCCATTAATTAGGTAATTAGTGTAGGATAAGACATGAATACTTGGACCATTGACTAACCATTTCAATCTTTCGGAAATCGAATGTGCTTTTATATTCAACTCCTCATCAATGTGATTTTTTAGCCACTTTATGAAACTCTGATTATGCTCTTTGGAAATGCAACTTTCATTCTTATTTGGGTAAGACTTCCTTAGCATCTCCTTGTGTCTTTCAATATATGGCTCAACCTTGTCAGCATTATGTAAAACATATAAGTGTGCTTGCTCCAATTCAGTTCTTGTTATAATCAATATTTCATTCCTAGTAATACCTTCACCAAATGTTTTTTTTGCACCGAGGATTTGGAATGCCTATGAAATCACCATCAGTAAGGTATCTGATACAAAAATCAAGAGCTTCTTCAATAACATATCGCTCGACAATACAACTCTTTGGTCTTGATTGGTTCTTCACATTCCCTTTTAATGTCTTCATATAACGCTCAAAAGGGTACATCCATCTCATATAGGAAGGACCACATAAATGTGTCTCTCGAACAAGATGAATATTTAGGTGAACCATTATGTTAAAAAAAGAAGGTGAGAAATAAATTTGAAGCTTAGACAAAGTCAAAATAATTTGTTTTTGTAATGTAGGTAATTTCTCAAGGTCAATCACTTTGCTATAATTTGCCTTGAAGAAGAAGCATAACTTAGTTATGGTTCCTCAAACATTTTTAGGTAGAATTGACCGTATTCCAATAGGCAAGAAATGCTCCATAAGTACATGACAATCATGAGACTTAAGACCTTTAAACTTGAGGTCTTTCATTAATAGAAGGTTCCGAATGTTCAAAGAGTACCCATCTAGAACTTTAACACCAGGAAGAAATTTACAAAGTTCCATTTTCTCCTTCCTCTATAAAGTATAAGCTAATAGAGATAGAAATGTAGATTTTCCCTTAATTATCAGCCCCAATTCCTTTCTTATTCCCTTACTAACCAAGTCCAACCTTGCATTCAAGCCATCTTTGGTCTTATCAGGGACATTGAGTAAGGTACTAAGGAAACTTTCAAACACATTTTTTCAATATGGATAACATCGAGGAAATGTCTTACATATAATGAACTCCAATATAACAATTCAAAGAAGACTGACCTTTTCTTCCACCCATTTATGACAATTTCTTTTGCAAAAGGTTTACCAAAGTTATTACTCAAACCCTTTAGCTTTTGAAATAATTGGTCACCCGTCAACGGTAAAGGAGCTCGACCTTCTTCATTGTTCCCGTCAAATGCTTTTCTCCATCACCGATAGTGATGATTTGAATGCAAAAATGTAATATGATCATGGAAGACATTCTTCTTATAGTGTTCCAACCTCATTGAATGAGTATCGTCTTCACATACAAGACATGCAAAATTTCCTTTTGTACTATATCCAGATAGATTACCATGGGTAGGAAAATCACTGATTGTGCTGAACAACAAAGCACTCAAGTTGAATCTTTCTTCCCTACACACATCATATACATTTATGTTTGTCTCTCACATTTCCTTCAAGTCTTCAATTAATGGAGCCAAATATATGTCTATGTCATTTCCTAGTTGTTTATGTCCAGAAATTAACATAGATAACATCACATATTTGCGCTTCATGCATAGAGAATGATGTAGTTTGTCTATCATCAACATCATTGGCCATGTATTGTGGGAGCAAATTTGGACACTATGTGGGTTAATTCCATCCGTTGATAATGAAAGATGTAGATTTATTGATTCTTGACCAAAACAAGGATACTCATGATCAATTTTTCTCCATTGAGAAGAATATGCCAGATGCCAAAGCTTTCCGTCATTAATCCTTTCTTCATCATGCATTGTCAATTGAAAATCTAACAAATGATTTCACTCCTTCCTCGTACTCCTTCGTCAATCGATTGACACCCATCCATTTTCGATCCATTTTCTATAAAAGAATTAACAAAAATAATATAATGACCATAAATCCCTAAAGCTTGGAGTTAAGCTCACCAAGCAGAGCAAATACATTATTATGTAATTAAAAATTGGTGAACCCTAACTCATAATGTAATAACGTGAAATGGGTCGGAAACCCTAACTCAATACAAGCTAAACGAGTAAAATCACTTTCACTCATTTATAAGGAAAGTATTTATAACTCAATACAAGCTAAATATAATATAATTAAAAGTCAAATATTTATAAGTAAAAGTCACTTTCAATTCGGAGTTGAATGATTAAATGACTATTTTGAGGTTGAACGAGTGAATGATTTTCGAAATCAGTGTAAAATGATTTTCGTGTTGAATGAGTGAAGGATTTTTTAAATCAGTGTTGAATGAGGTTTTTTTTGGTGTTGAATGATGATTTTGAGAGTAAATGAGTTTAGCTGTAGAGTAAATGAGTCTTGGGATTGATGAATGTATGAGAATGCGGGATCATTTTAATTTTTTACGGTCTGATAGTATCTTCAACAATGCTTAATGAAGATATCGCTGTAAATTATACCTAATCAACAACATCACTTACAAAAAGCGTTGTGGAAGAACTTCCCAGCCAAATATAATGAAAGTAAGTATTCCACAACGCAACCTGAAGGAAACGTTGTGGAAGATATATTAATTTTTTCAATAATTTTTTTTAATAAATTCAAATTTTTAATGACATTATCACATTCGATTAATGAAAATTAATTAAATATATAGAACAATTAATAATGACAATTAATAACATTCAAACAATCTAAGAATTAATAATAAAGAAAATAATGATAATTAAATAATACCTGATAGTGTATCTTGTGCATGTGCTTAATTGTTGATCTAATCGACAACGCTTCTTCAAAAATGTGTTGTTGTATAGGTAAATGAAAATAATATGAGAGGTAAGTATTCAACAACACTTCTTTACGTATGCGATGTTGAATGTAACATAAACAACAGTGTATTGTTAAAAACCAATGTTGTATATATATATACAACAATGCATTATTAAAAACTGAATTTCAACTAAATTTATATATTGAACATTAATCACATTGTACTGTTACAGAAACATATATTACATACACCAAAACATATATAATTTTCCATACATTGATTTCCTATGCTATGCATTCAAACTGAATTTATATATTGAACATTAATTACTATACCTATGCTATACATTGATTTCCCTAAACAAAACTAAGTACATATTGTGACCAATCTTCACTAATCTGGTTGACTTGGTCATCTATATATGATTTGCCAAAAAACATGATTTCATCTGTTGGCCACTACTGAATAATCTCCTTCATGAATTTCAACACGTAATAGCTGAAATCTACCTCGTTTTTTTGGCAAGGGGTATACAATTAAAATCAAGTAAACATATAAGTATAAACTTAATTGAAATATGAATACACTACACATATAATTGTTTAAAATGATTTGTGCCAATACCTTTATATGAGTCCATTTGACTTTTTGCTGTGATATTCTAGAACGAATACAGCCTCTGTAAATTTTCACCACTCTAAACAATAGAAAATGTACTTAATTACTAAACAACTAGGAAAGTGAAAGTATAACTAAAAGTTTAAATAAGTAGTCCACTTACTTAGAAAATATTTCTCTCATACTGGTGTACTTGCTCGGATCACCATATGTCAATGAGTCAAAGTGATATATTCTTCCTTGACCCAATTAATGGCAACCAAAAGCCAATGTTGCCTTACAAAACATATGTACATGGTTAGGAAATGTTAAGCACAACAAATATACTAAGAACAAAAATACAAAAGACAATTAAAAACTGCGCACCCGACAACGTCTTTATGAATGAGGAGATTATCTACAATTTGTTTTGTCTGTTCTCCAAACTTCTTTTTGTCATTACCACTCGACAACAAAATGGTAACGTGTGGGGATATGAACATCACCTTCTTCTTATCTACCAAAACAAAATTTTCATACAAGTGTATATATATATATATACATATAGTAGTTGCACCTATTCGTTCATGTTTATATACATCCTGAACTTCATTGAAGCTAACATATTTTTCAACATTATTCCTGAAGACTTCCTTGGGAAACGATATAATCATTATATCATCTCCCAACTTATGTACATGCTCAAACAATTGAGTACAATAGTTGGTAGTCTTCTTGGAGCTCACATCCCCCGTAGATGGCTTCGAGCGCATATCACCCATAGATGGCTTCGAGCTCACATCTCTAGTAGATGGCATCGAGCTCACATCCCCCGTAGTTGGCTTAGTCTTTGGGTTACTACTAGGGTGGAGTGTACATTTTCCTGAAATATTCAATAAAAAACATATTAATTATAGATCAATATATAGAATATGAGTGAGTATAAGGTGAAAATCATACCTTAGAAGAAACTACTTGTACAAGGTCTATTGGCCAAGCCACAAAAGTGCTTATAGCTACTCAAACTGTGAAGATATCATCATCGAGAGGAATTGGCAGCAACACATCATCATTGATTGCAACATCAATCGAAACCTTCACATGATGGCGTTTGATACGTGCATTATGCAGCATAACATTGACCAAGTTGTGCACTTTCCCAACACCAACCCCTCAGCTAGATGGGATATCCGGGAAAAGTTTGCAAGCACTGATTCCCTATATGTTAGTTAAAACATATAATTAGTTTACGACTATAAACTAAATGGAAAATAAATTAAAATAAGTTAACTAAATTACCTCAAGAATGAGAATCATAATGGGAATGTTGTGAGAAGCAGGTGTGCAACTCTCATTGATTGTTGAAGGAACAGTGCCAACAGTAGTAGCTAGTCGTTGTCACTCAACTTCCTTCACCTTCATTGATTGCTCAAAGTCGTTGAACTGTTGCATGAGGCTATCCAATTGATTTTGAACTTGACTCATTTGGGCTTTGGTTACATACTTTGGATGGAGTAGAAATAATCGCTGGCTAACCCCAAATCCTACACATCGGATACATCCAGGGTAGTGAGGTAGTCCTACTGCCTTATCAAGTATAATGTGACTATCAGATTGTGCCTCCTTTTCTTTTAGGTCAACCTGACAAATTAAGAAAAAACTTAATGTTAGTTAATCACATTTTGATAAATAACGTATGGAAATTATGTATAGTTAAAAAATGAGCACCTACAACATTGTTTGACACTTCTTAAACTTGCTCATTATCGACGGCACAATCCTTTTTCTTACGAGCATCCACCCATAGAACATCGAGTTCTACTCCATGTCGAGTTAAACGTGTATCGCTTTTGTTGTCCAGCTTCCAAAACATAATCAATAATAATGTAATTAGATATATATGCATACAAAACATAACCAATAATATACTCACAATTTAACAATACTTACAATTTTTTCTTCAATTCCTCTATATGCCACTCGAGAAGCTCAGTACGGATACAAAGACTTAGATGCCCTCTTGCGGTTTTCACTACTTTCTTTCTGAAAAACAAACAACATTAACATCAACAATCATATATATATATATATGTGTGTGTGTGTGTGTGTATGTATATATACAAAAGCATATATAAGAATAAAGTCAATACAAAGAATATGATTTTATCAATCCTCATCTTCAGTGACACTTGTATATTTCTTTTTAGGTTTTAGGTTGACTTTGCCATCAACATCTTTGATACATTTTTCGGCATCGATTTTGAATTTTCGGAGAGCTTACCAGCAGATTTAAGGATATAATCCTTATGCTCCTCATCAACATCAAAAGTTGACTGAAATTAAAACAGTATACATTATATTGGGAATTTGATGATCTATAAACTGTCCCTAACAAACGATCGCCTCATGTTTGAGCATGATGAATCAATATAAGCTTTATGTACATATAAATTACATGAAAGAACATACATTGCATGAAAACATATATATATATTATATTGCATGCAAATACATATACGTACATTGCATGAAAACACAAAAACACACACTGCCTAAACACATATAAATTGCATGAAAGCACATACGTTGCATGAATACACAAAAATACATATACTTTGCATGAAAACACATATACATTGCATGAAAACGCATATACATTGCATGAAAACACAAAAACACACACACTAAAATATAAACATACTATTATTTCATTCCAGATACACTCCTTCACGGCATAGCTAACCAATGTGTTTCCACCCTTCGAGTTTAATGGTTGGCCTTTTGAGTTCCATTGAACTTCTATCTTCACATCCTTACTTCTTACCCGAATGACATTCTTCATGGAAGTTATTCCACGGGGAGTTCGTTTTTAAGCAATGATTTGCTTGTCCTGTGGAGTCGGTGTAGCTTCGTCACCAATATGAGAACCATGATCACCACTTTGGGAAGCCATTGAGGAAGTTTTTTTTGAGGTTTCTTAGATTATGAGGTTTCTGAGATATGAGGATTTTGTTCGAGTAAGTTTGAGAGCATAGAGGGAACTGAATCATCTTTTAGATATTTAAAATGTAGTAACCATTCAACAACATTTTCTACAGAAAGTGCTATGGATAGGACCTCTACAACAACACATAATAAATGACGCACTTTTGTTTGCACATCTCCAACAACGCTACTTAAGGGATGTGCTGTTGATATTATATCTTCCACAACGATTGCCTGAACAAGCGTTGTTAAATATCCAGTGTGAATCCAGTTGTTGATTGTTCATATTCATGAACACATGAACATTGCTTCCTTGATTATGTACGGTTGAATATATACTAATTAACAGCGCAATCTTAACAATGCTTTGTTGAATATTACATCGTCCATAATGATTTCCTGTAAAAGCGCTGTTAAATATCCAGGTTGAATCCAACTTTTGACAGCTCATATTCATAAACACATCAACAACGCTTCGTTAAATATGTGTTGTTGAATACTTTCTAATTAAAAACACCATCTTAACTATACGTTGTTAAACTAAACTCATTCAAGCCAGCGCATAATTCAACATCTAAATTAATAGCATTTTCTTAAATTTATGCTATTACTGGATTTAAATTAACAACGGTTTCTTGAGAAAACGCTGTTGAATTAACATATTACATTACGGGTAAAAATACAACATGAAAATAAGTTAACATATGTTAATTAACATAGTTGCCAAAACAAAATGTTACTTTTGGTTATTGAATGTTTCCGCAAAATATACAAGTTGCCAAAATATCCCAAAAATATTAAACATTGAGTATTCTTAATTTGTTTATTGTGTTTATTAATATGAAACTACCAAAATAAAACAATTCAAATAAATAAAAACAAAATAGAAATTAATAACCAAAAGAATTGTTCATTCTTCATTCAAAGTGCCAAACTTTGCTGTTGTCAAAATACATTAATTGTTCCCAAAATACTGCCAAAGCAAATTGTTCATGATAAAATAAAAAAAGAAAACAGCAAAAAAGAAATTAACATAATAATTTCTTCAAAGTGCTCCAGATCAGTTGAAGAAATTATCCCCTAAGTGCATATTAGAATTAAAATATTCAACATAGTCCCGATCATCATCTTTTGTAGTAGTTAAGGATTGCTGAAAAATAAATAAAAAATTAGACATAGAGATTAAAAATAGAAATTAACATTAGAAATTGAAGATTATTGCAAAATTGACATCCACGTTTTTTTTAGGAATGTCTTTTTTCTATTCTTTTTACAAAACTTCCCTGTTTCTTTGTGCCTTGTATTGCACTCTTTTCGATTTCTTTGTGTTTTCTTCCTCCAAACTTTGTTGTTGCCAAAGTATATTAATTGTTGCCAAAATACTGCAAAAGCAAATTCTTCATGATAAAATCATAAAATAAAAACAACAAAAAAGAAATTAACTAAATAATTATTTCAAAGTGCTCCGGATCAGTTGAAGAAATCATCCCCTAAGTGTATAATAAAATCAAGATATTCTACATAGTCTGGGTCATCGTCTCTTGTAGCAGTTAAGGATTGCTGAAAAAAGAAAAAAATAAAAATAGACATAGAGATTATACCTATAAATTAAACATAGAGATTGAATATTATTTCAAAATTGACAAACACCTTCTTTTTTAGGAATGTCTTTTTTCTACTATTTTTTACTTAACTTCCCCTTTTTATGTGTCTTGTATTGCTCTCTTTTCAGTTTCTTTGTGTTTTCTTCCTCCAATTTTTTCTCCTTGGGTGCCATGACTTAAGTTATAAAAGGAGACAATGAAGGAGAGAATGGAGTGAACCACAACATTTATAGATTCAAATGGAAAGAGAATCATTATCGTCATCCTTGGCAGATGTGCAACCAATTAATTTTTCTATGAAAACAAAGAATTTCATTGCAACGAACAGACGCATAAAGCACTCCACCATTAATTTTTCTGATATATAAAACGTCGTATACAAGCAACATCACACATTTAAGAAAGCGCTATTACTATGTCATCTTCAATAGCGCTTCTTTAAACATGCACTATTGAATTGATGTACATTAACATCACTTCCAATAATTTACACTTATAAAGAAAACGCATTCAAGCCAGCGCTAATATCACTGATGTTCAACAACGCTTTTCAAGACTGTGTTGTTAAAGTTGGATTCACCTACCCGTATTGACAACCCTTGCTTTAATGTGCGTTGTCGATGTTCTTCCGTCTCATTTTTAACAACGTCGTTCAAGAATGTGTTGTTGAATGACTGTTGTTCATTACGATATTTGGCATAGTAAATGTGCAAAGAATTTGGTTCACTTTTACCAGTCTATTTGTAAATTCATCTCTTGGGGTGTGAGGCATCACCTTTGAAGAATAAAGGAATTTAGGGAGAAATCCTAGGCTGAGGCCAGGTTCGAAAAAGGTATCTTTGGTATACTTAGTTAGAAGTGGTGTGAGATCCATTAGAAGATAGGTCATAAAGAGTCTTCGTGGAAGAAGTGTTTGTAAAGACATCCAATTTCTTCTTAGTAAAAGCAATTCTCCAAGATTAGAAGGAGAGGAATGGATGTAGATTGCAGTGGTTGATAATCCAACCAGGATAAATCGATTGTGTTATTTTATCTCTTTCCATACACTTTTACTTTTGTGCAGTTATTGTATTTTGTTATATTTGATTACATTAATATCAAGATTATTGCATAAGTGAATTTGAATGATTAATTACTTTCATTGAAATATTTAAGTTTATATTAGATCAAATTAATCATTGCTTTCTTGCTGTATCAAGAACAAAATATTTTCATGAAATCATCAAGGTTAATCGGTTAAACCATCTTAATCGGTTAACTCAAGCTTTATGCTAATTCTTTAAGTAGTCATTTAGTCGATTAACTCAAGCTTTCTGTTAATTGTTACTCAAACCACCTATTCACCCCCTGAAGTTGAAGTTAGAGTCCTTGTTAACCAACAAGTTATAAGAATTATATGGCAACTAAGAGGGGGGAGGGGGATGAATTAGTTGTTGGGAGAAATGACAAATTTTTCTACTTAAGATATCAAAGTGTTTGTGCAGCAGATTATTGATGTAGAAATCAACACATTAAAGCAATAATTAAATCACAAGAATAAAGTAGAAGAAGAGTTCACATAAATTTTTTATATTGGTTCACCTTCTTGTCTACCGAATGTTACATCTAGTACTTTTGCCACACAAGAGATTTTTCCACTAGATAATTTGAGTTGTAATTACAAATTCTCTCCCTGAGACCCTTGTACCTTACGCACTCGGAACTATCCACCCTTGGAAAACAACCTTTCCAAGTGAACTCTTTTCTCTTTCTCAACACACCCTTGAGATGAAAAGTTTACAATAAGATAAAGAATATATCAAAGGTTGGATTGCCTTTACAAGTTTTGTCAATGCTATAACTTGCAATCATTTTCTCTCAATATATATACATAGTATACAATGCTCTTATATCCTTGAAAGTTTAGAACATAAGTACTTAAAGCAACTTCATAAAATCTGAAAGTTTGAGAACAAAGTTGCAAAATAGTGCAAAATATTGTTTCACTAAGTTCATAGAATTTCGTGTATTGATTGTGTTGTTAATTGAATCTCTTAATGCCTTTAAGTAGGCTTCAAATCAACCAATGTAACCTTCCATGAAGAGGAGACACGATTGGAATGAAACGTAATCACTTTGGATGAAAGTTGTTCATTTGAATTTAAAATTCTAGTTTCCAACAACTAAGGGTAATCGATTGTCACGAGTGCGTAATCGATTGCCAAAAGTTAATGTCCAAAGTGGTAATCGATTAATAAAAGTAATTAATCATTTACTAAGTGTTAGTTATGCTTTGTAACTATTTTCTTAGTCAGATAACCTGTTACGTAGTTCCAGTAACCTGTTACCAACTACCACACAGTTCAGGTAATCTGTTACCTAGATCTAGTAACATTTACTCACGTGAAGTAACTCATTACTTAGCATTATTGAAATTTTATCAAGACTTATTCAATTCTTTTGAAAATAGTTTCATTCATTTGAGCATTTATATTAATATATAAAATGAGCATAAGGGTAAAAGTACCTATTGAAGACATTAATCTATAACTTCTTAAAGCTTGAATCTTCTATGTCTTCATAGTCTTCTTCCTTTTCTTCTTTTTTTGATCTTGGTGTCTTCATCAAAATCATGCCAAGGTTAGGAGCAATATCTTATTCACAATCCCCCCTTTTTGATGATGACAAACCAACATCGTTTGAAAATTGAGATTTTAATTTTTATCAGATTTCAACATATAAATTATGATGTGACTTTATTTTACTTTTATATGCTCACCCTATCTTGTATGATACCCCCTTTATTTTACTGTATGTGCCTGAAATTGTTTTACAGAAAAAGAACACAATTCCAACTTTTCTCCCCCTTTTCACATCATCAAAAAGAAGAAAAGCTAGTTTGTCCAGCACAATATACATGTATATAGAGAAAAGGTTAACAAGATATATAGGTTGACTTATTTAAAAGCCAAGGTAAAAAATTCTTATAAACAACAACCGTATGAATTTGGATTGAAATGCTAAAAGATAATCAACATGTCATAACATAGCATTTAAAATCAATAAAACGTAGTTCATACATACCAAAGAGTTAAAATAGCAAATAACAACCATAAAAACATCAGTTTTGAAATAACAACCAAAACAACAACAACAACATACTTAAGTAAAGTCCTAGACCACTAAACCAGTACTCCTTAGAATCTGGATCAGTCTACTGAGAATCCAAGTCCATGTAATCCAATCGGTTTGACAAACGTTGAAGCTCTTCTTGGACTTGATTGTTTGTCGTGTCAAGAGCATCCATCTGATTTATAATGTAGCCTCGAAGCAAAAACAACTCATCTATTATCATCTGATTGGAAGGAGTGGATTCAGAAGACGATGCTTCAACATGAAATGAGGGTCGAGTAGGAGGGTCAGCAGAAGGATTTTCTAGGTTAGCAGCATGTTGATCACCATGATACTTATAGATCATATCGGTGGTATCTCGAAAGAATCTCATCTTGTGGATCACATCCACATCGAATTTGTTATTACGAGCACTGTGTGAGATCTTAGACTCTCTAGAAAAAGAAGTGCAAGAATACTCAAGTATAGTAGTTACGAGAATAACATAAGGCAATGGTCCATAATCACCTCTTAAGGTCCACATTTGTCTCATTACCATTAATGCCCAATTAATTGGAACATTATGTTTGATTACATACATCAATTTTAGTTCCATATCATTTAATTGTGAATGATTCGAAATCTTCGGAACCACGATGTAACTAAAAAAGTAATGATGCAAACAGTCGTCTTGGTTTAAATTTCTAACAAGTAAAATATTTCGGTTTCTCACAGAATCACCGATAGACCTTTGGTTACGCATTTCAATTTTCCTTTGTGAATATCTAAATAGATTAGTAGAAATCCATCTTATTATACCCTTCTAAGTCGCATTGAATGCATGACTTAACTATCGTCCCTATGCATGACATATTACCACAAATAGAACTTCGAGTTCTGAAGTCTATGGCAAATTCTTTACCTTTGACAAAAGAGAAGATTTTATTGTTCTTGAAATTTAGATTGCAGTAAAATACATGTACAAGTTTAGGAGAGTAAGAGAAGTGCATTTCACAAAACTCAGAGTCTTTGTTGCTTAAATAAGTCAGGGAAAATGAAATCATTATTATCAAAGGAACTTAATGTACCATACTTTGGATTAAAAATGGGTCTTTGCATGAAGTGTTCCTTGAAGGTTTTGCATTGATCCTCGTTAGCCAAAAGACGCGCCAAACCCAATGTATTGACTTCTTTCGAGATTTGTTTCCTTCCTTGAGTCACATTGGTGCTTTGTTTCTTGGTTCTAGAGGATGAAGCCATGAAGTTGAGTTTTTGAAAACTTAGGTTTTGAAAGTTTGAAGATTTGGGTTTATTTTCATTTTGGCTTCTAAACACGAAAACCATGGTTGGAATATGTTTAGAATTGGAAATGTAGTATAAATCAACTCAAAAATGACTCAAAACAGTTTGGAAAAGTGGTTCTTCAATGTGGGGTGGGGGTTCCCATGGTTGAGAGAGTGAAATGGAGAAGATGAAGTTTGAAAATCTGAGTTTTTGTCTTAAATAGTATAGAGTGTAATCGATTACTACATTTTGAGCAATTGATTACTCAAGGCTACTGTCCAAGCCAATAATCGATTAATTAAATGTATTAATCGATTGCATTGATTGGTGTTTGAGGTTTTAGGGTATCTGATACCTTGTAATCGATTACCCTATAGTAACAATCGATTACACACTCCAAAGCAATACAATTTAAGCAAATTTAACACACATATAAGCACAAGTAGGACAAATATGCTTCAAGAATGCCTAATTCTCGTCTAAATTTATAAAAAGTTTCTTTAGCTAAAGGTTTAGTGAACATATTTTCTTATTGTTCATCTGTATCAACAAATTCTAAGAGAACATCTTTCTTTCGGACATGGTCCCTAAGGAAGTGATGCCTGATATCAATATGTTTGGTTCGGGAATGCATAATCGGATTCTTTGTAAGGTTTATAGCACTTGTATTATTACACCTCAAGGGAATGCATCTTAAGTCCAATTCGTAATCTCGCAATTATTGCTTGAGCTACAATACTTGGGCACAACAACTACCTGCTGCTATGTATTCTACCTCAACAGTACTTGGAGCAACACATGCTTGCTTTTTATAAGACCATGAGACTAGAGCATTACCAAGAATGTGAAAAGTACCACGTGTCCTTTTCCTTTCAGATTTGCATCCAGCAAAGTTTGAATCTGATTATCCCACCAAGTCACATAGACTTCCTTTAGGATACCTTAGTCCTACATCAAGTGTGCGTTTAAGATATTTTAATATCCTTTTCACGGCTGTAAGATGTGACTCTTTAAGTTTTGATTGATAACGTGCATAAAGACAGACACTAAACATAATGTCATGTCAACTTTCAGTAAGATAAAGAAGGGAAACAATCATACCTTGATACTTAGAGATGTCAATGCATTTTCCATTCTCATCAACATCAATGTATGTTCCAGAACCCATTGGAGTGACGATAGGTTTGTAGTCATCCATTTCGAAGATATTTAGAAATTCCCTACAGTTTTTAGACCGACAAAACAAATATGTCATCCTTAAGTAGTTTGATTTTTAGTCCAAGAATGCAGTTCAACTTTCCCGTCATGGACATCTCAAACTCCCCTTCCACCATTTTACCAAGAGGAATTCCTTCATAAGTGGTCTCTAGAGTATTAGTAGAGAATACTGAGTCTTGACCTTTTTACCTTCTCCATTCCTTCATAAGTGGTCTCTAGAGTATCCCACATTTCCTTAGCAGATTTGTAGTTTGACACTCTAAGGAATTCGTTAATGCCAAGGGTTGAAGTGAGGATGTTCTTGGATTTGAAATCATATTCCACTTTCTTCTTATCGTCATCATTCCAAGAGGATTTTGGCTTTAATTCCATTACACTATTAACAATAGTGAAAGTTTCATAAGGTCCTTCCTCAATCGCATTCCAAATGTACAAGTCTTGAGATTCTGTAAAGATTCTCATCCTGATTTTCTAGAAATCATAGTATTCTACACTGAAGCTTGGAGAGCGATTGATGTTGAAACCTTATCCCTAAAATGATCTCGAGGCCATCTATGGTGTAGGATCATTTTGAGAATAAATTACTCAAAGTAAGCTATGGCGCCAATGGTAAGTATTATATGGCATCTAAGAGTGGGGAAGGGGTGAATTAGTTGTTGGGAGAAATGACTGATTTTTCTACTTAAGATATCAAAGTGTTTGTGAAGCAAATTATTGATGCAAAAATCAACCAAGTAAAGCAAAAATAAAACCACAACAATAAAGTAGAAGAAAAGTACATAGAGAATTTTTATACTAGTTTGCCTTCTTGTCCACAGAATGTTACATCCTGTAGTACTCTTGCCACACGAGACATTTTTCCACTAGATAATTTGGGTTGTAATTACAAATTCTCTCCCCGAGACCCTTGGAAAGAAAACCTTTCCAAGTGAACTCTTTTTTCTTTCTCAACACACCCTTGTGATGAAAAGTTTACAACAAGATGAAGAATATATCAATGACAGGATTTCCTTTACAAGTTTTGACAATGCTATAACTTGCAATCCTTTTCTCACAATATATATACTTAGAAAAAAATGCTCTCACATCTTTTAAAGTTTAGAACATAAGCATTTAAAGCAACTTCAGAAAATATGAAAGTTTGAGAACAAAGTTGCAAAATAGTGCAGAAAATTGTTTCACTAAGTTCAGATAATTTCATGTATTGATTGTTTTGTTAATTGAATATCTGAATGAATGCCTTTAAATTGGCTTCCAATTAGCCAAGGTAACCTTCCATGAAGAGAATACATGATTGGAATGAAACTTAATCACTTTGGATGAAAGTTTTTCATTTGAATTTAAAAATCTAGTTTCCAATAGCTATGGGTAGTCGATTGTCACGACTGTGTAATCGATTCTCAAAAGTTTTTGTCCAAAGTGGTAATCGATTCATACAAGTAATTAATCAGCTACTCAGTGTTAGTTATGCTCTATAACTTTTTTCTTAGTCAGGTAACATGTTACGTAGTTCCAGTAACTTGTTACCTACTGCCACACAGTTCAAGTAATCTATTACCTAGATCTAGTAATTTTGTTACCTAGATCTAGTAATCTGTTACTCAGGTTAAATAACTCATTACATATAATTATTGACATTTTACCAAGACTTATTCAATTCTTTTGAAAATAGTTTTATTCCTTTGATCATTACTACTAATATATAAAATTAGCATAAGAATAGAAGTACATATTGAAGACTTTAACCTATAATTTCTTAAAGCTTGAATCATCTATGTCTTCATAGTCTTCATCCTTTTCTACTTTTTGTGATTTTGTTGTCTTTATCAAAATCGTGCCAAGACCAGTATCAAAATCTTCTTCACATGGGTGGCATCAGAGCTAGTTCAGATAAGTGCTAGCTTAATCGCTACATCCGTGTGATCCTAGGGATATATACAATGGGTTCTACGAATCCATTCATCAGTAAAGGATCATTTGTCAATCGCACTCCAATGTTTAATGGAGAGGGTTATGCCTACTAAAAAGATAGAATGATGATTTTCATAGAGGGCATAGACACAAATATATGGGAAGTCGTGCAAAATGGACTTCATATTCCACTACACTTAGTGGAAGGTGAAACTAAAGATAAACCTATGAGCTTATGGACAGATGATGAAAAGAGAAATGTGCAATATAATTTGAAAACTAAAAACATCATCACTTCAACACTCTCTTATCATCAATTCTTTAGAGTTTCAGAGTGTAAAAGTGGCAAAAAGATCTGGTATACTTTACAAGTAATCCATGAGGCACAAATGAGTTATAATTAATTCTGTCAATTTACGATTTGTTTAGTTATAATTAATTTGCTTAATTTTTTTAGTTAGAATTAATTTGATTTTAATTTCGTTAAGTCTTGCATCTGAATTGAATGAAATTTCGGCAAACTTTTCTTTTATGAAATCTTATTTTCAAGAAAGAAATGGATAAAGTTAATGGATTAAAGTTATGCTTAATTGATTAAACCGTGTTGCCATTAATCTATTAATGGTCTCTATAATCAATTAAACATGTAGTTTTCTTAATATCTCATTAATCGAAAAAACAGCTATAGTATTCCGCTGCACCTATTCACCCCTCTAGGTTACCATAAGCCCTTGTTATCCAACAAGTGGTATAAGAGCTAGTACGATATTACTAGCTTGACTACTTAGATCGTTGATCCTATGCACTTTTACAATGGGCTCCACTAACCCTTTCGGCGGCGATGGCTTATCCATCAACTATCCTCCGATTTTCAGTGACGAGGGGTATGTTTATTGGAAAGTCGTGTAAGACTTAGATTGCAACTAAGTGGGAAGGTGAATTAGTTGACTTAAAAGTATGACCACTTTTTTTGCAAAATCAAGAGTTAAGTGCAGTGGAAGAATTATGCAGAAAACTAACATGTAAAAATAAAGTGATAAAGGAGAAGAGAGTAAATAGAGATTTTATATTGGTTCACCTTCTTGTCCACCGAAGGCTACGTCCAGTACTGTTGCAGCACAAGAGATTTCTTCACTAGATATTATGAGTTATAATTACAATATCTCACCCTGAGACCTATATGTACCTAACTCACTCATTAATACTTATATCACTCTTGGAAAACACCATTTCCATGTGACTTTATGCCCTTTGTTATCACACCCTTGTGAAAGAAAGAATTATGCAATGTCAGTGAAGAATTTACAACAATGGTAGGATTGCCTTTACAAGTTTGGAATGTAATATTACTTGCAATCTGATAACTCTTTGTATACTAAGTAATAATGCTCTTATAAGTTTGTAAAACATTGAAACACTTTACTTCAAGCAACTCAGAAAATTCACTCTAAAAGTTTAAGAACAAGTTACAAAAAGTGCAGAAAATATTTCAGAGAATTTTCAGAATTATGTTTCAATGTTTGTTAGAAGATTGTGTAAGAGTTATGATTTGATTCTGAGTTTCAATGCCTTTAAATAGGCTTTCCAACCAACCACAACACCTCTTTTAAAGGCTAGGAATTTATTGGAATGAAACCATTTCGTTTGGGATGAAAACCATTCATTTTGAAATCTGAAAACTGATGCAACAACTTTCAGTAATCGATTACATCCTTGAGTAATCGATTACCCAAACTCTCTATCCAACTGGGCATTTAAAATTTAATTAGAGTAATCGATTACAGCCTTGAGTAATCGATTACTCAACTTTTTCTAAAACTTGGTAATTTTTTACTCACATACAGTAATCGATTACCCTTTACAGTTTTTGTTGGGTAACTGGTTTTCTCACTTATGTAACCTGTTACTTAGATACAGTAACCTATTACACACTATTTTTGAAAATTGTTTTGTTTATACTTAAAGTGTTTCAATTTTCTTAAAATACAGTTTGAGCATTACTACTATTGTATATTTGAGAGTATAGGATAAAAGTACCTATTTATACTTAGACTAATTTGTTTTGAAGCTTTGTCTTCTTTGTCTTCATAAGTATTCTTCCTTTTCTTCTTTTTGGTCATGTTGGTGTCTACATCAAAATTGTGCCAAGGCCATGAGCAAAGATCTTGTTCACAATCTCCCCCTTTTTCATGATGACAAACCAATATCTTCTTTAAAGTGTAGTTTTCTGAGAGCAACATACTTTGAGATATGTTGAGATGACGTGAGTATGCTCCTATTTCATTTGGAGTTATGTGCCTGAAAGAAATTTGACAGAAAATACACTTCTCCCAAATTTTCTCCCCCTTTTGACTTCATCAAAAAGAAGAAAAGCTAAGAGTCTTCAGCACAATATATATATATACAACATACATATTCATATATAAGATATAAATCAAACATAGCAATTCATAGCATAAAACAAAAGATGTTCAAACATTTGTTCAGCAAACAACAACAACAAAACAACATAATAGCAAATTTTGTCCAAAGGCCATGAAAACATTACAACCAGAAAATCTTAACATCAAAGATAATCTAAGACTCAGGCTTAGAGTTGTCTTCATCAATGTCCATGCTACTCATATTATAAGAGAGACGATGAAGTTCAAACTGGATTTGTTGATTCTGAGCATCGAGAGAATCCATCCGGTTAGTGATGTAGCCTCAAAGAGAAAAAAATTCATCCATAATCATTTGATTTCTTGGCAACATATGAGGAAGATTGAGCATGAAACTCTGAAGGTTGAGGTTCAGGAGGGTTAGGGGGGCATGTTCTGATTGATCAGCAAGAGCAGTCGGTTTATCAGTTCTATGCTTATAGGTGTGGTCATGATGATTTAAGAAGAAGTCCATTTTGTGGATCACTTCCACATCAATCTAGCTTTCACGAATATTAAGAGAGACCTTGGTTTCACCAGTAGTAGAAACACCGAAAAGTTCAAGAATATTGGTTATGAAGATTGCATAGGGAAAGGGGCTTTGAGTTCCTCGAACAGTCCACATTTGTCTCTTTATCATCTAATCCCAACTGATTTTGATGTTATACTTCATAGTATACATCAGTTGAAGTTCTATGTGACTGATATGAGAATGGTTTGAAAATTTAGGCACAATTAGATAGCTGAGAAAGTAATGAAGCAAATGGTCCTCAAGTTTGAGATGTCCAACATATGGGATATCTCTATTCTTAACAGTCTCACCAAAGCCATGTTGCTTACGCATTCCTATTTCCCCTTTTGAAATTCTACACAGAGAATAGTAGAAATCCTTTCGATCGTAGTTATCCTATTCACAAACAAGTCTGAAACCTGTTGTGCTATCTTGAGTGGGTATGTTACAGCATAATGAACTGAGAGTTTTTAAATCCAAAACAATGTCTTTTCCTTTCATGTAGGAAGTAGGATGGTTTTTCTAGAAGTTCAAGTTGTATTAAAATACTCTAACAAGTTCATGATAAATATCATTTGTTTCACAGCAAAATTCGAGAAGGTTTTGTTACCGTAAAAGATAAGGGAAAAGAAAATCTTCAAACTCAAAGTTCCCGACATTACTGAATTTTGGAGTAAAGATGGTTCGTCCATCAAAGTGCTCTTCGAATACTTTGTGTTGTTCATCATTTGCGAGAAGTCTTGCTAAATCCAGAGGTTTAGACTCCAAGGATTAAGTCCCTTGCTTCTATTGAGTCACGTTAGTGCATTGCTTCTTTGTTCTTGAAGAAGATCCCATGGATTGGGTTTTTGAAGGGTTTAGGTTTTTGGCTTTGGGAGATTTGGGGTTTTTTGATTTGGTCCACTAATCACAAAAATGATGGTATATAAGTGTATAAAATTGAAAATGTAATATGAATGGATACAAAAATAACTCAAAACATATGAAAAAAAATGAAGTTTTTAGAGATTGGGAAGGGTTTACACGAGTTAGAGAGAAAGAGGA
The DNA here is from genome assembly GCF_001865875.1 of Lupinus angustifolius. Taxonomy (NCBI): domain Eukaryota; kingdom Viridiplantae; phylum Streptophyta; class Magnoliopsida; order Fabales; family Fabaceae; genus Lupinus; species Lupinus angustifolius. Next base: position 15,013,395 of record NC_032013.1, on the reverse strand, counting down.
AGAAGATGATTTTTAAAACAAAATGAAGAAAAACATATATATACCTGCACAGAGTAATCAATTACTCATTTTTTAGTTATCGATTACTCAGTTTAAAAATTTCAAACAACAGCTTTGAGTAATCTATTACTCACTTGAGTAATCGGTTAATGAAACTCCATGTTCAACCTTGTAATCGGTTACTCTCAAGAGTAATCGATTGCTGACCCCAGAAAAAATTAATTTTAGGCATATTGATGCTATGAAAATGATTTTTGACCCAAAATTAAAAAGTTGTAAACATAAGTGAACACATTTAAGTACAAGTAGACATGAGATAAACATAATGAAACACACATATAATCATGTTAAGATAGGT
>NC_032013.1:15010592-15012937 GCF_001865875.1 Lupinus angustifolius | reverse complement strand
CACATTTTAGAGGAGTGCAGCCTAAGTCTAAGCCATAATCTCGTAATTGTTGTTTAAGCCACAACACTTGGGCTCAACAACTACATGCTACTATATATTCAGTTTCAACAATGCTTAGGACAATACATGCTTGTTTCTTGCAAGACTAGGATACTAAAGCATTTCCTAAAATGTGACAAGTACCACTTGTACTTTTCATCTCAGTTTTGCATCTAGCAAAATCTGAATTTGAATAACCAACCAAATCACATATACTTCATTTTGGATACCACAATCCAACATCAGTGGTGCCTTTAAGATATTTCATGATTCTCTTAACAACAACTTAGTGTGATTCTTTTGGTTTAGATTGATAGCATGCACACAGACATACACTAAACATGATATTAGGTCTACTTGCAGTTAAATATAAAAGAGATCCAACCATACCTCGATACTTTGATATTTCAATGCATTTTCAAGCTTCATATGCATCAATGTAAGTACCAGATCCCATAGGAGTAGCTATTGGCTTGCAGTCATCCATATCAAATCTTTTCAACATATCTCTGCAATACTTGCATTGACTTCCCCATCATGAAGTTGTTTGATTTGTAATCCAAGGAAGTAATTCAACTTCCCCATCATGGACATTTCAAAATCTCCTTGCATCATTTTGCCAAAATCACTACAGAAAACCTCATTAGTAGAACCAAAAATAATATCATCTACCTAACTTTGAACAATAAGAGTATGATGATTTATTTTCTTTATAAAGAGTGTAGTGTCGACCTTTCCTTTGGTAAATCCCTTTTCAAGTAGAAAATTTGTTAGACGATCATACCATGCATGTGGAGCTTGCTTCAAGCAATGAAGAGCTTTCTTTAATTTATAAACATGAGAAGGATGTTAGTAATCTTCAAAACCAGGAGGTTGTTCTACAAACACTTCTTCTTGAATATATCCATTGATAAAATCACTTTTTACGTCCATTTGATAGAGCTGAAAGTTTAAAGAACATGCATATGAGAGTAATAGCCTAATAGCTTCAACTCTAGCAACCAAAGTGAATGTTTCATTAAAGTCTATACCTTATTCCTGATTGTATCCATGGGCTACCAGTCTAGCTTTATTTCTAACAATAATACCATTTTCATCAGATTTATTACGAAATACCCAACGAGTTCCTGCCTATTTTTAGGTCTTGGAACAAGTTCCTAAACTTCATTTCTCTCAAATTGGTTTAATTCTTCTTGCATTGCAAGAATCTAGTGTTCATCCTCAATTGTATCATCAATCTTGGAGGGTTCTATTTGAGAGACGAAGACCATGTTAAGACACACATCTTCTAGCATTAAACGGTTAGTAATACCCTTGCTAATATCACTGAGGATGTTGTCAATATGACGATCTCGATGAGTTCTCCATTCTTTTGGTAAATCAAAGAGAATATGCTCTTCTTGAGAGGATAGATTATCATCCATTTTCAAATGCTCAGATTTAGTTGTAGAATCAATAATAGATTTTTTATTAGAAGGGGAACTTGGCAAGTCCTCTTCATCAAGAGTGAACCCATCATTTATCACATGATTGGTTTCATCAAAAGATACATGAATGGATTTTTCCATGGCTAGAGTTCTTCTATTAAAAACACTATAAGCTTTAATCGTAAGAGAGTAGCCTAGGAAGATACCTTCATCAGCTTTTGCATCAAACTTGCCTAAGTTATCCTTACCATTATTTAAAACAAAGCATTTACAACCAAATACATGCAAATGAGAAATGTTTGGTTTTCTACCTTTAAAGAGTTCATAGGGGGTTTTCTTAAGAATTGGTCTTATAAAAACTTGGTTTGAAACATAACATGCAGTTTGGGAGGTCAGTTTCATTCAACATTGTACGAGCCAGTTCTTCTAAAGACCGATTCTTTCTCTCTTAAACACCATTTTGTTGTAGTGTTCTAGGAGAAGAAAAATTATGATTGATTCTAAGATCATCATAGAATTCTTCATACGAAAAGTTTTGAAATTCTCCCCCATGATTCCTTCTTATAGTAGCGATTTTTAGTGATTTCTCATTTTGAACTCTTTTAGCATAAATGCTAAAGGCTTTCAATGCCTTATTCTTATGTACTAAGAATAGAGTCCAAGTATATCTCGAAAAATCATCTACTATAATAAGATCATAGTAGTTACCACCATAACTTTTTGTCCTTGAGGGGCCAAATAAGTCCATGTGTAGTAATTGTAATGGTCTATCGGAAGAAACCATGTGCTTAGGTTTTAAAGAAGTCTTTGTTTGTCTACCCATTTGACAAGCACTACATAGTTTGTCTTTAACAAACTTCATTTTGGGTAAACCAACAA
>NC_032013.1:14964942-15010492 GCF_001865875.1 Lupinus angustifolius | reverse complement strand
TATATATATATATATATATATATATATATTATTTATCATCTTACCAATGAATTTAGAGTTTTGAGAATTCTTACTTTCGATGATGCCCTTATCCATGTAGAATGCCACATGAAAGCCTTTGTCACATAATTGAGTTATGTTTAGTATGTTGTGCTTGAGTCCTTCAACATACAATAAACCTTCTATAGTTGTTGAGGGTGGCTTGCCAATTCTACCAACTCCAAGTATTTTTCCTTTGTTGTTATCGCCATATCTGACATAGCCTTTGTCCCTTGGAGAAAGGACATAGAACTTATTTCTATCGCCCGTCCAAGTACCATAAGTTGCAGGTGGCTCTCAAATTATCCTCTTCATTGTTATAATGATGAGATGCCATTAAAGATAGATGTGATTGTTCTTCATTTTCTTGTTCAGAGGCGGAACTGGTATCATTGTCTTCCCAAGCAATATAGGCTCTCCATCCAGCCCTCATTTCATTCATCCCTTTGAAAGAATTATTTTTCATATTTGGACAGTCCATCTTCATATGACCAGGCTTGCCACATTCAAAGCATGTGAAGTTTTGGTTTGAAGTGGAAGTGTCATTACAAGAAGACTCATGTCTTCCACTTCTTCCTTCTCGGATTCATCTTCTGATGATTCGTATTTGTCTACTTTCGCCTTGAGAGAGATATCCTTCTTTTTATTTTCTTGCTCTTCATGTTGCTCAAGTTGGCTGAGTTCTAATTCATGTTCCTGCAATTTACCAAACAAAGCAGCCAAGGACATTTTTGATAAACTTTTCTTTTCAAAAATGGATGTTACCTTTGTTTGCCACGTTCTGGTGAGTGATCTTAGAACCTTGAAGTTAAAGTCACTATTTGATAGTACCTTACCAAGTGCAATAAGGTGATTTGTGAGGTGAGTAAACCTCTTTTGAAGATCCAAAATTTTCTCTCTGGGTTTCATACGAAACATTTCGTATTCTTGGGAAAGAGTGTTGAGTCTCGACTTTTTTACTTCCTTAGTTCCTTCATGTGTAGTCTCTAGAGTATCCCACATTTCTTTTGCAGATTTGCAGTTTGATACTCTAAAGAACTCGTCAATGCCAAGTGCTGAAGTGAGGATGTTCATTGCTTTGAGATCATATTGCACCTTCTTTTTATCTTCATCATTCCATGAAGATTTGGGCTTTACTACCCTTATGATGTTGACTACGGTGAAGGGTTCATATGGTCCTTCTTCAATTGCCTTCCATATGTCCAAGTCTTGAGATTCTATGAAGATTCTCATTCTGATTTTCCAAAAGTCATAGGAGTCTCCTACAAAGCTTGGAGGGCGGTTGATGTTGGAACCTTCTCCTAGGAATGATGTTGAGGCCATCTTTGATATAGGATCAGATTTGAGAATAACTTACTCAAAAATAGCTTTGGTGCCAATTGTAAGACTAAGTTGCAACTAAAAGGGGGGGGGGGGGGAATTAGTTGACTTAGAAGTATGGCCACTTTTTCTGCAAAATCAAGAGTTAAGTGCAACAGAAAAATTATGCCAAAAATTAACAAGTAAAAATCAAGAGATAAAGGAGAAGAGAGTACACCGAGATTTTATACTGGTTCACCATCTTATCCACCGAAGGCTACGTCCAGTACTCTTGCAGCAAAAGAGATTTCTTCACTAAATATTATGAGTTGTAATAACAATATCTCACCCCGAGATCTCTATGTACCTTACTCACTCACTTATACTTATGTCACTCTAGGAAAACACCCTTTCCAAGTGACTCTATCCCCTTTCTTATCACAACCTTGTGAAAGAAGGAATTCTGCAATGTCAATGAAGAATTTACAACAATGGCAGGATTACCTTTACAAGTTTGGAATGTAATATCACTTGCAATCTGATAACTCTTTGTATACTAAGTAATAAACCTCTTATAATTTGTAAAACTTTGAAACTCTTTACTTCAAGCAACTCAGAAAATTCACTTTGAAAGTTTAAGAACAAGTTGCAAAAAGTGTAGAAAATATTTTAGGGAATTTTCAGAAACCTGTTACACACTTATGTAACCTGTTACTTAGAAACAGTAACTTGTTACACACTATTTTTGAAAATTGTTTTGTTTATACTTGAAGTATTTCAATTTTCTTAAAAAATAGTTTGAGCATTACTACTATTGTATATTCGAGAGTATAGGATAGAAGTACATATTTAGACTTAGACTAATTTGTCTTGAAGCTTTGTCTTCTTTGTCTTCATAAGTATTCTTCCTTTTCTTCTTTTTGGTGATGTTGGTGTCTTCAAAAAAATCATGTCAAGGTCAGGAGCAAAGATATTCTTCACAAGTCAGAATGAGGATATTCATTGAGGCTATTGATACGAATATTTGGGATTCAATACAAAATAGCCCTTATACTCCACTACACCTAGTGGAAGGTTAAACCAAAGAGAAACCGAAAATCTTGTGGACGGATGATGAGAAACGAAAAGCACAGCATAATTTGAAAGCGAAAAAGATCATTATGTCTGCACTATCATATGATTAGTTCTTTCGGGTTGCAGAATATAGTAGTGCTAGGGAAATGTGGGACACTTTACAAGTTATTTCGCATATTTCCAAATGAATCAATTAGTGATATACAAAAGCGTTTTACTCATATTGTTAACCATCTATTTGCATTAGACAAATTTTTTACTAAGGGTGAACAAACTAGTAAAGTGTTGAGGTGTATTGGTAGGGCATGACAACCTAACGTGATAGTTATATTTGAGTCGAATGATCTTGATTCGATGTCACTAGAAACTCTCTTTGGCAAACTCCAACCACACGAAATGGAGTTAGGACATTTGACTTCACATGTGGAGTCAATAAAAAAAAATACGGGCATCGCTCTCAAAACCACACCGTCAAAAAGTCAAGAGAAAAGATATGATGAATAATATTCCAATTCAGAAATTGTTGATGAAACCATGTCACTCCTGGTTAGAAAATTCAGGAAGTTTCACAAGAGTAAATGATGACTATAATGGTTTCAGAAAAATGACGTGAATGATTCAACCAAGAAAGGCAAGATTCCCAAAGATTACTACACTTTCCATGAACACGGTAAATCAGACCATATGAAATACCAATGCCAAACTTACCTCAAGAAGGTTGAAAATGATAAGAACGATATTGGGGACTTCAAATCAAAGAAAGCATACATAGTATGGAACATTCCCGAAGAGGATTCGGCTACAGGCACCTCAAAATAAGAGGAATCGGCAAAACTTTGCCTCATGGTCAAAAATCAAATTCTTGCAACTCAAGCATTCAAGGAGATACGAATGAGGTACAATCTTATGAATCCGATTCTAGTTTCGAAAGTTTTCCTACTTATAATGAATTATATGGTGCATTTGTCGAGTTTCATGAAGAATTGAAAAAGCTAGCTAGAATAAAAGTAGATATAAAAAAGAATGATTCTTTTGCATGAAAAGAAAATAATTGAAATGCAGAATTTTATTGATGAGTTGAAATTAGAGAGTGAAATTCTTGATCTCATATATTCTCATACTACTTGCAATTGTTCTACTAAGTTAATTGAGGCATCTACTTGTGAAAAGTGCAAAATTTTGGAAAACGAAAATTTGTGCTTTAAACAAAAAATTGCAAACTTCACATGTAGTAGTCAAAACTTGAACAACTTACTTGGTGCATCTAGAAATGTTGGTAACCTATCTGGTCTAGGTTACAAGCATGCTAAAAAAGGATGTTTAACTTTAAACAAGTAGCATATACAAAAACGTTGCATGAGAAATTGCCTACTTGCTTTTATTGTGGCATATATGAACATACTTATACTTCTTGTAATATAAGAATGCATGGTGTACCTAGTAGTCAATATATATGGATTCAAAAGGGACCAGCTCCCAAGGTTCCTAACAAGAAGGGACCCAACATAACTTGGGTACCTAAAACTAGCAAGTGATATTGTTATGGAAGTGTGCCTAAGAACGCATGGACATTAACTATCAGTCAAGGAGAAATGTCATGTCACATATGGCGACAACAACCAAGGCAAGATACTTGGAATAAGAAAAATTGGTAACGCCTTATACTAAACAATTGACAACATGCTTTATGTGGAAGGATTAGAGCACAACTTTCTAAGCATAAACCAACTTTGCGATAAAGGTAACAAAGTATCTTTTGTTTCCAAACGTTGCATATTTCATAGTGGCGTTTACGATAAAATTAAGTTCATTGGTCGTCGAATAAACAATATTTACATGGTTGATCTAGATGATACCACTTCTCTATTTCCAAACTGTTTTATTTCAAAAGAAAGTGATATATGGGTTTGCATAGGAGAATAGCATATATCCATTTGAAACATCTTGAAAAATTATCTTCCAAGGACTTAGTGATTGGATTACCAAATATGAATTTTAAAACTGGGGACATTTGCAACTCTTGCCAAAAACGCAAGCAAGTCAATAATTCTTTTTCATAAAAAACTATGGTATCCACAACAAGGCCTTTGGAGTTGCTCCATGTGGACCTGTTTGGACCATCATAAATTATGAGCTTTGGTGGCAGCTATTATGCACTGGTCAATGTGGACGACTTCTCTAGATTCACTTGGACGTTGGTTCTCGCTTTGAATAGTGATTCTTTCAAATCTTTTAAAAATCATGTCAAACTTCTTCAAAATCAAATGAACCATAAAAATAATGTGTATTCGAAGTGATCATGGTGGAGAATTTGCAAACTACCAATTCGATAAATATTGTAAAAAACATGGCATTTATCACCAATATTCCGCTCCTAGAACTCCTTAACAAAATGGAGTTGTTGAGAGAGAAAAAAACTCGTATTCTAGAGGAGTTGGCTAGAACCATGTTAAACGAAAGCAGGGTGCCTAAATACTTTTGGGCTAATGAGGTGTATACCGCATGCTACATAATGAATAGAGTTCTTTTGAGGCTTATACTCTTAAAAACCCCTACGATGTTTTAAAAGGCCAAAAACTGAATATTCCACATCTTCATGCTTTTGGTTATAAATTCTTCATCTTAAATATTGGTAAAGATCAATTAAGTAAGTATGATTCAAAAGTCGATGAGGAAATATTCTTAGGTTACTCAAACCATAGTAAAGCATATAGAGTTTATAACAAACGTATTATGGATGCTGAAGAATCTAAACATGTACATTTTGATGAGTCTTCCCCAAAAGAGAAGAGGAAGGTTGTTTTTTATGATGTTTCAGGTGTTCTTGAAGATGCGTACACTAAGGATGCAGAATCTGAAAAAGTGCCTCAAGATATCAAGAAGCCAGTCAAGATCATCAATATATTCCACAGGCTTGGAAAACCAAGAAGGACCACACCCGTCGATAAAATCATAGGTGATATCTCAAAAGGGAGTGGTAACCCGAAATTCGCTTCGCAATATTTGTAACGTTTTTGCTTCCGTTTCTCAAGTTGAGCCTAAGAGCATAGATGAGGCCATATTGGATGAACATTAGGGAGTAGCTATGCAAGAAGAGCTTAACCAATTTGAACACAATAGTGTTTGGGACTCGGTCCCTAGACCAAGTGATCATCCAGTTATTGGCACTAAATGGGTTTATTAAAACAATTAGAGGAGTCCAGATTAATTAGTTGAAAAAACGTTAGATTAGTAGCCAAGGGTTATAATCAAGAAGAAAGAATTGATTATAACAAAACCTATGCCCCCGTTGCAAGGTTAGATGCTATAAGAATGCTTGTAGCTTTCACATCAATTATGCATTTCAAACTTTATCAAATGGATGTAAGGAGTGCATTATTGAATTGATATATTCAAGAAGAAATCTATGTTGATCAACCCCTGGTGGTCACACATCAGCTCAAAAGGGACTGTCCAATCAGGTGTCTCGATAATAGGAGTGGTAGTCAAGGCTCTCTTGAGGCAATCAAATGCCTACCTACAACTGCCATCAAAATCAAACACCTCCTCCTTTTGTAACATGTTGGATAGTGAAAGAGCCTTCTTACTAAAATCTTTAATGAACCTACGATAGAAACCTACATGACCAAGAACAGAACGAACCTCTCGCAAGTAAGAGGGGTAAGGCAATTGTGAAATAACATCTATATTGGTAGGGTCTTCCCCGATCCCCTATTTGAGATCACATGCCCCAAAACTATGCACTGCTCTACCATGAAATGACATTTTTGTAATTCAGAACAAGGTTAGTTTCAATGCATTTATGCAGAACTCTATCCAGACTATCCAAACATGTATCAAATGAAGATCCATAAACAATAAAATCATTCATAAACACCTCTATGCTACTCTCTAAGAAGTCATTGAAAATGTTCACCATGCACCGATGGAATGTAGGAGGGGCGTTGCATAGGCCAAAAGGCATCCTCTTAGAGGAAAAAGTGCCAAAGGGGAAAGTGAATATGGTCTTCTCCTGATCCTCGGGAGCAACATGAATCTAGAAGTGCCCAGAAAAACATCAAGAAAACAGTAATGAGATTTACCTGCTAAGCGCTCAAGCATCTAATCAATAAATGGCAAAATAAAGTGACCCTTTCTTGTTTCTTGGTTGAGCCTCATATAATCAATGCAAACTCTCCAACAGTTCTACACTCTAGTAGGAATCAGCTCATCCCTCTCGTCTCTCACCACTGTAATTCTTATCTTCTTTGGAACCACCTGAATCGGGCTCACCCAATGCTTATCTGAAATGGGATATATAATCCCAACTTGTCAAAGTTTTGTGAACTCTTTTTTAACAAAATCAAGGATGACTGGATTGAGTCTCCTTTGTGGTTGCCTCACTATTTTAGATCCATCTTCCAAGAGTATCCTATGCATGCAAGGTACAACAAATGTAGATAGGATCTCTCTTCCATGTCGAGAATATAAAAATCAGTAGGAAAAATAAGTTTATCCATCCGAACCAAGACATCCTCTATCAAACATGTAGGGTAGGCAGTACTCCTGTTTTCTAATTGAACCACTACCCCAATAGATTGCCTAGGTCCAAGTGAAAGAGACTTGAAAACATACATATGCATAACATTAATCGAAGCTTCTAGATCTAGCATGACATTCTCACTTTTGCTATTACCTATTATGCAAGGTACAACAAATGTAGATGGGTCCATACACTTTTCAGGAGTGTGAGGAACAAGTTTACCTATTAGTACGGAAACATTTCTTCCCAAGCCGATCCTCTCATTACCTTTGAGCATCCTCTTATGAGTGCTCAACTCCTTTAGAATTTTTTCATATCTTGGAATTTGCTTGATTGTATCAAGTAAAGGTATGTTCACCTCTACCTTTCTAAATGTGTTCGAGATCTCCTTGTCTAACTCTTCCATCTTCTTTCTTGGAATGGCTCTTGTAGGAAATGGAAGAGGAATGGAAGATGGTTGTGCAGTACTTGTGGAAGGATCACTAGCATGAATTTCTTCGTTGGTGCTCTCAGTCTCTTGTAAAATCAGTTGCTTCATTTTGTATGCTGCTAGATCAACATCAATCTGTTTGTCTGACCTTAGAGTGAAGACACTCACATTCTTCGACTTAACCATGGTCTAGGATGGCAACTTGTCAGTATTCTAAGAGTGCAATATGTTCAATGATGTCGTCATTTGTCCCATCTGGGTGGTCAAATTCTGAATGGAGGACTCTTGTCTTTGAAAAAAATCATTACTCCTTGCACTAAACTGTTGAGAGTTGGAAGACATCTTCTCAATCAAACCTCTAGCCCTTAAAGGGGTCATATCTCCGAGTACACCACCATTAGCAGCAATAATGATATTCCTCTCCATGTTGTTAAGACCCTCATAGAAATTTCTGATTGCAGTGGTGCTGGAGGTAGGAAAGAATTTCTCAAGGAAGATTCTCTTTAGGTCATCCCAACTAGTAATGAAATCAGGGGCCAAGTAATATAATCAATATTTTGCAGGGTCCTGAAGTGAATGCCCTCAGGCAGATGTGATCCTCTTGGACATCACGCGGTTTCATGGTGGAACATACAATGTGGAACTCCTTAAGATTCTTATGAGGACATTCACCTACAACTCCATGAATTACACAACAAATGTATTAGTCCAGTTTTGAGCACATATGGCACATCCTCATTGGGATACTAGATACACAAGCTTTCATATGTGAAATAAGGTGCAACCAGCTCCCTTAATGTCCTCTCACGTGGAATTGGAGGTGGTTCAACCATATTTTCAAAGTATGCAACAGAATGCACAGAAATAGCAGAATCAGTATCACTATCAGCAAGATTAACAATATGATGAAAAGACTCACCATCTAAATTTAAATTCCTAACTTTTCTAACCAACCTATGAAATGTTCTATCAATTTCAAGATTTATTGCATGAGAGTCAGGATTTCCCCTAGTCATGCACTAAATGCAACAACAACAACCATGTAGGGCAGTAAGGGAAATGCATGTTAAATTTCAGTGATCAACCAAAATTTTGCATCAAAAAAATACTAATACCATAGGAAACATCCACAAAAATTTACAAGACAAAACTCAAAGCCTAACTAATTTTACTAAATAAGACAAAATCAAAACAATTGGAAAATAAAACTTGTAAAATCAGAAAGAAATAGTAAAAAGGGTCTTCTTGGATTTTCAAGGTGGGTTCTAGAGACGTAGTCTGTAGAGAATGAATCATTGGATTTCTCTACCCCAAATGCATATATAATTTGTCCAATTCTGATTAACGGTTCAAAAGTTATGCCATAAATAGAAAATCAATGGCAAAAGTATTCACTACTTATTTGTATATCACAACCAACAGCAAGGTGACTGGCTATGATACATCCAGTATTCAATATGTGATGAAAGAAGTATGAAAACAAAATTTCATGCAAAAATTCCACCCACAACTATATTAACCAACATACACCAGAATCAACCAACAAGCAAATGGTTAAACAAGGTAGCATACATGAACAGAACATGTAGTTTTTGAAACCAAAACAAAATGGTTATTCTAAGACACACACTACACTATATTAAGAACCTTCAACAAGAACTGATAATCCTCGGCAACGGCACCAAATTTGATCGAAGTCGTACTCGATTTAAATAATACAATTAAACTGTAGTACTAGGAAGTCACTCCAATGTTGTTTCCCAAGGATTATCTTTCAAGCAAAGCTTCAAACACCTTATACTCATACACACAAGGGGGTTTTATTGTTGGATGGTATGAACAATAAGCAATTTCAAAAACAATAAATAAGCAATGTAATTAAATGGCTAAATCTCTTTGGTTCATTTATTCACAACTCAATCATCGGTTTCAAAAGATTAATTTCATATTCCAACCATTAGCTTCCTAATTTGTACAGTTTCCTAACCTAAGCCTTTAACAAAGCAAAATCAACATAACCATAGAACATTAACAAATTCATACAAACTAAGTGTTCATGCACTAGAGAGTAAATCCACTACGACAAGATAAACTCACAAACCATTTTCTAACAATGGAATTTAACAAACCACATTCAGAAATAGGATAGAGAAATCAATAGTAAGGAAACCGAAAATGCATTAATAACAAAACCTCAAGAGTTGTGATACATTACCAAATGAATTTAGTCTAAAAGTTAGCCTTCCGTGTAGTGGAAGAAACAAACCGAAAATGAAGAAGAACAAGGAAACCCTAGCATAGCAAAAAGAGGAAAACGAAATTGCCTTATGTTTCAAAGTGATGGAATAAAGAGTGTGTGTGTTTAGAATGGGGAATCCGAATTTAACCCCTCCAAAACACATAAAAAGAAAATGGGATTTAAAACAATGAGCCCAAAACTAAAAACGAATTTACAAATAAAAACTCCTAAAATAAAAATATAATCTTCACTTCAACACATATCTTCCACTTCTATATGTCCAAAATATTATTGGTGTCAAATATGATCTGAAAATGATAATAGATTTAATGAGGCCAAATAATTCCAAATTAACTCATTTTCGGAATATTAGTCCAATAAAGTCTAAAACACTCAACCATGTTAAACAAAGTTAATTAGGCATCAAGAATTGTCAATCATGCTAAATTAAGGTTATAAATAGTGTGTAATATATTGTTCATCACTACCATTGCATAAGCCAATAATTGTTATTCTAGGTAAACACCTTGTTGGCATATGCTCTTATGCGCCTCCACCATGCAAAGGAAGAAAAGGAACAGTTTGATGAAGCAAGCAGTGAAATTATTGCACATTTAAAAGCAAAGGTAAAGTTTCTTTCATCCCTTAGGGTCACATCTAGATATTGAAAAATGATATTGTTTCAAAGCTATATGAATATAAGTGTAGCATACTATCATGTAAACCATTGTGTTATTTGTCATTTCGATATTAGGAAGATGAGTTGGTGCGAGCGATTACTTCTTAGTTCTTATACAATGGAAGGTAGTATTGTTGATATATGGATCCATTTTCTACAAAGCACATGGGTTCTTCAAATTATACATACAAAGAAGGAGGAGGAGCAGTTCAAGTATGTCCTTTATTTTCATATCAACTAGCAATGATATGATTAAATAACTTGAAAATACACATTTTTACCGAAGTTGTAATGCAATTCATTATATGGTATAACAATACTTGTACCTGTTATATACCTTAAATTGTATGGTTATGTTTATTAATTTTCATATTATCTATTTTTTCTTATACATATAAGTGTTGAACTGGAGAGGTATGGAGATCACTTTGTACTTTTGTTTCTTCATCTTCTATCTTCTTACAAGGTAATAAGTCATCCTATCTTGATAACTTTCTCCATTCTTTTAATTTAATCTTACCGCATCATCCCCACCATCACATCACCCGTTAGGAAAAATTGGGTTCACATGTTATTCAAATAATAAAACTTGTGGAGAATTTAAGTTCAAGTCAAAGGTAGGATCTGCCTCTCTGAATTGTCTATTGTGTGAAAACCATGGCTATAAGCCTAAAATTGTTGATTTATATCAGACTAGAAATAGCCGAAGCTTCAAATAATGAGATTTCGAATATTGTGAGAATCATGAGATTCAAGATTCTAGAATTGATATTTGTCAATCATAAGGAATTTCCAACATTGGATATTAGAGCATAGGTTCTGAATTTTATGATTCTCCATTAAAATTGATTTGTCCCTAATGTTTATGAACGCTAATTTTAATTTGGGGATTTTATTCTTCCGCTATCGTTTTAAGAAATTCATAATCTTCAAATTAAGATTTATTTTGGTACAATCCCTAATTATGATGTTTGGGGATTTATTTTACTATCAAATCAAAGTTTGATACATGATAAATTCTCCTATTTGATAATGATATGGAAATCACTTCAAACATATTTTTGGCAAGTTTGTTCGTCAATGTTTTGTTGAATTTTTCATGAATTTGGTGCCAATAATGCTCATAAAATTTGTTACACTGTGATGTTATGTGTTTCCCCTATCTTACTCCATGTGTATAGTCTTTTTTGTGAAGGCATATGCACTAATGTGAATGCATATATGTTTATTATGTGTGCATATGTTTATTATGTGTGCATATGTTTATTATGTGTGCATATCTTTCAATTTTTCCATAATATATATATATATATATATATATATATATATATATATATATATATATATATATATATATATATATATATATATATATATATATATATATATATATATATATATATATATATATATATATATATATATATATATATATATATATATATATATATATGAAATAATTGACCAAACATATATATTAGATATGCTCTTTATATATATTACATGACTTGTTTGTTTAAAAGTGAACATGTTATTAATTCATCGTTCTGTGTATTCAGTGTCTTTTATTAGTATTACAAATATTTATGCTCAAATTAATAACATCTCATTGTTGAATAGGACAAACTTTAAGGTCTAGAAGGAAGCTGTAGAAATTATTCTCGGTTGTATGAATTTAGATCTAGCACTTCGCGGAAACGCTCTAACCGAATGTGTCTGATGATCATGAAATGCTTTATTCCATATGTGTTTTGGGGCTCTACCTCCGAGGGTCAAAGTGCAAGGAAGTTCATTGAAGAAATAGAACAATTCTTTGCCAAAAATGAAAAGGCGGAGACGAGTAGCCTTTTGGCTAAATTCATCTTCATGAAGTATAAAGGCAAAGTGAACATAAGGGAGTACATTATGGATATGCCTAATCTCGCATCAAAACTCAAGTCACTTAAGCTAGAGTTTGACGATGACTTGCTCGTGCACTTGATTTTGATCTCTCTATCTCCATACTTTAGGCAATTTAAAGTAAGTTATAACATTCAGAAGGATAAATGGTCCCTCAACGAGCTTTTATCTCACTCTGTGCAAGAGGAAGAGAGGTTGCAGATAGATAAGTCTGAAAGTGCTTACTTGGCTATGGCCCCTCAAAATAAGAAAATAAAGAGCAATAAAGGTGTTGCGAAAGGGCCTTCTCAGTAAAATAAATTGAAGAGTGATGAGAAATTTACATGTTACTTCTGTAAGAAGCAATGACACATGAAGAACGAGTGTCCTAAATATGCCTCATGGCGTGTTAAGAATGGTAAATTTCTCACTTTTGTTTGTTCTAAAATTAATTTAGCTTTTGTATCCAATGAAACTTGGTGGGTGGATTTTGGTGCTACTACTCATATAATTATCATTATGCAGGATTTCCTGTGGAACCGACAACCAAGTGATGATGAAAGATTCATCTTTGTGGGTGATGGCAAAAGGGTTGCAGTTGAGACTATTGGGACATTTATATTATGTTTAAGAACTGATTTTCATTTGGATTTATTTGAGATATTTGTTGTACCATCTTTTAGGCGGAATTTAATTAGTATTTCTAGCTTGGATAAATTTGGTTTTTCTTGTTC
This sequence comes from Lupinus angustifolius, assembly GCF_001865875.1. Lineage (NCBI taxonomy): Eukaryota > Viridiplantae > Streptophyta > Magnoliopsida > Fabales > Fabaceae > Lupinus > Lupinus angustifolius. The sequence goes on along the minus strand of NC_032013.1, from coordinate 14,997,598 downwards.
TTTTGGAAATAATAAAGTTAGTCTCTATTAAAATTCAAATATTGTTGGGTCTGGTTCTTTAATTGATAATCTATATATGCTTGATGTTTCTAGTTCCAATAATGAAATACTGCTAACAAATTCATGTGGTACAAAATGAAAATTAAAAGAGAATTCAGCCACCTTATGACACAAGCTTTTAGGTAATATATCTAAACAAATAATACAAAGACTTGTGTCAGATGAAATTCTCAACCCTTTAGATTTATCATACTTTGAAGTTTGTGCTGAGTGCATAAAGGGAAAACAGACAAATAAAAGGAAATTAGGTGTTGAAAGAGCTAAAGATATCCTAGAACTAATACATACAGATATATGCGGTCCTTTCCTTATGGCTACTTGGAACAGATAATATTATTTTATTATGTTCATAGGCGATTACTCTAGGTATGATACTAATATCTTATACATGAGAAGTCCCAATCCTTGGATGTTTTCAAGTCTTTCAAGGCTGAAGTTGAACTACAACTTGGGAAAAAAATTAAGGGTGTCAAATCTGACCGTGGTGGTGAATACTATGGAAGATATGATGGATCAGGAGAACAATGTCCATGGACATTTGTGCTTTACCTTATAGAGTGGAATTGTTCTGCAATACACTATACTAGGAAAATCTAGCATGAATGGTGTTGCTGAGCAACGAAACCAAACTCTTAAGGATATAGTGAGAAGTATGATTACTCATTATTCCTTACCAGAGTCTCTTTGGGGTGAAACTTTAAAGACTGCATTTTAGATCCTTAATAGGGTACCAAGTAAAGTAGTTAAGAAAAACCTGATATGAGCTTTGGACTAATAAAAGACCAAGCTGAAAACACTTGCACATTTGGGGTTGTCTAGTTGAGGCGCGACCTTATAGGCCGCATAGAAGAAAACTGAACTCAAGATCAATTAGCTGTTATTTTTTTGGCTATGTTGAACGCTCTTGGGGCTATAAATTTTATGATCCCACTTCAAGACTATTTTTTTGAGACGGAAAATGCAAAATTTCTTGAGGAGGTTGATTTTAGGAAGGAAAAAAACATAAGGAATGTTGTCTTTAAGGAAGATCCTGTCACTAATGGTGAACAAGTTCGTGTGCCTATTATGATTCAAGGAATAAATTTGGTAATAGAAGATAATGTTCAGAATATTGTCCTTGACAATATTCCAGAACAACACAACAATGAGGTTCTCCCTCAAGTACCTATAGAACAAATTCAACAACCTCAAGAAGTATAAGTGTCATTAAGGAGATCCACTAGAGAGAGGAGAAGTGCAATTCCATATGATTATATTGTATTTCTTCAAGAACATGAGGATGACATCGGGTTAACAAAAGATGATCCATTCAAATTTTATCAAGCCATGAAAAGTTCTAACTCTCAAAAGTGGATCGATGCCATGAAAGATGAGATGAAGTCTATGCATGATACTGACGTTTGGGATCTTGTCGAATTACCTGAAAGTGTGAAACCTATTGGTTGCAAATGAATATTTAAAACCAAGAGGGATTCGAAGGATAATATTGACAGATATAAAGCTCCTCTAGCTCCTAAAGACTTCACTTAGAAAGAAAGCATTGATTATAAAGAAACCTTCTCTTCAGTATCTTTGAAGGATTCTTTTAGAATAATATTGGTACTAGTAGATCATTTTGATCTAGAGATACATCATATGGATGTTAAGACTACATTTCTAAATGGTGAAATTAAAGAAATCTATCTATGGCATTAAACATGTTTTTCATCAATGGAATCACAAGTTTCATCAAGTTATTACCTCGTATGGTTTTGAGGCAAATAAAGTTGATGATTATATGTACTAGGGGAAAGCAAGACCCGAACCTACCCTAAAAAATGGCCCTACCTGTTTACTTCAGATTGGGTCAGACCCGGTTCAATGGGTTAAAAAGGGATTGGCCCGTAAATTGAAATGGGACAGCACCGGGTCGGGACGGGTCTGGGTCTGTCTTGGGATCACCCGGCCCGCACTATATATAAATGAAAAACAAACACCCTTTACCCAATACCTAGTTACAAAACACCATTTAGCTTTTATCCACTTACTTTACTATTTTATTTATTATACAAGTACAACTTGTACAATAGTTAAAGAAAACGTGTGACACTGTAACAATATTGAAACAACTTCTTCTCCCTTTCTTATTCTTCTTCGTTGTCATCCTTTCAATGTTAAATTAGGGTTATTTTCTCATATCCCCATTGAAGAAATGAAGAATGGAGAATATGTGAAAGCAAGTTAGCAACAAGCCAACAACCACTAAGACTTATCATTCCTTCCTCTTTTTCACTTTCACGTGTTGTCAGGGATTGCTTCAGTATCTTCATAGACTCACATTGTTCTTGCCTCATATCATCCAAGTATTTCTCATTTCTTTAATTTCTTATTCCAACTCTTGAATTTACATGCTCTTTGTATATGTTTTCATATTATTTCAACCTAAGCACAAGGAAATTCAACATCCATCTTATGGTTCATTAATTACTATTAACACTATATATCTACCACTGCTTTTTTTAATCAATCAATGTTCTTCACAACTAATGCTTGTTATTTTTTAGCTAAAAGAAATAGCAAACAAAGAGGTTAACACAATCTCTCCCACAATAGTAGACACAAGTCAAAACCCTCCTACAGAAGCACCAAAAATAACTCAGGAAAACGAGTTTGGTAGAAATGAAGACGAAACAAAAAAGAAATCTGTTGTTTGGGATCACTTCACTAAGCTTCCTTTTATAGAGACTAAGGGCCAACAAAAGGCTAAGTGTAACCATTGTCGTAGCACATACTTTTGTGAACCAAACAAGCATCAAACAAATTCTATGCGCAAACATTTGAAACGAAAACATCAATGGATATTTTCTAAAGTGGGTAAGAAGGGAACACTTGATAGTTTTATGACAAACGTTATAGAGGATGATGTTTTAGATGGAACCAATTCTATGGGCTATAACTTAGATGAATGTCGGAGGGCTATGATTGAATTTGTTATATGTGATAAAATGTCATTTAAGGTTGTAGAAGGGTGTGGGTTTCGTCAGATGAACCGACTAGAACCTAGATTAATTGTACCATCTAGGTTCACAGTTGAAGGGATTGCTATCAACTATTTTTTGATGAAAATAAAAAACTAAAGGCTTGGTTTGCAAAGTCATGCAGTCGTGTTTATATGACAACAAATTGTTGGACTTCAAACATAAAATTTAGGCTACATGTGTTTGACAGCACATTTCATTGATGGTTTGCAAAGTCATTTAGTGTGTGGTGGCAAATATTTGCATATGAGATGTTGTGCTCATATTTTGAATTTAATTGCCAATGATGGATTAAAGGAACAATAACCTTCTATTGATAGCATTAGGAATAACGTGAGATATGTTAGGTATTATCCCTCAAGACTTACAAGATTTAAAGAATGTATTGAGGTTGAATTGGTTGATTCTGAAAGCCTTGTGTGCTTGGATATTCCAACTAGGTGGAATTCTACTTACCTCATGCTGGAACATGTTGAGAAGGAATTTGATAGACTTTATGATCAAGAATCATATTTTCAAAAATGATTTGGCGATGATGACAAAGGGAAGAGGAAATGCTGCCCACCTATATAGAAGGATTGGAATCATGCTAGGATATTCATTCAATTTTTGGAAATATTTTATAGAATAACTTTGCATTTTTTCGCTTCTCTGCATGTGACTTCAAATAAGTGCTATAGTGAAATTGCATCAATACAAGCTACTTTGACATCATAGAGTTATAATCAATCTGAAATTTTTGGTTCAATGGCTCTTTCTATGATAGCAAAGTATGATAAATATTGGGGAAATGTCGAAAAGATTAACCCATTGTTATTTGTTGGTAATGTCTTGGATCCTCGGTTCAAACTTGAGTGTGTCACTTGGATTATAGAGGATACTTGCTCTGAAGATTTCGAATCCAATATGCTTAATTTGGTCAAAGACACCTTGGAGGACTTGTTCAAATTTTATGCTCAAGGAATTTCTGAAAATATGGAAAGGGTATATGGTGGAGTCCACTAATAACACACTAAATTCAACATTGAAGGAGAATCTTAAGGGGTCAAAATTCCAAGATGTGGTGCAAAATAGGGAGAAAGCTTAGAAAAAACAAAAAAAAAGCCAAAACTAATTATGAAAAAACTGATCTTGAGAGATACTTGGCAGAAGATATTGTTGAGGATGAAGACAACTTTGGCTTGGTGGAAGACAAATGCTTCAAAATATAGGATACTTTTTGTTATGGGTCGTGATGTATTTACCATTACGGTTTCTACAGTGGCATCTGAGTCATGTTTTAGCACCAGTGGACGTATGCTTGATGTCTTTCGTAGCTCTTTATCTCCTAAAATGGTTGAAGCTCTCATTTGCACTCAAAATTGGGTAAACCTTGTTAGCCTCAAGTTTTATGATAAAGATTTTGATCATTTTGATAGCACCGAGAAGATTATTTGTGGTTAGTTTACTACTTCTTTTTAATATTGTTTAATTATTTTAAACATATGGATTATTTCATGTAAATTAGCTTTGCATTTTCAAGATGTTTATGCTAAGATTCCTGAGTCACATGGAGCAATTGAAGAACCAACAATCATGAACTTTGAGTCATAGGGAGCCTTGACATCAACTTCTTTTTTATTTTGTAAATGGGAAATTATCTTATGTTTTTGGTGTGGGGTAAACACAATTTTTTTGTGTATGAATACTACCTATATGACATTATTTTGGAATGTATAGTGGGCTAGAAGGCTTATAAAAGTAATGCATTTTGTTGGTTTATAGAAGCCTCACTTGACTTAGAATACATTGTGAAGATTGATGTTTGTGATTTGTATGTGATCTATCTATAATGATTTACACTACTTGTTTGTGATCTATTTATACCCATTTACACTATAGCTTATCTATTTATGAATGATTTACACTACTTGTTTGCCATGGCTTATGATCTACTAGGATTAACTTCAATATATGAAGTTGGATTCAAATAAACTATGGTCAACTTCAATATCTAAAACAAAAATTTGGGCAGGTATGGAACAATTGATTACTTGATTATAAATGTAGTGATATGGATGTAAATGGAAATTGATTTGTGCAGCAAAAACTTAGGTGCTCATATTTGTGCAGATTGGTCTAATTGGTACCGTTAGTGCCTTGAAGTTTTATAAAATCTTATGCTTCTGCAAGAAAAGAAAATGATTTTCCAAATTCAGCAAAATGCTTTCAAATTCTTTGGCAACGTATATTTTTATAATATTTGGCTTATTTCCAAGTGCTTTCTTTTGGTTGATATGAAACTACAAATATAACTTTCTTTTAGGTGATGTAACTATAAATATTTACATACTTAGTTGGAAGGTATTTTTACAGAAGATGTAGATCTTTTGGCATTGAATCTTTCTAGCATCAATTGTTGGAGAAGATGCTCCAAGTGCAATTTTTTGTTAAAAAGTTTAAAGGTTGTGCTTTCTCTACTTGCATCATTGTTGTGTTCAACTTAGAAGCTTATGTCCCTTCTTGATTTTACCATCTGTGGTCCTCGCCATGGCGCTATGTATGTGCCCATGTAAAGGATATGGTTTTTAGTTGGTAGCCTCAATTGTGGTGTTGGCTAAATTTATTTCCTTCCTACTCTATTGTTGTTTGGTTGTCTTTATTTGGCATGTGGTCTTTGGTCATAATTGCATTAATTGTTTCACCTATAATTAGCCTAGACATTTATCCATAAACAATATGCAAATAAATTGAATATCAATTCAAGCTCTCATTTATTTCACACATTTTGTTTATATTGCATGTAATAACATCTAGCTACATTGAATATTTGTGTTCAATCATTTGCTATTAAATTCTGAATCTTTCCCTTTCATTTTAGTTCATTATTTTAGTATGATTGAAAGACTTAAAAAATTATAAAACTTCTTTTAACTGAAATATTGTTTAGTGTTGAGCCTAGAGAGACTAAGTGTACAAACTATACTTGAGTTGTCAAGCTTGAAGAGGCTAAGTGTACAAACTATACTTAAGTTGTCAAGCCTAAAGAAACTAGGTATGCAAATAATACTTATTAGATTATATATCTAAAGTGAAAAATACAAAGTGAAAATGGAAAATAAACATATGGTTAGATTTGTTTTTGTTAGATAAAGAATATCCAACATATAGTACATCCAATAGGCTAAACCATCCAATAGGACCGTGTGTCCAAGGGAAAAGTGCGTCCAAGAGCATTGTATGTTAAATGGAAGGTCATCCAGAAGCTTAGACTATTACATCCAATATAAAGTCGTCCAAGTATGTCACATATAAAATGTATATTCAGGTGATTTGGTTATAATATCTTTTCTAGGTTGCACCAACGAACATATTCTTTATTGATTGAATTTATTAAAATCTTCTTAAATGTTAACTTGTGAATAGTTAAATATTTTTCCAAATTCAATATATTCCTGGTCATTTAATGTAATGTTCCTAACCAGGAAAACTTTGCATTGTTAATGGTTACTTTGCAGAAAAAGTAGTTTTATTCATTACCATAAAAGGAAACAACTGACGAAAAGCTAAAAGCACTGGTGACTCAAAATTCCTTTTAAAAACAAAGTCATATTAATGCCTGACCAAAATTAAATTTCTAAATTAAATCTATCTCTCATTGGACAAAAGCTGATACTAATCGACACAATCTTGAACAATCTGAAGACCATTTGAAGAAGATCATTGAACATTACAAATATTATTGAAGAAGCACTTCATTATAAATATAAAATAATTCATAATTAATAACTTAGTGACAGCAAGCACGAATATAACAATCTACCATTGTTTAAAAAATAAGAGATATGAGATAAAAAGTAAATAAATCTTGTGATTGCCTATGAAACTTCAATTAGTATCAGTGTTCAGCCTCTGTATGGGGTTGGGCAGTACATAACAAATGTGGAGGCAGTACGATCAAGCCTAGGAGAATGAATGATAAGGAATGAACATATATCCTCTTAAATGGAATTGATTATGATTAATGTAATAAGATGATGATGTCATTTCAAGATTCATAGAGCATTGACATATAGAAACTCCAAGAAAATAAGTATTTGAATTCCATAGGTATTAAAGATATATGATAGGTTATTTTGGAAGATTATAGTTGGTTAGAAAATGAGTAATTAGTAAGTTAGGTTTATGTTAGTTATTTGATTTACAAGCTTTCTTTTCATTCTTTTCTTTTGTATAAATAAGCCATATTGGCTCAATTCTTATTCAATCAATTCAATTCATTCAATGAGAATATTATCAATCTTTGATTCTCATTCTTCTTTCTTTAAACTTCTTTAAGCTTTCTTTTGTACACTTCTTGATTCATAAGAAGCTTTCTTTTCATGACTCTTACCACATTTTAACTTGGTATCAAAGCATAATTATCTTTTCATAGCTTCTGCTTATGGTTCGATGAATGATTTCATGGAAAACTTCAACAATCAAGAACATGGTGGTGCTTTCTTTTTCATCTCAATGACATTTATTAGTGTTATCTTGCTTCTAATAGGTGACAATGCTACATGTGGCAAGACTATCTTGATTTCTTTGATTTCTCCAACGTTGTTCTTCAGCATCCAATGTTTCTTTTCAACATATGTCCCTAAATTCTTCATTTCACCTTCTTCATCGACCTTCAAATTCAGACCAGATGAGTTTATTTTTTGTAAGAATTCTTTACAAGTGCATAAGCTAGGTTCTTGATATCCTCAAGCTCTTCAAGAATGGAGTACCATGACTAACTTATCATATACAAGATTACATCCTTTTGTTATTCTACATCATTTACCCATCTTTCTTATTCATCATAGAAACATCTCATTAGGATCAAGATTTTGATCCGTTCTCTCTCTTTCATCATCAATGGTTGCTTTGTTTCTGTCCATGATGGTTAAGCTCAGATATAACTTTTGTCATGGATGGTTAAGCATTGGATGGGTAGCTTTTGTCCATAGTGGTTAAGCAAAGATATAGCTTCTGCTATGGATAGTTAAGCGTTTGATCATATAGTTTCTACCATGGGTGGTTAAGCGTTGTTATTACTTCAAACCAATTTCAAGCTGGAGTGTAAAAATTTTCACTCACCAGCTTGAGGGGGATATTAAAGATATATGATAGGTTATTTTGGAAGATTATAGTTGGTTAGAAAATAAGGAATTAGCAAGTTAGGTTTATGTTAGTTACTTGATTTACAAGCTTTCTTTTCATTCTTTTCTCTTGTATAAATAAGCCATATTGACTCACTTCTTATTCAATCAATTCAATTCATTCAATGAGAATATTATCAATCTTTGTTTCTCATTCTTCTTTCTTTAAACTTTTTTAAGCTTTCTTTTATACACTTTTTGATTCATCAAGAAACTTTCTTTTAATGGCTCTTACCACATTTTAATAATAGGCACTATTGGTGAAACCTCATAGAAGAAGATAGATTAATAATTAGAAGAATCGATGTTGGTTCAACCATAAAACCAAGCATTGTCTGATGTTTGCTATCACCAAACCTGAACATGACAAGGTTCCCAACTACAATGTTATAGGAAATCTGAGATACCATATTACTTGTTGATGAATTAACATCGCAAGTCAAGGAGTCAAAAATATGTTAGTTGATTCTCCAGTATGATATCTTCAAGATGATAGATCATGTGACAATAGATTAAAAGTTTGGAAGATTCTAATACATCTCAAATATTCTCACATAACTTAGGAAGATTTCTGAAAACAAGGGCCATGTCAGAAAGATCCTAAGAAGTCACTCTAAGCAATGGAGACCCAAGGTGACTGCAACCGCAGAATTTGTGAAAAAGAACTTGTTTCTGACCTTGGCACGATTTTAATGAAAATCACCAAGATCACTAAAAAGAAGAAAAAGGAAGAAGACCTTGAAGACATAGAAGACAAAGCTTCAAAATTTAAGATCTTATAAGTCTTCTAAGTTAGGTTACTTTTATCCTTAATCTTTCATGTATACATAGTCTCAATGCTAATAGTGAAAACTAGGGGTGACAAAATTATCCACAATCCAAAATTCATCCAATCCATCCGTTAGAATTAATGGATTTAAATAGATATAATCCAATGGATAATGTTGATAATGGATGGATTCAAATCCATCCATTATATCCAATGAATATCCATGAGTATATCCATTTGGATGGATACCCAATCCATCCAAAAAAATAAAGATAAAAACAATTTTTTTTCCAATTAATTCAATATTTATATAAAAAAGTTCTCTCACCTTTCTAAGCACAATTGCACACATTTTACAAAAGTTGAAAATTGTAATTGTGATTTTAAAAAGTGTTTATCAAAAAAGTATAAACGATTTCTGTCTTAGTGTTTTACCCCAACATCTTATTGTAAAGTATAAATATATCATTTTTGTAATTGACTAATGTGATAATATAATAATAAAATGAAATATTTCAAGATGCTGGATTGTTGCATATAACTTATGGAAGTCCCAATTATTAGGAGTGTAAGCGGTTCCGGTTTAAATCTGAAACGGATGAAACTGAATCGAACTATAAAATGCGGTTCGATTCGGTTCAACTTCGCAGTTCGGTTCGGTTCTGCGGTTTGTTTCAGCTTTTTTTTTAGAACCATTTAAGTTTGGTTCGGTTCACGGTTTTATAAAATTTGGAACTGTTAGAACCTAATCGCATATTAAAAAATAATTTTATTTTATATTTGAATGGTTAAGCTTTAAAGTTAGGAGATAAAATATGATTAAGAATTTAGAATTATTAATACATATATGCTATAAATAAGATGCAAATAGAAAAAATAAATTAGTAAACAAACTTAAATATCTATTATCCCTATCATCCATTGAGAAGATAGAAAAAAACTAAAAAAAACTAGTATATATCTTGTCAATATTTATAGATGAAATTAATTAAATAAAGAAACTAAGGAACTAAAAGAAAATAAAGGAAGAATTTGAGGACATTACTAATGATGTGGAGTATTAGGTGTTACTATTGGACTAAAATATTGGTACCAAGTTTGTCATTCTTAAATTTTGTTGGAGATTGCCGAAGATTTTGTGGACTAAAATTTCAAGTTTGTAGTGCGTTGAGATGTTAAATTATTATTGTTTTACTAGAAAGAGTATTAAATATTTTATTTTTGATGTGTTTAGTATTCATTTAGTTAACTCTATACCTTGCAAATTTTGTTCATCTATTTCTTAAAGGATCTTTTTTAAATAAGTTAAAAAACTGAACCGTTAATGAATGGTTCGGTTTGGTGCCTAAATAAAATTTACGGTTAATCGAGTAGAACCGAACTATATCTTTGTGTTAGGTTCAGTCACTAAATTGGGTCAGAAACCGAACCAAACTTTTACATCCCTACCAATTACGTTGCACTAGAGTGCTTATAAAAAACTTCACAAATTCACCTTTTTAAAAGTGCTTATCAAAAAAGCAATTTGTAAAAGTGTTTGTTAAGAAAATTATTTTTTAAAATGTGTTTTTTTTTAAAAAAAATCACTTATTAAGAGTAATTTTAACAAAAAAACACTTTTTAATTTTTTTTAAAATTGATATTTAAAAATGATTTATTAAATAATAATTTTTAAAAGAATTTTTTTTTCTTCAAATTGCTTTATTAAAATTGTTTTGTTCAAATTATAAAAAAAAGTGGGTTGGATATACATCCATCCAATCCATTAAAATAGATACATAGATAGAATGGATGGATTGTATAATTTAAAAATGTGATGTAATGGATTTATATGGAATGGTGGATAGTTTTCTATCCATCCATTAGGATCCAAACCCATCAGAAGAGTTGAATAAAGCACAAAATCTACTAAGTCAATATTAACTCATATTTTAGTAGTATTACTATTTAAAATAAGGTGTGCTTGTCATTTTCTTTTAAGATAAGGCTAGTGTCTACTATTGCAACCCATTCTATTTTGCTAGGACACTCCCTTGTGTACCATAACCTATGTTCTTTCTGATACTAATCCTTTATTGTGTCATTGGATTTCAATCATGCCCCAGGTGAGAGCTGCACATGATTGGTACTAGATTAGAACTGTATATTACACATTACCATAAGCTTCATTTTGTAACATAATTTATCTAAACTATTGAAACAAAATGTAAAGCTTATGTTTCATACAACTTTAATAGTGGAGTTATGTGAAAATATATGTGATCTCTTTCAACATAATTCTCAAGCACTCAATCCAGTAAGATTATTTGATGATAGATCCCTGCCAAAAGAAAACACTTCAAAATTTGGAAGTAGTACCCCATATCATTAAAGACTAGGGTAGAAGCATAGACCAAGCACCAGAAACTTTGGAGAATTAAAGTATGTCAGCAACCAAAGTCTTGAAAACAAAAAGTCATTTAGTTAAAAAATAATTTACAGTTTTGCCTACACTTCAAGGTAGTATTTGGTATGTTATTGACAATTTACATAGCAAATTTTCTGTTATTTTAGGCTACTCCATAGCAAATATGTTATGTGAATTTATGTTGCTTCCTACTCCATGGTCAATTAAATGGCCATCTAAGTGTTCTAGCAAAGTTAGAGGTTCAGCCAATTTAGCTTTTACTAATGCGGTTAATATGTTATAGGAAAATGCAATTAATATTTGATTCTATGATAAACAGTTTGGTGTTTACTTTGACATGTAGTCAAAGTGCAGCGTTTATCCTGTGTAAGAATATTGTATTTGTTAGCTTCTCTGTGTCCTCTGCCTAGTGTCACAAATAACAAAATATGCATAGATGATTCACAATAGGAATAACAATGGGTATTATTCGTCTTATTGTTATTTTTTTGTGGTAGCACAGACATCTATGAAGCACAAGCAACACCAATTTAATAATTGAGATATGATAATGTCGCAGCAAAGGAGCCAATGTAGGTGATGACTAATGAGGTTTTATGACTGCTAACATTAGGAAGACATGCCAGTTATACAACTCAAACTCATTTCAATAGTCACCAACATCATATCCTACAGAATATTACATATAATATAGGACCAAGTTGGGAATAGATGTGACAAGATTACCAATTTTGAAGGAAATCAATGCAGGTACCACATGCTCACTTTGATTAAGAGATAATAGTTATGTTATCTGTGTAGGTGCATCAATCATGAATAATGACAGCTTGTATATAAATATACTCAAGGACTTGGTTAAAGCATGCAAACATTGAGCTTAATTCTTTTGAAAAAAAAGAAGCAAACATCTAAAGAAGAATCAAACTAGAAGGATATCCCATGCATTTCTTGCCCTAACAAACCAGAAGGATCCATTGTTATGATGAATAGGTTCCTATGTTGCACTTACCAACAACAAAGAAGCTATATAAATCCAAATGTCAAGCATCAATGGTGTCTAAATTGTTCTTAAGCACAATCTACTTCCACCCTTTATGTAATGCACTTGCAACAAAAACTCCATGCACAACATTAACATTTGAAGAGTTCTTATAATAAGCATCAAGCTCATAAGCTCTAGATCCATTGGCATAGTAGCTAGGTAGCTTAAGTGGTGTATCTGGTGTCAAGTAAGAGAGCGGTGGCTTTGATGATTATGGAGAAACAAAGGCTATAGCAGTATAAATTGGTACTTATTAGTTTGAATAAGAACTGGCTCAATGGAGTCTATTCCCATCATAACCCAATGAGGATGAATGACTTCCTTTTGTCTGAGATGAGGTTATAAACATCAAAACCAGAACAACCTCATATTATTAGATAAATATCACAACCAAATCTAAATAATTACGTCTAACCTCTACCTAAAAATACGATGGAGCCACCAAAATAATCTCAAGTATAATCCGACACACATGAAAATTATTGCTTGAGCCTAATAAAATTTCAATTTACCTGATAAAGCATAGTGACACAAACATGAATATAAAATCCTACAAACAACATACTTATTACCTTAGACAAATTCATTACCCTTACCAAAGCAAACAACAACTAAAAGGTATTCATAGAATCAGCACAAGCACAATTGATTCTAAATAGATCTTTAATTTGCAAAGGAGATAACTTTATATAATGGAAAAATATACTGGAAGCAAATAAAGGACTTAGTGATAGCTAATTCTTTAAAACCAGAATAATTTCACATTCTTAGATAAACATCAAAACAAACAATTCCCTCTAACCTCCACCTAAAAATAATCAAGAATCACCAAAGTAATATCAAACATAGTATGACATATGTGAAAATTATTTCCTTAAACAGAGATTAACAAAAAAACTCACAGGTTAGGGATTTCTACATACTTTGAAAATCGGTAGAATATTTAGAAAAAAAGTGAAAATAGAGAATTATGATTAATGATTATAGTACAAGAATCATGAAATTAAGGATTTATATTCAAAATTGAAGAGAATCAAACCTCATTACACCTTCAATTTGAGCTAATTTTGAACAACGGTGGAGGATGAAGCTCATGGGAGGACAAAGCTCACAGTGACAGCGATGATGGAGCTCACTACGACGACAATGACGGAGCTTACAGCAATGGCTATGATGGAGCTCACAGCGATGGCGATGATGGAGAGAGAAAGAGAAGCAAAGGAGGGAGAGGGGGAGAGCGAACGAGAGAGAAAGAGAAGCGAAGGAGGGAGAGTGAGAGTGAACGAGAGAGATAGAGGGTGAGTGAAAGTAAAAAAAAATGAGAAATGTAATGTTAAAATGAAAATTGTTACAACTGGGAGACGAACCCATTTGTTAAGTTAAAAAGGGTTAAAAAAACCGCTAGGCCGGGAAAAGTGGGTCCAATTTTCCGTTTTACTAGTGAATTAACTACGGTTTTAAAACATGGCAAATGCAGTGTGTGCAATCTACATATTTTAGGCAGTGTCAATACATTTTTTTATGATTTCATTATACCATCCTATTTATAGTCGATTGAGGGCCTTAAACATTAGGATATGGAGGACGATTCTGATAATGAAACCTTAGGGATAAAGAGGATTTTGCTTTGTTTTGTTGGTATTTTCTAATTATGTGGGTTAGTCATTTTTATTTATGGCCCTTTTGTTTGACTTACAACTAGTAAACCAGTGTTATTAATATTGTATCATTCATCAAACTGATTAGGATATTGGTATAGTGGTTCAACCGGTAGTTCACTAATTAAACTGTATACTGGCGAAATTAGATTACATATATAATATATTAACATTAATGTTGAAAAATCAATAAAATCCAATATTTTTTTATTTCATTAAAAAAATAATTTTAAATATAAATCGGCTGGTATAATCGATACGATTCAATTGAAAACCGACCGGTATAATCGATACAGTTCAATTGAAAACCAGCTGGTATGACCGGTTTTGACCAGTTTTAGCCGGTATTAACCAACATGATTACATGATCGGTTTACCGTTTACTGATTCAACCGGCCGGTATGAAACGATTTTAACAATAATGCTTACAACTATACATAGATTGTTGAGGTTTGACAAACGTTGTTTAGATTTGTTGTTATTAAACCTTTGACTTGTTTGAGTTTTATATTATTACATAAGTGAAGTATTATTAAATATTATTAAATGAAATATTTAATTAACCTTTCTTTCCCATGAGCGTGTTATTCCACTTTTACACATATTGCACTACTTAGATAGATTTTGGTTTTATAGTTACATTTCTATATTGAATTTGAAATTTTAATGGGAGATTTACTTAAAAATAAATACTAAAAATGATAAATATTATTATAGTCAAGTTCATTTATTTCAAATCAGGATTATAGAACAAAAAAATATCTTAATATATTCACTAAGAATATAATGAATGAGCTTATCATGTATCTAACTACATATTTATGGTAGAAATTAGGAGTGGCGATTGGAATTTGGATTTGGATCATAATGGATAGAAAACTATCCATCAATCCATATAAATTCATTATACCACATTTTTAAATTATCCAATTCATTTATATCTAATGGATTCCAATCCATCACATTTTTAAAAAATTACTCTTAAAAAGTGATTTTTTTTTTAAAAACACATTTTAAAAAATAATTTTCTTAACAAACACTTTTAAAAATTGTTTTTTTGATAAGCACTTTTAAAAAGGTGAATTTGTGAAGTTTTTTTATAAACACTCTTATAGGTAAGAATCTCTGGTGCAACATAATTGGCCGGGGTGTAAAAGTTCGGTTCGGTTTTTGACCCAATTTAGTGACTGAACCTAACACAAAGATACAGTTCGGTTCTACTCGATTAACCATAAATTTTATTTAGGCACCAAACCGAACCGTTCATTAACAGTTCAGTTTTTTAACTTATTTAAAGAAAATCCTTTAAGAAATAGATGAACAAAATTTGCAAGGTATGAAGTCAACTAAATGAATACTAAACACATAAATAATAAAATATTTATTACTCTTTCTAGTAAAATAATAATAATTTGACATCTTAACGCACTACAAACTTGAAATTTTAGTCCACAAAATCTTCGACAATGTCCAACAAGATTTAAGAATGACAAATTTGGTACCAATATTTTAGTCAAACAGTAACACCTAATACTCCACATCATTAGTAATGTCCTCAAATTCTTCCTTTATTTTCTTTTAGTTCCTTAGTTTCTTTATTTAATTAATTTCATCTCTAAATATTGACAAAATGTATACTAGTTTTTTAGTTTTCTTTCTATCTTCTCAATGGATAATAGATATTAAGGTGTGTTTACTAATTTATTTTTTCTATTTGCATCTTATTTATAGCATATATGTATTAATAATTCTAAATTCTTAATCATATTTTATCTCCTAACTTTAAAGCTTAACCATTCAAATATAAAATAAAATTATTTTTTAATATGCGGTTGGGTTCTAATGGTTCCAAAATTTATAAAACCGTGAACTGAACCAAACTTAAATAGTTCTAAATAAAAAAAACTGAATCGAACCGCGGAACCGAACTGAACCGCGAAGTTGAACCGAACCGAACCGCATTTTATGGTTCGACTCAGTTTCATTGGTTTCAGATTTAAACTGGAATCACTTATACTCCTAATAATTGGGACTTCCATAAATTATATATGCAACAGTTCATCATCCTGAAATATTTCATTTTATTATTATAATATCACATTAGTCAATTATAAAAATGATATATTTATACTTTACAATAAGATGTTGGGATAAATCACTAAGGCTGAAATTGTTTATACTTTTTTGATAAGCAATTTTTAAAATCACAATTGTAATTTTCAACTTTTGTAAAATGTGTGGAATTGTGCTTAGAAAGGTGAGAGAGATTTTTTATATTAATATTGAATTAATTGGAAAACAAAATGTTTTTATCTTTATTTTTTTTGGATGGATTGTGTATCCATCTAAATGGATATGCCCATGGATATCCATAAGATATAATGGATGAATTTGAATTCATCCATTATCAACACTATCCATTGAATTATATCCATTTAAATCCATTAATTCTAACGGGTGGATTTGATTTGGATAGGTTTGGATGTATTTTAGATTATGGATAATTTTGCCACCCCTAGTATTAAAATTGGAAACTTTTTGATTTATCAAGGTATGTGATTTTGGGGTCATAACCTTTATTGATAATAAGTGCATGTTTTTTCATGAAGAGTGGTATCATTGTGAGTTCATATTCTTTTACGAAGAGTGATCTCCTTTGGATTCAAACTCTTTGATAAAAAACAGTTTTTTATCGGTAAATATTAGTATGTTAGTATATGTTGTAGATGAGACTCAAACCCTTAACCTCATTCACTTCACTCCTTCTCCCTAGTCATCAAATCAACTTATAACTCTATTTTTTTTAAAAATTTTAGGGGTGAGATTCGAACCCGCAATTACTTTCATTTCATTCCTTAAACCCGCACCTGTTCTCCATAATTTTCCTAATTCTAATTTTGTTCATCATAAAAAAATAGAAATAATACTTTTAATATATATACAATAATTTTCATGATAATTATATCCATGAACATAATGTTTACTTAAATTAGATCACTCTAGCAAATATAAACTATGGTCTCAACATATTCAAATATTGTATGTGCAACCAAAAATTTCTCACATTTCACATATAAACCCTTACCAAAATGTCTTAGATTTCATTGCGTGATAAATTAAAACAATCTACGAGAATAGATGCATTGACTGCCTATCCTTACTAAAATAAAATACCTTAAAAATCCATCCACCATGTACTCGTTAATAAAGACTAATGTTGCTCTTGATCCATCCTAAACTACACTGTTGAAAGTAGGACGTGAAAATGAACATAATTTCCAAACATGAAGTAGTGATGTCGAAATCCCAAAAAGATATTGTCTAGTAGATTCACTTTGTTTTATTTTGCTATCCTTCAAAAACGCCCCCTTCAATTTAAGTTCATGTGTAAAGTCTATTTTACAACTGAGTTAGAGTTAAAAGGATCTTTTTACTCATTTTTAAAACCTATGGAATATTTTTATTGAACAAATATCACCTGCCCAAAAAAAAAATCACGTCTCTAACAATCAAATTCTATCAAGTAATACAAAAATATTAATTATTGTTTGTACGAATTTTAGTTTTAACTAAGTGACAATATTTAATTGGACAGAAACACAATGAGAATAGTAAAGTAAATGAGAGGTATGATTTCAATTCATTTTCTCAAGTTGAAGGACAGCATTACACTTCTCTAAAATTTCGGAACCAGATCACACATCATCCTAAGTTGAAAGAGTGTTTTTGGACTTTTCCGGTAAATAACAATTCTCCTTCAACAATGCAATAATGATACTATAGACAGCATCTTCGTATGGCAAAAACACGCCCAATTCAAAATGCAATTTGTGAATAACTTGGGGCATGTTGACTACTGATTATCCACACACAGCTAGAAGAAAGCAATTGCAGCCGTGTGTTATATGTGTTCTTATCAGAACACAAGAGTACGGACAATGATGAGTCAGATGTTGATGAAGAGGTAGGAAGCGATCGCCAGGGCGACTGAAGGCAGCAAAGAGTTGGACCCGTCGGTGGAGGTACCTGAAAAGGTTCTCCGACGATCAAGTCAGTATATGAAGTAGAGAGTGAGTGACAAGAAGAATAATATTAGAGAGTCTAGGAGTTGAGGTTAAGATACTTCCTGTTGGTAGATACTTCTATTTATAGGGGTGAGAGTTGACCTTGGGCTCTTGGCTGGTGGTGCGACGCGTGGCCGACCGAAGGTGCTGTCTGGAGATGCTTTTCCCGTGTCAGGCGGCCTGTTGGGTCGTACACTGTGCCCTTCTTGTCTCTTAGCCTGCTCTGCAACCCGTCTGTTGCGCTGGCAGGTAGGTTGGTGGAGTACGGAAGGCATGTTGTCTCCTGGGCCAACTTCGGTGGTCCCTACAAGCGGGGCCACCTCGGCGTCTAAACATGACCTTTGGTTCGCCGGATAGGAACACATACTAATGCAACAATAAACAACATAGAAATTTCATTTTGGATACTTTCAAAATTACAAACTTGTCACAAACAATACAAAATATTTTGGTACTACCAAAGTTATCCCCTCACCTTTTGGGTAAGGAACTAATCCCTTACGAGGTATATAGTTGTCACTCCCAATAAGTATTACTCCTAAAAATCAAACTCTTGACCTTTTAATCATTCTAGAGATCTAGTAGGGCCTTACACCACTAAATTTACACCTTGGAGTTCCGACATTAGAAGTTATTAAAGAACTCTAATGAAATAATCTTAGATTGCGTTGGTCTTCCTCCTCTCCTATTTGTAGACTCCATACCCAATAAACAAACTAGCTCTATCGCTGTCTTCTCAAAATACAGATTTTTTTCTCATATTCATATCAATAAGAAAGATGACAACAAATTAAATTTTACTCTACCTTCAACCTAACAACTAATCTAAGAGAAACCAATATCTCAAACAATTAAACTTGCCTCTTTTAAAACCATTATATTATTTTGTGAATAATTGGACAGTCTCGTGGGAATTGACATCGCTTTTTGAAAGAGAGCTTAGAAGAAATAGAAATAGAAAAAGATTTAATAAATCATAATAGGCTGGTTGTATTAACTATAAATGTACGGTCTGCTGCGCGCACACACACCTATATATATATATATATATATATATATATATTGTTACAGATGGAGTTTCTGCTGAGGTAGAATTAAGTTTTATATGGGCAGTTTAATCAGGAGCGTGATATTTGAAATGCTTGATCATAGATTGGTAAACAGTTTAATTTCATTTTTAGATTTCACTTTGACATATGTACGTTTAGTTTAAACTAGTTCATAATCAAACCTTTTTGAGAGACTGACTCTCTTATGAGAACAGTTATCATATCTAAAACCATGAGAAAAATTTTGTCTTACAACTATACATGAATAATTATGATTAAAAGTTAATTATTGATTATATAACCATTTCTTATAATCTTTATCATTCAATTAAGATCTCATGATACATATTGATTGTTCTCAAATATCATAATAACAAGTATCCTAAATGACATGAAATATCACACTTTTTGAGTGCTCCCATTTAGGAAACCATCAACTTGATTACCTTGGCAATTAATTTAGCTCAACATCCACTAAATCTGTATGATTACAAACTACAGGTAGAGCACTGATGCGTTCTTTATTTAGTATCAAGAATTTCGCATATACGGCTACGCTTACTTTCATTGCAAATCAAAGCCATGAATCCACTTGTTTATTTACAACAAGACCAAAACATTGGAATTAATAATAAACTATACTCCTACTTCTCAACAAAAGATATCCATTGGTATGTGCCAATCTTGGCCTAAATATCCCAAAAATTGCTCTAATGTTCACTAGCAGCTTTACCCATATAGTTTTCCCTTTCATGAAAATGCTAATTGACTAGTTTCAATGAATGCAGAGGGAAAACAAGGAACTAATTACAATTTGACAAAAGGCATGTGGGTTCCTTCTGAAGTTGCAAAGCAGAGTATTAATTCCCCAATATACACTATATGCTTTGTTTTTATTTTAAATATCATCCCTTTAAGACTCAGTCATTTATAGCTGATTTTGGAGCTTCACTATTCAACACCATTAACTTGAACACAGTTTCCAACTATTTGGTGACATAGGCATGATCCAGGACCATTTAGGCTTTATCAACATCATTGTGAATTGCTGACAGGATTGCTCTTGTTGACACCTTGCATGTCCATAGAAGAGTTTGTTATGCTATTAACTGAGCCTAAGGTCTGAGAGCTCAACTGTGGACTTGCTGGACAAGCTTCGGGATTACCAGCACTCATAGTGGCATGGATTGCCCCTGAACTCATCTGTGGGCTCATCGGCATTCGTTGACTCATCTGCTGAGGGCTTGCTTGCTGATGTGCTTGTTGGTTCAGTGGTGGAACTCCCATTGTAGATGGTGACCCCACCTGTGGGGACGAAACAACTGCCTTCAATTGTGAAGTTGTTTCTTGCTGTTGTTGCTGCTGCTGTAATTTCTGCTGCAACTGCTGTTGTAAATGCTGCTGTAATTGCAACTGCTGTTGATTTTGCTGTTGCTGCTGCTGATTCATATAATGGCTCATCAACTTTGGTGGACCCATAGGTCCAATTTCCCTCTGCAGTGTATGAATATTAGCCCTATTCGTAGACTGACCCAATATTGAAAGACCAGCAGAAGCAGAGTGCATTTGCCTGGCCCCAGACATGCCAGCTATGCTAGACTGAGGTGATCCTAACATGCTTCCACGATTCTGTGCCATTCTAATCCTTGATAGCAATAATTCAGCCTGCGATTGAGTTATGGTCCCGGACCTAAGTTGTTGGTTTAATGCATTAGTAATATTTGAAGCCTGGCTAAGATCAATTGGGTTCTGACCCATACTTCCCATGCCAGACATTGACATCATTGGTGTTGAGATTCCAGATCCAGGTATTCCTCTTGCAGCCCCCATTCCAATAGGATTGCCCATCGGGCCAAGCCCAACGATGCTATTTCTCAGATTGCCCATACCCACAGACGTTCCAAGACCCATCATCATTTTCCTCTGCATTTGTGGCTGCGTTTGTTGCTGCTGCTGTAACATCTGAAGCTGTAGAGGTGAAGAGTTGTTGAGCATGTTACCCAATGGAATATTGGAGTTATGACCAACTGCGTTTACGTGTGAAAGCTGATTCTGCCCAAGCATCATAGATCTCTGGAGGGGATTCTGCTGTTGAATGAGATTGGATTGATTCTGTTGCATCTGCTGTTGTTGCTGTCTTGCTTGTTGTGAATCCAGTTGATGTGGCCTCGAAGCCATTGATACACCAGAGAGAAGTCCTTGAGACATCTGGAAGGCCTGAGGGTTTCCAGGTGGCAACATCCTCTGGTTTGCTACAAGATTCTCTGGTAAGTTTAAAGAAGCATTACTGCCACTAGCTGCTTTTGCAATTTCATACGGTGATTGATCCGGGAATTGTTCTCCATACTGTTGCAGTTCACCTATAGAGTTATTAGGAGGGAGACTAGCTTGACTGTCTGATGGAAGGTTAACCCGGGTTGGTTTGACTTGGATTCGGTCATCTTCCTTCACATATCCTTCGTGTGCCATCTACAGTCGGCAGATTAAACTATTAAGAAAAAACAAATTGACAAAGACATGTCCTTCATATGGTTCTACATCAGATAGATAAACGTACCAATGAGCAGAACTGGTTTGCAAGCAAATCCGCAGCATGCTGATTCACAAATTAGCAAAATAAGTCAGAGCAATAAACTTGCAAAAACTACCTTAAATCATATCTCAATGGTAGGAAATTCAAATGTCTGTGCTATTACAACCTTCATAGTTCATTAACTTCTAATAAAAATAGTAATTTCGTGGTCAACAGTGACTAAAACACCAAGTCAATGCTGAGAAATTAAGGAAATATCTACACAAAAACTATTTCCGAACCACAATAACAATAGGGATCAAAATTGTGCCATAGGACAAAACGGAGTGGGTGGATGATAAACAAGACGATCATGTCAGGGAAATGACAGTCAGAGTAGATAATGACAGTAACATGCGGCCACATTAAACATGAAAGAAATGGAAGAGATAGCAGCATATGGGATAAAATGGCAAAGGATCCTGCAAAAAGGGCCTCAAAGGCACAAGATTTAACAGGGTGATGAAAAAAGAAGAGAACCTATGATAAATATAGATGGGAAATGACTATCTGAGTGGTTTAACAGATGATAATATGGCATAAGGTGAATAACAGCTAAAATCATTGAAGCATATTGGCTACTACTAAATTCAGATGAAATACTTAATATGGATAACAAAAACAATTATCTCTGCCATGAAACTTACAGTATTGGGTAATGTGGGGAGATGATCCTCTGCAGCTACAAAATCACCATCATCAATGTCTCCATAATGCATAGCCACAGTACCATCAGATGGCTTCTCGGACATTATCATCCTAGTTCGCAACCTAGGAACTATAGAAACAACATTTCCTGCAGAAGAAAATAGAATTTTAGACAAGGAAAAAACTTTATATTGGCAAGAACAAAAGACTGAGTACAAATTTCAATAAACCTTGAACTACACGCTCCGGAAAAAAGAAACTTAAGTGTCTCATTTTGCACACGTTCATACTGCCACCCATGAGCGACTTCGACAACGAACTTGTCTCATCTATGATTCCATCATTATTTGTTGCATTGGAGAGACAGGCCCCCAAATGTTGCGTTGAATATGTAGCCTGCTTTCTTGTGGGATAATCGTCACCCTTGTTCTTCTTTAAGTTAAGTTGATGCCTAGTAGAAGTCCATATGATATATGTAAGAACAGAAAAACAGACTACATGAAATTTAAAAACAGAGCAACCTGACACTTCCACTTCATACCTAAGTGGTAGCAAAGGCTAGCAAGTAAAAAATCATACTAAATAAAAATTAAAATGACAATAATTTGCACACTCTAAATTTCGTTCTGATCTCCAAGGGTGCAGGAAAATAATGGCAGATTAAAATACTGATAAAAGCCTTCCCTCACCACCACATACTTGTACATAAAGAAAAATGCTGCGGAAAATCAGAAATGTAAAACTATAAATAAATAAAAATGTTGAGATGCGTTTTTAAATTTTAAAACATATACCTCATTGTCACCGTTTCAATTTTTGAGAACCTTTCAAGCATAATTTGAAGATCTTGATCAACCACAGCTGAGGTCCCAAGTGAGGGACTATTTGCATTCGTGCTGCCAGTACCAACACTAGCAGGAGAACCAACTCCACTAATTGCTGGCATTTTCGGAAGGGAATCAGATCTCCGTTTAGAAGCTAGGTGTGCCTGGTGTTGCCTTTGTGTAGGATCATTGACACTAGAAGTCAAAGATGGAGTTCCAATAGCAGTATGAGCTGAGGAAATTGCTGTCTTCTCCTTTTGTGACGGTCCAGGTGCATTAGTCATTGAGGATAGTCCAAAACTTGGTCCAACGGAGCCGCTGGGAAATTCCCCAAATTTTGAAGATAATGGGGAGTGATATAATGCCCCAGTAGATAAGCGAGGACTCTGTACTAGTTTCCTTTTCTGAAGCTGGTCCTCTTTTCTTGCTTCTTTCTCCATATGCGGACCCACATTATTCCATGTTGACTGGGAGAAATTAGGTCTCATTAATCCATGCTGGGGTAACCTTTGATGAAACTGTAATTGTTGAGGGTCCAAATTGCTTGTATCCATTTCCATCTCACTTTTATTGTGGTTTATCTCTGCAGGATCTAACTTTTCTATTCCAAACTGTTCCTCTCTGGAAACTATCCCCATTCCCTGCTGACCAGAAGCAAACTGAATAGCTCCTGTATCTTGATTTAGCCCCCCTTCAAAAACCTGCTGAGGAAACTTCTGAATGCCAACACTTCCATACTTAATTCCTCTGACCATTGCTTGCTGTTGTAATAGTGTATTCTGCCAATTCATATCTGACCCTTGAAGAGCTTCAACATGTGATCCAATTTGCTGCTGTTGCATTGTATCAATACCTGTTGAAGCTGGCCTCATTCTTTTTGCAATACTGGATAAAGGTGATGTTTGTCCGTCTGGATTCTCCCTTTTTGCAAGAAAAGAGCCATTTGATTTTGCATTATCGGCATATGAAACCATGATATCCTGTACAGCAGGAGAAGCTGCAGATGAATTAATAGCAGAAACTGATCCACGCTCCTGCACGCTTCTCGGAGTTCTGCTTGCAATTTGGTACCCTGATTGATTGGACATCATGGAAAAGCCTGAGACAGAAGAATCAGGTAAAATACTCCTGGATCTCAAACCCGTGGCAATGCTTGGACTAAGATTTTGTATCGCTGGGTTTTCAATAGTCTGCTGCATGATAGCATTAGGTGCAGGAGTTCCCGAACCAGAGAACCTATTAGTTGAGCTTTCGGGCACTCTATCTACGCATATTTTCTTCCCATGGCTTGTACTACTACAAGTAACAGCAAACTCTGGCAGATGCCTTGGTCGCTTTCTCCGCAAATTACTCAAGCATAAATTGAGCTGCAACATGGAGTTAAATCATTAAGATGCATATGGCCAAATAGTAAGTTTATCAAGCTATCTTATTTATACCTTAGTGGGAGCTGGACTTTCAGATAGCCGATCTAACTTCGGAGTAGGGTCTAGATGAAGTTTTGGTTGTAATGCTTTCACAATCTTGGATTCAACTTCCTGTTATTAATGTAAATAGATAAGTGACATAATTGCCCAATAAATGATAAGTATAGGAATTGGTATTCATCCAGGGTAAATGATACTCACCATTAGATCACCATATGTCCAAGACTTATCAGTGATTGATGGGATTTCCTTCACAACATTCTCCAATGACATCTTGAGGCACACTTTATTAATAGTAGGAGAACTACCATTAGACACGACATCAGCCCCCCTTTCAGAAGAGCATCTTCGATAATCACGCACCTGGAAAGTTACAGAATCAATACAACACCATTTGAAGTAGATAATAATGGTGATAAAATTAGGAAAATGTTTAAGGAAGAACACAGAAAGAATGCAACATGGCACAAGAGAAGCTCGCTGTATAAAAAGAAGGGAAACCAAAATATGAAAGGAGAAGAGCAACTTGCTAAAAGAAAAGAACAGAAAAAATGCGAAGAAGAAGAACAAGCAACTTGTAAAGAAAAAAGATGGAGAAAATGCGGCATAAGAATCTGTCCAAAATCAAAGGCAAGAAACCCAAAAGGAATTGTCAAAATGAAAAAGGTTCTCAGGCACATGAAGTATTAGTCACTACCCAGTGCCAGTGGCACTCTCTATGAACAGTAAACGTTGTATCCCAAACCAAATCCCAGAAGAAAGAGTCTATAATTTTTTACAAGAAAATAAATGGAAATTTAAAGAAGCCTTTTAATAGTAATTTACTATTAGTAAAGCATCACAAAAAACAAATACGGCTCACCTCACATATAAGTCCCCCATCAATATATTTGGCAGGTATGTCATCCAGAATATCTCCAGGCAAGTGACCTGACTCAATGGCCTCCAAATACAACATTATAAAGAAATAAGAAGGGTCAGTACATGAATGCTTAACATAAGTAGAGAAACCGAAAACAATAAGAAAATTCAGAAAGTAAGATGGTGAATATGACAAGGAATTTGAAGCCACCCAAGGAAAGGGCACATACAAAAGCACAGTTTATGGCCCTATTCTATTTCCAACTTCCAGGTATATGGTCTTCTAAAAAACTTCTAGGTATTATACGGTGTATAGATGGAACGAGTGGCTCAAATCCAGTCACGCTCAACTCAAACTATGAAGCTCAATTAATCTAGTCATTTATAATTAATTGAATCATGCCACCAATCTCGAGTAGTCAAGTATGAGACTTTATACACGTAGAAAGTGTTGAATGTCACTTATAATTGAAATATTTAAAAATTAAATGTTAAAACTGAAAGAACAAAAAAATTATGAAACACTGAGACTAACCAAGAAAAGGCTTTCGGAAGATCTATCATATGGATGTAACAACTTTGGAAAAGACTGATTCGCTTCATTCTGAAAATTTATAAATTAAATAAGTTAGAAACATATAAGAAGGAGCTAGAAGATTGTTTATTTTAGATGATTCCTTCAACTTCAGCTTATGTTAACAAACCTCGATGGGTTTTCCAATAGAATAACCATCTGGGAACAGGTTCAACGTGAAAGAAGCTTCCCCTTCTGTCAAAACAAGAAAGCATCACAAAAATTAGGATTTATACACGAGATAAGGGGCCAATATACTTTGATGACTGACCGATTAATGACAGACTTTCAGATGAATTAGGAACCCGAGCAATGTTTTCACCAGCCTCAACAAGATCACCCTGTATAAAAATTATATGTGAACCAATCAAAGCTAGATACAAAATATTGAACATTTCCCACCATTTGCATTGATACTTTGATTGAAGTTGGTCAAATTACAGACAATATGCCAGCTTATTGCAATATAAGATATAGCCCAAGTACGACACACATCCTTTGTAAACCAAATAACAAGCTCCCAAACTCATCATCTCATTTACCAATTAACTTAGAAAATCCCAGGATTTTTCAATTCTGAAATGATCGTAAATCCCATCCCCTTCTTATTGGAAATAAAAAATAAAGGTATGAATTAATTGGATATTTGTATATGGCCTTCCTATGTCACTGATTGATGCAATATGTTTCCCTGCCTTTATACTCTGACATTACCACAATATCAAAGAAATACACATGATTTTCAAATCTTCCAAATTTGGTTTAATCTCCAACTAGAAATTAAAATTAAAATCAGTGAAAGGTTCTAATTGAGGATTCGGCTGCAGTTACTTTCCGAGGGAAAGTGCGGTGTGGGAAGATGCAGCCAATGTCGCTGCAATATTACTAAAAACGCAATATTGTAGCCCCAGTTTAGAACCTTGAGAGACATAAGAAAATATCTTTTCAACATGAAAATAAATCTTTTTTTATAAATATCAGACCTCACATCTGGCTTCCTCCTCATAACTTCCCTATCGAATCTAGCATACTATGCTGTGTCATAATCTTAGTCACACAGAAAATAATATTGGTACAACCTTCAATAGTAAAAACCGAAGCTTCAACACAGTTAAGATCCCAAATTTACCATTCATAACTCTCTCTCTAAACAACAATATCATGCATGTAACAGCAAAGTCAGAAACTTTTGAAATCAAAGAGCAAAACCCACAATTCAATTGTGGTGAAATTGAAGTCAAATAGCTGAATTGGAACAGATTTATTACCTGGGGCACTCGTGAATTGGACTTTGAATTTTGTGATTCACCACTGTCATGTGGAAGAGGAAGAGAAAGAGGCTTGGGGCGATACCTGGTGCCATTTTTTGACACCTTAAAGGACACCACCATCACAATTTTCTTTGGATTTGGGAGAACACAAAACCCTAGAAATTAACACAGAAGAGAGAAGAAAGAGATTTGTGTTCGTGTTCTTGCGCCCTGTCACTTCAATTTTCTTCTCTTGTTATACCTGTGCTTGGGTTTCCAAAAAAAGCGTTTTTTTTTCTTCTGAAGATTTTATCGTTTTCCTTCTTTATTCACAATGAACCCTATCCCGTGCTGTACACGAAATATGCATTGTTTTGTTATATTTATATTTATTTAATAATCCATCAAAAACAAATAGATTTAATTATCATATTTTTTCTCCTTGAAGGTAATTTATCAAGGATTCTCCAAAAAGTGATTTTTTTTTTCACTTCCAACATAAACACCAATCATTTTTTTCATCTTCAAGATAAACACCGATAATTTTTTCAATCTTCAAGATAAATACCAATGATTTTTTCACTTCAAAAGAATTATAAATTGAATTTTTCTTCAAAACAAAAAATTTATGATTATTATATGTTTTTCTTAATTTCATTATTTTTGACACAAATAGTTTATAATAAATAGAAAAGTCAATATTTTCTCTTTTTATATACCATTGCAATTCCATGAGAAAATATCCTCCTTTCAATGTTGCATTCAAACAATTTAAAATCAATTTTCAAACTAAAAGCTAAATACGAAATAGCTTTTGATTTATTACAATTGATATTTTGAAAATCGGTTAAGGAGAATCGATCATAAAATAACAGAGAGCGCATCACTACAAACATTGTGGTGATTTATTTCCCTTCATTTTCTTCTATTATATGCTTTTTTTTTTCTCTCACTTCACATTCTCTCTGTCTTTCTTCTTCTGAACTCAAGTTAAGGGCCATTTTTCAACGCACCACTCCTATTCTCAGCACAGGTTAGCTCAGTTATTTTTCTCCTTTTTAGTTTTGATTTTCTTTTCTTATGTGATGAGTAATATAAATTTCCATAATTATTCTATTTTCTTTTCCACTCTTCTGTGAATCAAGATGACCCTGTTTTCTATGAGTGAAAAGTTTTGATTTTTGGGTGTTGCAACTGTTAATAGTCTTCAGTGGGTTAAAGGGTTTTGGTAATTATTCTGTATTAGGGTCTTAACTGGTACTAGTCATTCCTTTTTTTGGATTTGGATTAAATACAAATTAGTAGTATTAATATTAGAGTGTAATATTGATGCATTCTGTAAAGAATCATGCACAATCAGTGCATCGTCCACTCTTTATTTGGAAAATTAAAGATGAATGGTAGATGATGGAGCGCAGTGTAAATATAAGGCTGATTGTTTTTTTCTCGATGGAATAAGGGTGATTGTTATTCACATACTTTGTTGATAATAAGAGTCTTCAAGTTTTCATCCTCTTAGGCCTATGGAACCTTCCTTTACTTAATTCCTTTTGTACATTGTGAAAGTTGTTGGTAGGAATCCATAACTACAAAATACGGTGAGGTTCTTGTTGCATTCTGGATTATGCCAAACAATCTAAAATGGTGGCTAATTAATGTGACAGTCTCAGACTTTCAGTAGTTAAACTAGTGAGTATGTTTATGTTATGTGTAGGACACTTCAAATTCAATCATTAGACAGAATTAGTAAATGTTGTATCCATCATTTGGAAGACTGTACCAGAGTTTTACATTTGCTCTGTGTGTGTGAGATATATGGTGCAAGCTATGGTAGCCAACTACTTCATTCTTATGAGGCAAAGCTTTGCTAACCACTTCATAGGCTTTGTAGTTCAAGTTTTCTCTGTTTTATAGGACTGAGACATTAGTATTTGGCCTTCTCACTACCAGAATCCATTGCATACTCATAGATACATCAAGATTGTGCTGTAGCTTATGCGAAGAATATGCTATTGATCCCATGATTGAAATAGATTTCAGTGTTTTTTGCATATTTGTAGGCACATTAGTTAATATGGTAACAATGAAGCTGTCTCAACATATTTTGCTTCACAATTGTGTGCTATTCTTCATCTTGCTAGAATTAGTGTTTTACTGATTTACTTTATTTGTTGTCCAACTTTCAATTGTGTACAGTACTTGCAGACTATAAGACCTAGCAGATTGTTGAAAATATGGCCAAGCACCATCCTGATTTGATTATGTGCAGGAAGCAGCCGGGAATTGCAATTGGACGACTTTGTGAGAAATGTGATGGCAAGTGTGTGATTTGTGATTCTTATGTGCGCCCATGTACACTTGTTCGGGTTTGCGATGAATGCAACTATGGATCATTTCAGGGTCGATGTGTCATATGTGGAGGAGTAGGAATATCTGATGCCTACTATTGTAAGGAATGCACACAGCAGGAGAAAGATAGGGATGGTTGCCCCAAAATTGTTAACTTAGGGAGTGCCAAAACCGATCTATTCTATGAACGCAAAAAGTATGGCTTTAAGAAAAGATGATTTGTGTCTTACTCATATCGGAGCAATGGAATCGAGACTTTGTTCTGGTAGACTATTATCTGAAAAAATTATTGATAATGTAACTGCATGACTTGCTCAGTACTGAACATAGGGTGGGAGTATCAAAACTATGCTTTTTTTGTTAGCAACTATTTGTTCTCGCCTTCATATTTTTTGTTTTTCCTGTTGCCTTCGCCTTGAGGTGAACTTGATTATGTGTTTGTATTGTTTAGTGTTATATTACGATTTTGGCAACTCTACCGAATGAGCTAACTTTTAGGGTGAAGTTGGTCCTCGTTATTTAAACATTGTATTAGAGTCTCTTGTCTTGATCTTGCATCCATAGATATCTATTCTTGCACACTTACACTCAAGATATTCTCAGTCATGGCTTAGGTAATAGTTTCTTGTGAGCTAGCTTTTATAGTGAAATTAGATGAAGTTATTTTAACAAGTAGCAATTTGAATTACTGGTTTCAAAATATTAAAACTTGTGTTCCTTAATGCCTTGATATGTGGACTAACAATAAATGGGCTAACGAATAATGAATTGTTAACAGTGGAATCATGCTGGAATGTGTTCTTATTTGCAATTGGCCATTGCTTTCTCTTCAAAAAGCAACAATGAGGTATAGCAACAAAATGAAATGACATGAGAGAACAAACATAGCAACAAAATGGGTCAATGGGCAGAATAATAAGATTGAGTGAATGATGAAAGCGATGGCATATAAATATGGAAAAGTGAAATGAGGTATGTGATGGTTTGACAATGTATTTCTAGAAATTGAAGAGTATAGAGTACAGAGGGAAAGTGTAAGTGATAGAAAAGATGATATGAACAGACTCAATGCCCTGTCTGACCATGTTCTTCAATATATAAAAATGGAATTTATGCACATAAAAGATATTGTAATGAAATCAAGGGCTACAATTACAACTCAACCATCCAACAAATAGGAACACCACAAAAGAACTGTAATGTATGTTCTGCACACACGAATAAATATTCTTCCACTGCAACAAAGTCACCAAGGTTTAATTTCTGGGGACTAGCACAGTACTGAAACAACATGAGTTACCCTTCTTTAGATTCTTTCATTCTTTCTACATATTCATTCTTACATATCTGTCAACAACAGAAGAAGGGATGGTCCCAAAACAAAAGTAAGAATACTTCTTAACAAGACTACTGGCTACACATGCATGTAACTAGTATCTTAAAATTGAGTTTGGTCCTAATTTTTTTAGAGCACCTTCATTGCCTTTTGCTAGTGTAATTATAATTTCACAAAGGCTTATACTTCTAGAACGCCGAGTTTTACTGTCCTCCGGGATGGTGAGATGTTATAAATGTCATCCTAGGGGAAAGCAAAACTCAGCATGTTCTTAAGTTTTAAGTCTAGCTAATGCATATAAAGTAACACAAGCAAAATGCAGACCTATGTGAATCACAACAAAATTCTTATTCCCTTTACAATATCAACACACACACATTAGAAGTAACCAAATGATGCTGAAGAGTGAAACAAGAGATAAGAACTAACAAGGCACTTTAAAACGCTATTTATGATCCTTGCTTATGTATATATCTTCGATGTGTAGTACTAACTTACTGAGCAATAAAATCAAAAGAAAAAACGTAAAGACAATGGTAATAAGATGAAACTCAACATAGTAATGTCATACTGAAAATCACAACTGAACAGAGATTTGGTGTATGACTGATTCAGAAATCCAACCATTTATCATAATAGACACAATTTTTGGGAGAAACAACACCATCGGGTGTACAAAAATTAATCCTTGGACAAACTCCACAAGGAATAGAAGCCATAGCACCCACTTTTTCTTCTCTAACACCACCAACCTTACTCTTGATTCTATAACAAACTCTACCAAGAGGAACACCAGCAAAATCATCAAACCCAGTACTCTTCACCTCAGAAACCTTATCATCCAAAACCAAAGTCTTCAAAATCTCCTCCAAATTCTGATTACTAACATCAACCGTAAACGCCCCGGACTCCTTGAAAAACTTCAAAACCATATCAACTGTTGCAACCTTCTGCCTAGAAAGGTACCCCAAAGATAGCTGCTTGAGTGTGTCAATGAATTCGATGTCGAGTTTTCCATCACTGTACCAATCCCCACCAGTGATCTCCTTAGAGGGTTGGAACTCAGTGGCCATGAAAAGTTTTCTGGCTTTGTTCTGAATGTTCACAACCTGTTTGATGAATTGCTTGGCTTCAAGTGACTTGAGTGCTTTCTTGAAAATGTTTTCTGGGATTGTGGTTTCTCTTTTGATGTCACCACTCCATATACCCATGTTTTCCTTTGAACGGATAATGTTGTAAACGATTCTCTCTTCGTTTGAGAGAGAATCTGAAACAGCCAAGGCCATGTCTTGGCGCTTCCGTTTGTTACCTCCATTCATTGTAGAGTGTAAGGAATTGTTGAAGAAATGGGAAATACCTGATTGGAACGAGTGTGTTGGTTCTTATCGCTGTTGTTGCTGCTACCAATAGAGCAATGGCGATTAGGGATTGGAGTAGGGTTTCAGAGTGGGGGAAGTTGGAGGAAGTGAATCAGTGATGATGGGCCTAATATTCAATAACTTAGAATATGCAATCTTTATTTATTTTTTTCATTTCAATTTTCTTAAGAGTCCTCATATATATATATATATATATATATATATA